>NC_141993.1:23974269-24281055 GCF_049901715.1 Pseudonaja textilis
TTGGATTAGAGACACACCACTCAGTACAGCTAGTAAAATATTGAAGGCTTGATGTTTATTTATTTAGCAGATTAGTTTTTGGTTATTCAAATTTTAACCTTTTTGTGTACATAGTGGCAGCAGAGTGAGATAGAATGTAGGATATTAGATCCTGCTCCTGTATTTCTACTACTCCTTTGTTCTCAACAATTTGATGAACAGGGATGATATATACTGTATATACAACATAGCTAATTAGTAATAAACTCATGATTTCTTTCCCAGGGCCTAAGCAAGTTGTTTTATTAGTACATGGTTTGCTGTTTGAAGGGAGATGTTGGATTGCAAATCTTCCCAGCAACAGTCTGGGGTTTTTTCTATCAGATGCTGGTTATGATGTCTGGATAATAAATATCAGAGGGACCACGTGGTCTAGAAGACACCAGAAATTTTCAATTGACCAGCAAGAATTCTGGGAATTCAGGTAAATTCAAGAGATAATACATAGGGACAATGGATAGTAAATTTTAAAGAATATTTATATATCTACTGGTATGTGAACAAATTTGATTGAATTATGAACAATATATAGCATGGTATGAATGTGAGATTTTTGTAGCACAGCTAATGCCAAAGTTTTCAGTATTAGAAATTAATTTTGCTTTTAAAATTATATACATTCCAGTACTGGATTTTGTGTGTAAATGTAGATTTGTATGTAGATTTTACATGAAAATTGTCAAAAATTAAAGGAGTTTGGGTATATCATATGTTCAAGGGAGTTATTATAACATCATTTTACAATACTCCCTGTAGGAAAGCACCACATAGTGATTTGGAAAATATGCAATGCATAATAAACATGGTAAGCTAAAAATAATATAGAAACATAGACATTAAAAATGAAGAAGGGAAAGGAAAAGAAAAGATGAGTTAACATATGATGGTCAGAAATTTTTGTACAAAAATTTGTATATATATATTTGCATATGTTATTTTGTTTTTACTTCTGTTTTATGGCAATTGGGATGCCATGGCCAATTACACTGTATTCAATATATTTATATGTAAACAATAAAAAATATATCAAACAATGAAGAAGGGAAAGGAAAAGGAAAAGAAATTCAAAAGCACTCATCTAACGTTCATTAAGCCTGACTGAAGAAGTAAAGTCTATGACAGGTGCTTAACAAAAGCCTAAGGAACTTCAGAAGACAGAGCATTCCAAAGTGTGGTTGCCATCACAGAAAAAGCATGCCTGCAACTAAGTTCAAAATAGCATTCTATAGTTCTGGTCACACCCAGAAATATTACACCTACCTCTTTTGACAACCAAGCACGTGAAAGCAATATCTGGATGTTTATGGAATTGAGTGTTTATGGCATTATATCTCTTAAACGCAGTGGTGTATTAACCACTAAGCAGCCTATGCACATGCGTAGGGTACCAGGCCCAGAGTGGGTACCACAAAGTTGAGAATATGGCTTCATTTGTACAGTATGTACAAAGGAGGGAGGCACCAAGATTTGTCAATGCTTAGGCACTAGTGACCCTTAATCCATCACTGCTTAAATATAATCTATCTTAACTGGAATGTTTCAACAAAGATGTATCATGTTACAACCAGACTTCCCACATAAAAACCTGCTTGTCCAATTTCTTCCTCCATCTCAAAAGAAAAAAAAGTAATTTCCTAAGATTCTCACAATTTCAGCAGTTGGTGATTTTGCCACAACAGAGATTGGGGTTGGCTCCTCAAAAGGCAGTCCAACCTCTTCCGTTGACTCTGAAATAAATTCTAAATTGAACATTTGCTTCACTTATAGGTTGAGTCAGGAGCATGGTAGCTGTGAAATCCCAGGCTGGTCCTTATTCAACAACAATATGCCAAGTTAAAGCCTTCAAAGCTATACTAATCCTAAATTTTAGGTTTATTTGGGGATGACACTAAAGGACAGAGAAACTCTTATCTTCCCCTGTATTCTACTTGCTGCACTGATGCTGCCCTGAGAAACCAAGTAGCAGAATTAGATGAAAATCAATCCAACTTATCCTTCAACCAAGTTTCTATAATTGTTAGCTCTACAGAACAAAAAAAAAGTGCACAGTCACCATGTGCTTTACTGCTTTACTGCAACAGGAAACAGGAAACTTTTCTCAGAACAAAAAGACATAGAGTATATAACATAGATGCAAACCTATAAACACTATCATCTACTGTTGGCTGTAATTGTTGCACAAAATACATTCCAACAATGTATTCCAACAATAATATCTACTGTATAATGTTTTAGGGCAACATTCTCTTTCACAATCAAGATAAATGAAATAATAATGAGAGTTATCTGTGAACTGAACTAATATAACAGCCACTTCAGCTGAAAGGATGGATCAGAAATCATGCCACTAAAACTAGCTTGCTGATGTCCTACTGCTTCAGAGGTTTTCTCTCACTCTTGCTTCCCTCTTTTTTCATGAGTTAGAATAAAGACCATTCCAAAATCAATAAAAGAAAGGAACAAGAGACTTTTTGTAAATAACTATTATTTTCCATGACAACTTAAAAATATTTGCACAGGTATTCACTGAATAAAAGAAACAGTACAGTTTTCTAAAATTGTTCTTTGCAATAAGAAGTTGTTTTAAAAATATAAGAAATTGAATTTAGGATAAGTGAAGTAGTAATGAGTATCTTAGCACTCTGGATTTACCAAAGAGGACACAAAAGAAGGAAAAGAATGCAGGCAATGTTTAAAAAGCAGTTCTTTAAAGGATTAGATATTGTGTTAGTCCCTCATCAAATTGCAGGTACTATTTCCCATGTCCCACAAACAAGACACAATCATGTGCCATTGTAAGCATCTTTTATATGATGTGTCACCATGACATTGCCTTTGTCTCATCCAAGCTCATGGATGAGACAGCTAAAATTTGTCTTCTCCAGTATTCTTCTCCAGTATTAATGCTTTGGTTTCCTTCTTCTGACACAATCTTTTGGCTTGGATACAATCCAACATATTTCATCAGTTGAACTGCCAAGATTCAAGGAACATTTTAGACTGCTGTGAGGATGACCTCTCTGTTCTGGTTGCAGGACTCCTAGTTTCAAGGCCATTTATTGGGGTATAGAATAGACTGAATGCCTGGCTTTTACTGACATCTCCACTTTCCAGAGTGCCTTATACTAGCCTTTCTCTTTCTCTGGCTGTAGGTAGAGAGAAATTGCAATTCTGTCCTAAGATCCAGAGAAGATAGGATAGGTGAGCAGGATCATCACTGACTTTTGTTTGTGTGTATGTGTCTCTTTGTTAACAGTTTTCATGAAATGGCCATATATGATATCCCAGCAACTATAGCATTCATTCTGCAGAAAACAAAGCAAAATAGATTATATTACTTTGGTCACGGCCAGGGAGGAACACTAGGTAAGTTAAAAATGGGCATATGTATTCTTGCCACAATTTGATAAGAATATAAAAAATATAGTGTTTGAGTTGTGAGCTCAAACTGATTTGCAATCAGTTTGCCCCTGTTAGATAATTTGCATGTGTCTCAACTCAGCTGAGTAGTGAATTGGATTTGGTACCGAAATTACAAAATCAGAGCCAAGTTGCTTAGTTTAACTACTTTCATTTGACCGAAATGTCTTTTGTGCAAGCATTGCACCTATTGTATAGCCACTTCTGATGAAGTGAAGGGAAACATTACAGCTTCTACCAATTGGAAGGGGGCACTGCAATTTTTCATAGAGAAACTTCAAAGTTGCTCCTTTGAAGCCATAATATAGGGTTCTGCGAGTGAATGTCATATCTCACTCCACCTTACCTTCAGTTTTTCTCCAAAGTTTTTTTCTTCATTTATTAGTTTTTGGAATTGTGTCCTACAAATTGATTTCTTCTAAGCCCTCCATTTATATACTTGTTTTTTATTATGCTTGCTTAGTTCTTAGAGCAAAGCTATCCATGCATGATGTGACATGGGATTTTCAATTTTTGGCCAGCTTATTATAGGGCTGGACCTGATGAAGTTTGAGTCAGAATGACTTGCCCCATGTCTAGGTGACATCTATGCCTAAGAGAAGACTAGATTCTCTCTACACCTAGCCCAGCACCATAACTCCATATCAAATTGGTTCTCAAAAGGAATGTTAGCATTTCCTTCAGTAACATGATCTGGTCTTTTAAATTTATCATATTCTTCCCTTATAAATGCTCAGATTAATACAGTCTGATTTTAAACTGGATTATTAAGGTGACATCTTACTTGTCATGCAAAAGAGTTGCTCACTATATATCGTTTCTTAGTTTGAAAATGAATGGTGTTCCAAATATTCACTCACCCTGTCCTTATATTTACATGTGTGGAGGGAGTAATAACACTGAGATGGAAAGAAGGAAGAATTTCTTTAAATATTCAGAAGGAGTTTGGTATCACCTTTTCAAACTGACAACTTTGCTTAAAAGACATCAGCTTTGTCAGCTGAAGCTCATTTCATCAGATGCAAAGAGTGCTTACATGTTGAATTTAAATTGGTATAAAGTTGGAAGGGGGAAGGAAGAAGAAGATACTATAGGTTGCTAAACGTATTACAAGCTCCTTATCAATTAAATTTTTAATGTGTTACAAACCTATTTTGTTTGTTGAGATGCCTTGTTCAGTGGAGCAGTTAAAGTCTTGTTTTCCCAAAATAGTCATTTTGAGACCTTCCAGTAGAGTAATGATGTTCTGCTCTGGGTGAAAGCTGGAAGGGTAACAATGTAATTGTAATTGGGGATGTGTGAGGGTCTGAGGGGCTTTTGCTTTTGAAATAAAATGCCCCATGTATATTTTGTATTTGCAAAAAGTTAGATTCCTACAGGGCAATTTTATTTCCCAGAACAGTCAAAGTGGTCATGTGGTCACTTTTTTGTTCCTAGTAGTTTCATCGGAAAGGAAGGCTCTGTTTGAGTATCTAGCCTTAATACATGTTACTTCTTTGAATACAGTATAAAATAGACACTCCTCCTTCCCAGCCTGTCGTTGAGGTTGCATAACTCCTCCTGCCCTTAAGCCTGAATTTTAAAGAAGCTTCCTTCCTTCACAGAAAACAAGAGAATCTTGAAAATGCACTACAGGATTCAGCCCAAAAGTTAAAACTAAACAGAAATAAAACTTGTAGTGGTATATAGACAGCAGTGCAGATATTGGTCATCATGCAATTTGAAAGCTAAATTCTTCTTCTCTTTTGCAGGATTTATTGCCTTTTCACTCCTGCCCCACCTAACACAAAAAGTGAATCTCTTTCTGTGTTTCACACCTGCTTACACATTAAGGGGTATTACAGGACTTCCCCAAGCACTGGGAAAAATTCCTGCTGGACTAAGAAAAGTAAGTATATCTCTTGTTTTTCTTACTATAGTATATTAAACTCGTTCTTTTCATACAGAAGTTTTGAAAAAACAGGCTCTCTTTTTGTTTAGTTTTCTGGAGAAATGTATTAAAAGGATGACTTGTGCAGTGAGATTTATTGATAATTGTAACATAACCTGTTTTAGTAGAAAAAATAGATCAATTCTAACGGATTTTTAAATAAAAATCATTAAAGAATTACATGTATCTCTATAAAGAGTTACCACCTAAATATTGCTAATAAAGTTAAATGTGTTAAACTTTCAATTTTAGTTGATACTTCCTTGATACTTTAGGACAGACCTGGCCAATTTATGGCTTGCGGGTCATATCTGGCCCTTTGACTACCTGTGTCTGGCCTGTGGAGACGGTGGGGAGGGTATGGTTTGGTGATGGTAACCCTCCACACTAGTGTCAGTTTCTCATATGGCCCCTTGAGGAAATTAATTGTCCAGCCATGGTTTAGAACAATATTTCTTAACTTTGGCAAATTTAAGATATGTGTGTTTCAGTGCTGGCTGGAGAATTCTGGGAATTAAGTCCACACAACTTAAAGTTGCCAAGGTTAAGAAATACAGCTTTAGAACAAAATACTTTTTTTTCAGAAGCAGCAGAATTACATGTATCTCAGTTAATACTTTTTCAGAGAAAAGTGCTTTAAAATTCACATAGGTATTACTACATCTTTTTCGTAATATAAGCACTTCACAATCATTTTGAGCAGCATGTGCTTGGTTTGCAATCATCTCCCTTTGCGGAAAACATTTTGTAACCACCTTTGAGAAGTGTTTAAGAAACGGGGAAAATATTTTATTTCAAGCCTGGAACAACTCAATGTGTAGCAGGGGTTTTGAGTCAGTTCTGAACTGGCTGGAGTCAACCATGATTCAGTAGAACCAGTGATGTGGTCGGTTAGAGTTTCCAGCAAAACAAATTCAGATGGGCCGAGGAAGATAATAGTAATGTATGTCAGCTACTCTTTCCCTTTATCATATTCCACAGGCCCATCCTACCTCAGTCTTCTTCATGCCTTCCCACTCTGTTGCCTGCTATTGATATTTTGTTGATATCCTAATGCATCATATCCCACTGGTTTTCCTAGCCCCTCTCCTCCTTGCCCTCAGCCACTAACAATATCCCAGTGAAGCACGTCCCACGAATTGAGCTGCTCCCATCTTCTTAGCCCCTTTGATCTTTCTCTCAACTCATAAACTATTTCTATGGTCTTTTTAGAGTTGCCAACAGAAAGAGAGGGAGGAGCAGCATAGTAGCTTGCAAATCAAAACTGCATTAATCCTGACACTTTCCTCATTTCCTCATAAGCAGAAGCTTATCTCCTTTTTCCTCATTTTCCTCAACCCATTTTGACCCCCAACCATCTGTTCTATTGAAGAAATGTTTCCTATGTCCAAAGTTTTGCATATCACCACTCTTTTCTTTAGTACACAGGTGTTAAACTTGTGGTGTCACATTGCCATGATGTCTTGCAACGTTTTTCCCATTTGCGGAGCTGGGATGGGCATGGCCTGCGCATGACACATCTTTCCATGGGCCGTCAGTTTGACAGCCCTACTTTAGTATATCAATTTAACTTTATATTTATTAAATAGGAGACATATAATGAATTTCTGAAAAATGTGGATTTTTGAAGGTATATACTCCTGAAAAAAATTGCAGGGGATACTGTTGGCAGCCTTGAAGGTTGCTATAGTGCATCCTAGGGGAAGTAGATTATCTCAATCCCTTCAGTCAGAGTTTAAGGCTGGATATGGCTTGGAGTTGGCAACGGTTACACTAATGGATAACCTTTGTCAAGTTCTGAATCTAGGAAATGTATCCATCCTCAAATTCAAAGTCAGAATAGAGCTGGAAGGGATCTTGGAGGCAGGGGTGGGATTCAAATTTTTAACAACCGGTTCTGTGGGCATGGCTTAGTTGGTGAGCATAGCTTAGTAGTCATGTGACTGGGTGGACATGGCTTGGCGGTCATGTTATTGGCTGGGTGTGGCCAACTCAATATCACATTGAGGCACGCATCTCCTCGCCGGCCCTGTCATGACTGTGGGGATGCTGCAACAGTCATAAGTGTGAAAAATGGTCATAAGTCATTTTTTTCAGTGCCATTGTACCTTTGAATGGTCACTCCACACAAGCAAAGTACCAGCAAAGGAGGGGGAAAAAACTCCAGAGACGTTCCTGAGACAGGAAGTCTAGTCCTGCCAAGAATGTAATAAGGGTTAAAGGAGAGGCAGTTTCTATAAGCAACACCAGAATGTTTCCTTCCTGCCTTCCTTACAGGATTAGGCCGGTGATTCCTTCTAACAACCAGTTCTCTGAACTGCTTAGAGTGTTAACAACCAGTTCTAGTGAATAGATGTGAAATGGTAGAATCCCACCCCTGCTTGGAGGACTTCTAGTCCAATCCCCTGCTCAAGCAGGAGATCCTATACAATTTTAGATAGGTGGTTTTCCAGTCTCTTCTTAAAAACTTTCAGTGATGAAGCACCCACAACTTCTGAAGGCAAACCCTCTCCACTGATTAATTGTCTTCACTGTTAGGAAGTTTCTCCTGAATTCCAGATTGCTTCATTAGTTTCCATCCATTGTTTCTTGTCTTGCCCTCTGGTGTTTCGGAAAATAATTTGACCCTCTCTTCTTTCTGACAGCCTCTTAAATAGTGGAATACTGCTCTCATGTCCCCCCAGTTCTTCTTTTCTCTAGACTAGCTATACCCAAATCCTGCAACTGTTCTTCATATGTTTTAGTCTCTAGCTCTTTCATCATCTTAGTTGCTCTTTGCACTTTTTCCAAAGTCTCAACATCTTTTTTGTAACATGGCGACCAAAAGTGTGGTCTTTTATCCTGATCTTTTTAAATCTTTCAGTACCATTAACTGTGGCATCGTACTGGGCCATTGTTAGGATTGGACACTGAAGACACTTTTAGACTTAATGTTTGTGTTTAGTGTACAGGTAGTCCTTAAGGTATGAGTATAATGAATCCCAGAATTTGCATTGTAAGTCATGATGATGTACATCATGGCACTGAACTGGAGTGGACCCCATTTTATTACTTTTTTGTGGTGGTCATTAAGAGAATACCATGATTGTTAAGTGAATCCACATTTTCCTATGGGTGTTTTTTGCTGGAAACCGTCCCCAAAGGCCAGAAACAGGCAAAAAAACATTGTAAATCATGGTCAGGTTGGTGGGCCAGTTTCTAAGTGGTCATGTGATTGTGAATGTGTGTGCAGCCACTCCAGAACTGGATCTTTAGTAGTTTTGGGAGAGTCTGTCATAAGTTTGAATTGTTGCTATGAGACCGGTCGTTAAACAAGGACCATCTGTATGCATGTGAACGTGCGTAGATTTATAATCACAGACTGACAATGCATAGTTGGGCAGGTAAAGGAAGAACACTTAATATTTATGCATGTTTATTTTACAGCTAATATGGGGCAAGAAGGAATATTATCTTTTAAGTAACAAATTAAAAGCCTTCCTAGCCTATGGATGTAGCCATGCCATGTTTGATAAGCTTTGCCTTCAAGGTATTTTTTATATGGGAGGATATAATGCAAAAAACCTAAATACAGTAAGTACAGTAAGCTCTACTTTTATTGTAATTCTATAGAGGAGGTGGGAAAGGAAGAGGAAAAAAACAACAACTTAAGTCATCCAAACAACAACAATGTAATATCTTACACCTGAATGATTGAAGGACATATTTTTACCTATATTTATACAATATATTTTGAACAGCCTCTCTCCTTTACTGATTAGACTATAGAATCCTGAAATAACTGTTTTGTCAACTGAACAAACACAAAGTGAAAAACAACTCTTAGAAATCTGCTCTGAATTTATGTCTGTAGCATCAAAACTGTACAAATAGGGTAATTACAACTCAATATGAAATTATATGGTTGCTTGATATTTGGGGATGAAAAAGTCAAAAGGATTCTTATAGGACAGGGCTTTCAAACTCACGGCCCGGATGTGTCATGTGCTGGCCACGCCCATGCCAGGTTTAGCTAAGGGAAAAATAGTCTCAATACGTCATGTGACGATGCCATGATGATGAGAGTTTGACACCCATGTTATAGGGAGACAGGAAGGCCTGCTCCCACAATAATAATAGATATTATTAGAGCAAGGGTGTCAAACTTGCATCATCAAATCATTGCCATGTGACATATCACAACTTTTTTCCTCTTCGCTAAACCAGGGGTGGGCGTGGCCAGAGTGTGATGCATCTGGCCTGCAGCCCGCAAGTTTGACATCCCTGTGTTGGAATCAATGTTTGAAATTCCCATTTTATTCACCAAGATTTTCACTGAATATTCTCTAGTGAAAAAAAAAAAAATTACAAATAGGTATAGAAAAATTAAATGTAATAATAATGCCTGGCAAAATATCTGTAAAACAAAGTATTGGTAAAGTAGAGTTGTTATTTAGATGTACTTCTTACCTTTTCTCACGAACTTTAAAGTAGGTATATAGCACTACTTCCTCCAGTTTTCTCACAAAAATAATCCTTGTAATAGTTTGAGGTTAAAAAAAAAGCTATTGAATTAAACCATGAGGTTTCATTGCTGCAGCTGAACTTGATCCTGGGTTCCCTCAGACCTCAGTTATCATCCAGCCTGGTTTTTGCTTCCATTATATCCTAAGTAGCAGCAGCTCTGGGGAGGCGGGTGGGGGGGGGAGGAGATTGTAAAAAAAGCGAGGGGCAGGTTGTCAAAGGTGGTCAACTCTGTCATATGCAAGATATGTAAACAGGAACAGGGTTTCCATCACACAGTGGCAGCCACCATCTTGACTTTGTAAACCTCCCTATATTCCCCCCCCCCCACTTTTTTTGGCATCGCCTACATCTTACAGGATTGTGCTGCCAAAATTCCATCATGCATTACTTTGATGGTTTATTTCTTTTTACTTTTTTCTTCTTTTAAAATAATTGTGTCTAAAATAGCACGCCATAAACCCTTCAGGTATTCCTCAGTTCTGTTGTAGAAGATCAGACCACCTTCCATTCAAATGTATATCATCTCTTTTACTAGTTTTGCAAACCTACAGAATACCTATTTTTCTTTCTTTCTTTTACTAATTGATGTTTTTTACCACATACCTTTCTTACATTCCAAGTCTTAATCTTTTAATTGTGATAGTTAACACCAGATGAACCAGCAATCACCTCTTCTGCCCCTCATGCCATTGATCAATTGCACTGAGTTGAGACAAAGAATAGGATAGATACCTGATCTCCTTAGTACACGAACAATGATCTCTGAGCTCAGATTAATAAGATAAGGGGAATGGTTGACGATACAATACAAATATTACAGCAGGTGACATTGTTTTCAGATTTGGAATCTATAGGTAATGCAAAACTGTGAAATTGTGGCTTTCTTCCTCCGACACATTCAGTACAGGGAGGGAGCCAATTTCTTGTGAATGAATCTATCCTTGGCTTGTGCTTATATAATGTTAATCCTCATTATTAGTGTGAGAATTCTATGTTACAAATTATTACCAGCTTTATTCATACTCATGCCACATACAGTATTCCTTTCTAAATGTAATAAGTTAAATCAGTCTGGGCACATTTGGTCTGTAGGTCATTAAGGTAATTGAAGCCTTGTTTTACTCTAAGCATGCTCACGCATGCAAACTAAGAATACTAGAGGCTACTGTTGCCCACATCAGCTAGGACGTATGTACAACACACTGATAGATATTAAAATCTTTTCAATTTCTCTTGTTTTCCAGAGTCGAGCAGATGTTTATGTTGGAATTTTTCCTGATTTCACATCTGTTAAAACATTATGTCATTGGGGACAGGTAGAATGTCATTTGCATTTTTACTGAAAGACGGTATCAATATTGTATTTGACAAAATGCTTTGCTCAGTATGCAAGACATTTTTTTTAGATATTTATATTAACATTGCCTATAAAATATTTTTAAAATAATTATAATGTTTTATATATTTTTAAAACATTTCCCTCCTTTCTGTATTATTAAGAACTAATCACTACGTTCCAATCTTTATTCATTTATGAATGAGTGTGCTGAAACGGTTTGAATGCTGACATCTCACACAGAATATATAGGATGATTCTACAAATGTTTCTAAAATGCTGAATTTCATCAATATCTGAACAGGAACTGTCAGAAATATATGAATAGATTCTGACTTGATAAACCCATATTCAGAAATTTGTGCTAAGTATATAAATCCATTCACAATATTCTTACTTCTTGTTGAATGAAAGTATTTGCTTATATACTAATTAAAGTTTTGCACAATCAATAATCCAGATCAGGAACAAGATGAAGTTTAGGTTCATGAATTATTATTGTTACTATCCTGACCTATGTGGCATTATTTTCTTAGTCTTGTTTACTTTATAGAGCTGATACTCTGGTCTGGAAGGAGTAAGAGAATATTCTTAAAAAAGTGAGACACGTTACTGCAGATTTTCAAGCCTGCTGCTGGTGAAAGTTGGGAAAAGAAAAGTAAATTTGAACTAAAATCTATCTATAGAAGATTTCTCTCTATTTAAACTACAGGTGAAACTCGAAAAATTAGAATATCATGCAAAAGTTCATTTATTTCAGTAATGCAACTTAAAAGGTGAAACTAATATATGGGATAGACTCATTACATGCAAAGCAAGATAGTTCAAGCTGTGATTTGTCATAATTGTGATAATTATGGCTTACGGCTCATGAAAACCCCAAATCCACAATCTCAAAAAATTAGAATATTACATCAATAAAACAAGGATTGTCTATAGAACAATATTGGACCTCTGAAAAATATAAGCATGCATATGTACTCAGTACTTGGTTTGGGCCCCTTTTGCAGCAATGACTGCCTCAATGCGGAGTGGCATGGAAGGTATCAGCCTGTGGCACTGCTGAGGCGTTATGAAAGACCAGGATGCTTCAATAGCGGCCTTTAGCTCTTCTGCATTGTTTGGTCTCATGTCTCTCATCTTTCTCTTGGCAATGCCCCATAGATGCTCTATGGGGTTCAGGTCAGGCGAGTTTGCTGGCCAATCAAGCACAGTAATCCCACAGTCATTGAACCAGGTTTTGGTGCTTTTGGCAGTGTGGGCCGGTGCCAAGTCCTGCTGGAAAATGAAGTCAGCATCCCCATACAGCTCATGTGGAAGGAAGCCTGAAGTGCTCCAAAATCTCCTGGTAGACAGCTGCATTGACCCTGGATTTAATGAAGCATAGTGGACCAACACCAGCAGATGACATGGCTCCCCAAATCAACACAGACTGTGGAAACTTCACACTGGACTTCAAGCATCTTGCAGTGTGTGCCTCTCCATTCTTCCGCCAGACTCTGGGTCCTTGGTTTCCAAATGAGATGCAAAAGTTGTTCTCATCAGAAAAGAGAACTTTGGACCGCTGAGCAACAGACCAGTTCTGTTTTTCTTTAGTCCAGGTAAGACGCTTCTGACGTTTGTTGTTCAGGAGCAGCTTGACAAGAGGAATACGACATTTGAAGTCCATGTCCAGGATCCATCTGTGTGTGGTGGCTCTTGATGCACTGACTCCAGCCTCAATCCACTCCTTGTGAAAGTCCCCAACACTTTTGAATGGCCTTTTCCTGACAATCCTCTCCAGGCTGCGGTCATCCCTGCTGCTTGTGCACCTTTTTCTTCCACACTTTTCCCTTCCACATAACTTTCTATTAATATGCTTTGATACAGCACTTGGGAACATCCAACTTCTTTTGCAATTACCTTTTGAGGCTTTCCCTCCTTATGGAGGGTGTCAATGATGGTTTTCTGCACAACTGTCAGGTCAGCAGTCTTTCCCATGATTGGGCTTCCTACTGAACCAGACTGAGAGACCATTGAAAGGCTCAGGAACCCTTTGCAGGTGTTATGGCTTAATTAGCTGATTAGAGTGGGACACTTTGAGCCTAGAATATTGAACCTTTTCACAATATTCCAATTTTCTGAGATTGTGGATTTGGGGTTTTCATGAGCTGTAAGCCATAATCATCTCAATTATGCCACATCATGGCTTGAACTATCTTACTTTGCACATAATGAGTCTATCTCATATATTAGGTTCACCTTTTAAGTTGCATTACTGAAATAAATGAACTTTTGCACAATATTCTAATTGTTCGACTTTCACCTGTATGTGTTTCATATACAATTAGGACCATTTTTAATTGTACACTGCCCAGAGTTACTTTGTGAGTGAGGTGTGCAGTCTCTAAGTCAGAAAATTGTTTTTGAACTATGTGTTTCCTACATTTGGGGAAATCATTCACAAATGTTGTAATAGGAAAATACTGCATTTTAAGTTCGTAATTTTTCACTTTTTATAAGAAACTGTCACCCCCAAGATAGATCAGACTAGGAAATCAATGAGATGCAGTCCAATATTACTTTTGTTGCACAGTAACAGAACCTTTCAAGTTTGAATGTGCTTTCTCCTCCCTCCTTTTATCTTTCTTAGAATTAGGAAGGGTCTTGTCTGAGTTTAGTTTTGCCAGCCCAGTTTCTTTTATCTAACCACTGTTTTGATAACATCTGTTCCTTCTGTCCCTCAAGATAATTCCTTCTGGCTATTAAAGACATAAAAAATGGATCTTCATAGCACCTTCTCCCATGGATTTTAAATGTTAATGTTAGCTTCTGCATGACATTGGGGTAGTTTATTTGCTTTTCTACACACACAGTAATGCAAATGTATTCATACCATATATAAATAGATGCATCACTTGTTTACTTTAAAAATGTTCTTCCTGTGCAACCTATTACCTATTTTATTAGTTTATTACACTTACTCTTCTAAGTAGATTTCAACAGCTATTATGTATTTTGAAGGCCAAATATGACTCTAGGTTTGTACTTCAGTATGCATATTTTCCAATGAAATATGCCAAGAGAGGAAAATCATTTTATTACAATTTATTCAGAATGTTCTGATTAAAAAGGATTACTCTCAATCAAAGAGGGAACCCAAATCCTCAGCTTACATTCTATTTTATAGTTAATAACACATCAGAGGAAAATACAAGAGAAAGGTTGATTGGACAGGACAAAAGTAACCACTCCTTTGCATAGAAAACCAGTTACATGGAGTTAAACATGTGGCTTGTGTGTCTATTTAAATCAGTTCTGGTATAAGTAGAGGTGTAAAATTCAGCATGTTAATGAGAATAGGTTGTTTGGAGTTCACAAAGAGACAAACCAATGCCAATTAACATTCTCTCTCTCTCTCTCTCTCTCTCTCTCTCTCTCTCTCTCTCTCTCTCTCTCTTATATCGAGATTTAGGCATGTTAGATGTTATCAATCAATCCATTCTACATTTCAATCTGCAATGGTGTGATAAATCATTGACATCATTTAAAAGAGACAAAAATAAAGTCAAATTAAAATATAAAATGATTGTGTTAGTGTGAAATTACAAATTCTGAGGTTTGAATCAACAGCAGACATCACGAACAATTTCCAGAGCTTTATTGACTTTTGCAAAAGCCGGCACCTTGTCCTTTTCTGGGTGGAGGCACAAGGGCAATGAGACAAATAATTGTATAGAGTTTTATACACTCAAGACCCCAAAACCTCCCACCTTCATCACTGCCCCATTGGTTAAAATGAGCATCAGAAGAGTCTCTGATGCTTATTAGGATGAAGCCTGGGTTCACAGTCTAACTCCATAGTAACATGCTTAACAATCATCTATTTAGCATTTGCTTAATAGTTGCTGCATCCTGCCATGATTACACTAGTATCTTTTCTGGGTCATCATGACAACTATTCTCAAATAGACTTCTGCTTAAGCTTATGCTGAATGGATTTCATCTCGTCAGCATTTCTGTGTGTGTTAATGTTTTACCAGGGTTTTTAAGGTTATATAAAAGAGAAACATAGAAGAGAAATATGTTGATCCTTTTACATTTTTCTTTTACATGAATAATTATTTCTTCTTTTTTATTTCTCACATTAGTTAGCAAGTACAACAATACTACAAAGTCCATTTTGTTGATACTATAAAGTCCATGTTGTATGGCCTTCAATAAAGGTTATATTTTTAATGAACAAATGATTCTTAGTAACAAGGACTTTATGTTGGAACTTGATAGTATTGATCTCAACAGAGCATTTGAAATGAGAATCAGAATATTTAAATACACATTGGCTATTGCATTACTGCTACTGAACCAGCTTTCATTTCTTTTAGGTTATTTATTCCAAGGAATTTAAATATTTTGATCACGGCAAAAAGAACAAAGCTGTATATAACAGAGTAAGGATGCTATAAACAGTCCCACAAGAAAAATACAAATTATTGAAATTTGACTTTTTAAAATATGTCCTGTATCTTTTTTCCCCTGGATTTTATGTTTATTTATAAAAATAAACATAATCTCTGCTCAATGTTGCTTTTCTTAACCATTTTATCTCATCCACATGACTCATAGGTATAATTTATATGATTATCAGTATTAACCATAGTCTTCATTGTGTATAATTCATTTTCTAAGAGAGAATTACTCAGCCTGATAATACTTTAGCTTTGGGCCCAAAATCTCTTATATAGTGAGGAAGAAAACCCCATCGATCTAACTTAAATTTGTTGTTGCTTTGCTTGTATACACACTGAGTTTTGTGCCTCCATCCACAACTGAAGTTCTTTAGAAGAGAGGCAGAGAGAGATACCAGCCAGCCTGTAAGTTGTGCCAGTGTTTTTGATTATATCAGAGAGAAATTTGCCTCCCAGCCTGCACATAAGTCCAGTACAGTTCCAAGGAGGTTGATGAATCTTACAGAAACTGACCAAATGGCAAAAGCACCTTGATTTCTTAGACTTTGGAAGAATAGTCTTCCTAATATCCTGAAATAGTTCTGCTAAGTTGGGTTTCATCAGCTGGAAAGGGCAACTGACTTCACCTGATCAGCTGGATACAGAATCAGACAAAGGATGCCAATACCATCCTTTGAACTGATCTGAGTCCTCAGCTGCAGGAGAATCATGATTTCAGGAATTTAGAAAGCACACTAAGTAAACTCAGCCAAAGAACACTGACAAAGCCATTGTTGATAGGATTCCCCTAACTTCATCCCCTTGCAATTTCTAGAAAAAAAATTTTTTTTCATTAAAATGGTAGCTATGCTAAATATGCTACCTCCTTGTGCAGAATGAGTAAGTTGTTGCATCTTATAAATCTCTGTATTTGCTATGGCAGGAAACCACCATAATTCTGATTTCTTTTGAACTATCAAAATGTCTCTTCCGCCTCCTACCCTGCGTATAGCAGATTACAGAATCAAATTGTGCAGTGACAAGAGCATAAGTGACAGCATGCAATGCCCCCTGATCCAGGAAAACTTGCAATTGTCACCCAAGATCATGGTAGGAGCTGCAAGTTATGAAGCAGTTCTGTCAAAGGATACCCTGTTCAGAGTAAAAGATGGTACATCTTTAGAGCCATTATCTAAAATTCAATAATATTAATTATAGTTTGGCTTTTTAAAAAGAAATTCTAGAACACATAAGCATGTTTAATAGTCTATTATATAGAGTCACATATAGAATTGGTACTGCAGCAGATCGCCATTTATATTACAGCTGTCAACCCTGAAGGTGAAGTGACTGAGGCCATTTTGAAGCTTCAGTATTGCCACACTGGAGGGATAGGGGGTGGGAAATAGAGATAGAGAGGCTTGTAGCCAAAACAAAATACTTTATCCTGAGCTCCAAGGAGGCCGGGGAGAGGAGGAGCAACATCAACTGGCAACCAGACAGGACCTTGATTGGACCATGTGATTGACTGGGAAAAGGGAGAAACTTTTACTTTTAATTAGGTGAAAACCGCAGGAATACTCAGAGTCGATTTTCACCAGCTTATGCCAATACGATATGTCCAATAAACCAATTATTTGAGGAACCTACTTGCCTTGGAGCTCTGTTTATTATGGATGTATTACTTGGAATCCTGACAACAGAGTTATTGCTCAGAAGTAGTTTTGCCTATAATCTTTTGATGATGGGGATAGGGTGAAAATATTAGTTTCTAGGGCCTGACATTTCTGAAGTAAAAAATACCTGAAAATGCAATTGATCCATGAAAGCCATTGCTCTTTTTTCTCTTTTCATCAACAGACAACACCTCCATTTTATAAAATTGAAGATGTTATAATACCAGTGGCTGTGTGGAGTGGAGGAAGGGACATTGTTGCAACAAAAAAAGATGTTGAATTACTGACTTCTCGAATCACACATTTGGTTTTCTATAAGAATATTCCTGACTGGCAACATATGGATCCTATCTTGGGCCTGGATATTCCACAAGAGCTATATAATGATATACGCAAACTAATGCAGAAGCACTAGGTTTAATTTTAGAGGTAGAACGTAAGGAAGAAGCTGAACTCTTCAAATCTAAAGTTTAAATTATATTGAAAAATATAATATGTTAGAAATTAACTTTTAAAGTAAACTATGTTATACATGTACTCAAAGTTATATGCATGCAAACATTTCCCAGTCTAAATAACAGGAAGTTCCAGGTTACATTAGATTGGCCAGAAAGATTAATTTGAAAAAAAGTAGTTTAAACTATATGAAAACAAATTGTTCTGTTGAGCAGTTAGCTGGTATTTATCAACATTCTATGAGCATTTTACTCATTTGAATTTTACTTGTATTTGTAATGTTAGTTCTTGCTGCATTTACATTTTGTAAGAAATTCATGTTTGTTCATTTTCAAATTCAGATTGTGCAGAATTTATTCCAGTTTTAAAACAAGGTTTTACCTTTTAGTTTTAAGTCTTATGAAATTTTTTTGAAGAACAATGGTCTTTTATAAATATTGTGTTTATTTCAGGCTATTTTGTCACTTGTAAATTTCTATTATTACGCATATGTTTTTTTTTTTTTGCTATTAAATAAGTAGTCTTCCATTGATCAATCAAAAGATCAATTCAATGTTCCCTGGAAAAGCCCTTAGAAACCTGCCTCCCCATCAGCTCCTAAGGCCATCTGTACCCAAGAATGGGCAAACTGATTGTAAAAAATCTTCTGAGTGAGTGTCTCTTTGTCCTCGTTTGTGTCCTGTGGACAGATCATTAAGCAGTTTCAAGCATTATATGTTTGATCGGATGCTTTTAAATTAAAAAGTTGACATTTTCGTTGAATTGGTGCTTGAAAGTGTGCTTTTTTTTCTGATTGATTTCTTTGGGAAGCCAGTTTTTTGATATGCATACTACAGAACTAATATTTGTTCCTTTCACATCTCTTTAATTTCACTCCTTCCAGTATTAATGCATTTTGTTTTTTTCCTTTTTATCCGAGGGTAAATAAAAATCTAAAATAGTTTAGGATGCTTTAACTATATGAATTAAAAGAATTGTATCAGTCAGGTGAGGGCAGGCACCTCCAATCTGCATGGGTTTTTTGGGAGACATTATCTCAAGCATAGGTATATGATCTTGTGGCCTGCTAGTGGCCAGCGGAGGTGGTGGTAGACTCACAGAGTGAGAAGGTTGGGGAGGAACATGGGCCAGTCCTGGAGTCTGGAGAAGGCTCTGACGAGTGCTCTGCATCAGAGGCAGAGATGGGGCCAGGGCCATCTGACAGTCATCAGCTGCCTTTGGAGTCAGAGATCATTGAGGCAGAAGAACAGCAATGCATGCGCAGAGCTTCCAGGAGAAGGGAATAGTTAAGGAACAAGGGTTGACTCAGGAGTAAAGGCTCAGGTGGACAGTGAATGACCTCTCCCATAGGGAATAAAGAGGAGTAAAAGGGGAGTGATGTTTGCAGAAGACAATTCATTCATTTAATTAGGGTGAAGATTTGTTCATGACTCCTTGTCAAGTAATTTCTGGTACAGCATTGCTTTTGGAAGTTATTGGCTTGGCAACTCTCCAAGCCTGATAAGGTCTGTGGTTGAAAATCTCTCTTGAAAGACTGTTTGCCAGGACTTTGCTGGATGTGAATGATAGGAATTCACATTAGCCTAATAAAAAGGGGTTTTGTCAGGAGGAGGAGTCTGCTTCGTTATTTTGTGAAGCCTAGGTCAGAACATATGCAGAGGTGAGGGTGAAGATTTGTTCTCCAAGCTTGTTGATTAGTTTCCAAACATTTCATTACCAGGCTAGGTAACATGTTGAGTGGAGTTTAGGGGATGTCATTTCTTCTGTTTACAAGGGCTTCATGTGATCAGTAGGTCTTGGGATGGTGAGTTCACATCAGGTGAGTAACCCATCAGGTCAGGGTCTTATGATGGTCAGGTGTCAGTCACCAGTGGGAATCTTGTGAAAGGGAGGTTTCATCAGGTGAGGATACTGTTGAATATTCAATGGGGAAAGTCAGTGATGTCAGACTTTCCCCATTGGTTCATTTTCAGGGCAGGAAAATGAACAGCCATCAGTGGCTGAAGTTTTGGACAGCGACCTGTAAAAAGAACAGCAGGGGCTCTGCAGGGCAGTCTTTTAAATGGAGCAGAATAAATGGAATCTTTTTTACCGCTCCCTGTTGTTCTGCCTCTTCGATCTACGCCATATCTAACAGGTACCACCCACATAGACAGAGGTGCTACAGTCTTGACAATAGACTTGTTAGCTGGAGCTCTAACTTTTTGCTGTTGTCGATCTCCAATACCAATGCAAACACAGCTGAACTAATTCCTGCATTGTGCTTGGGCATTCAATTCTTGCTAGCACATCTAGAACTTGATTTGCCAGTCCTTCCTGAAATTAGTCCATAAGTACTGCTTTAATCCAGGTCAGATTTTGAGAGATTAGCTGGAAAGAATTTACATATTCAGTTACTAAGAGCATCCTTATTTCTATTTTTGAATATGGCTATTCGCTGACTAAATTATCACAGAGTCAGAATGCATGACATAGATCTGTTGACTAAATTTAGCAAAATTGTCTGGCAAATGACTCTGTTAATAATGATATGACCCATCTAGCAGAATTTCCGGATTAAAGGCACATTATAAACCCAACTAGATGACTTTGTGCTTGAATTATTAATTGTCCATACATGCTCATATAGAGATTGCATTGTGCCTAAAATTGAGACAACTTCCCATAATTTCTTTTTGAGATTGGCAATTGGGCATTTTCTGGAAAAGTTTCGGAGATACTACTACTGTTTGCACTCGCTAGGCATGTAATGTTTGCAGCTTTACATGCAAGTTGTTCTATGCTGTTTGTTTTTCTGCAGCAAGGCCATTACCAAAAATGTCTCCTTCCAGTCAGCCAAGAGTTAATGAGACTGGAAACAAATTGGAAAGAAACAAAGTGTACAGCGGCAACCAAAAAAAGCCAATGCAATCCTAAATTGCATTAATGAGGGATACAATTAAGATCAAGTGAAGTACTAATACTACTCTATAAAGCTTTAGTAGGACCACAACTAGAATACTGCATCCAGTTTTGGTCATTACACTATAAAAAAAAAGACATTGAGACTCTAGAAGAAGTTCAGAGAAGAGCAACCAAGATGATTAGGGGACTAAAAGGAGGCTAAAATATATGATGAATGGTTGCAGGAACTGGGCATGGCTAATCTAGTGAAAAGAAGGACCATGGGAGACATGATAACAGTCTCCCAATATTTGAAAGGCTGCCAGAGAGAAGAGAGGGTCAAGCTTTCCAAAGCACCTGAAGGCCAGACAAGGAATAATGGATGGGGTTTCCAGGTTGAGCCCTCCTTGCTGACAAACCATAAATCGCGATCATCCATGACTATGGCCCATGCTCTTTCGTCGGAGACCCCCAATCATTATGATTAGGGGCTGAAGCTGCCTCGGAGGGACAGTGGAGAAAGGGGAAGCCGCCAGCCAGGTTGAGGGGAGCCGCATCTCCTCCACCTGGGCTTGGCAATTTTTCCCCCTGAAGATGACTGAAGTGGTGGTCTAAAATGGCCACCCTGAAGAGGAGGACTCAGTTGGACTAAGTTTGTGCAGGAGTGAAGAAAGAGGTGGATAGCATGTGAGCCGGGACGATTGGGCACAACTACTAAATAAAAGGTACCCTGGGATTAATGTAACAATGAATTTTTAGAAAAGAAAGTGGCGGAAATACAAAGGGAAGGAAAA
Organism: Pseudonaja textilis; assembly: GCF_049901715.1. Classification (NCBI taxonomy): domain Eukaryota; kingdom Metazoa; phylum Chordata; class Lepidosauria; order Squamata; family Elapidae; genus Pseudonaja; species Pseudonaja textilis. Next base: position 23,995,737 of record NC_141993.1, read on the forward strand.
GAAAAAGAAAAATAATTTTGACAGCTAAACGGGGCTTCAAACCAGGAAAGGAAGAAGCCAGAACAAGATACTTAATTAAATTGGATTAAAGTATTTTGGCAACAGGCATAAATTAAAGCTGGACTTAAGAGTGTCAAAAAAATTGGGGGGACGGGGCAAATATACAAACTGGAAATTTGATTGTATTGGAATATTGAGGCTCAAAAAGCCCTGAATAATAAAACAGGGAAAAAGGTGAAGACTTTGCAGAACGGAGAGTGCCATCTTGTGGACAAAAAATTAAATTTAAAAATAAAAGGAAAAAGATCCTGTTTCTTTATGAACTTGAATTGATACAATGTAAAGAAATATTGAAACAATAAAGCAACAAGCCTAGAAAGCGAAAGTTGAACTAGAATAAAAGAAGAAGTAGAAAAGATTGACTGTGGAACTAATTGGTGATTTTGGTATAGACCCAGTGTTGGAATAATTGTGAATCTAGAAAGCCTGAAGAAGAAAAAAGGAAAATAAAGGTTTTTGTGGGTTTCAATGATTATAAGATATGTGCAATGATGATATCTATTTGGGAACTAAAAATGGAACTTAAAAATATGAAGGAATTACTACAGAAAAGAGGTGAATCACTTGGCTCTGTTTTAATGGAAATGGTGACTGAAGAACATGAAGAAAGAATTTCAGAGAAGGAGGAGTTAGTTCAAGCAGCAGCCATCTTAAATAGACAATTAACACAAAGAAGAGGGAAAAGAAGGGGGGGTTAAAAATTTGAGATTCAAGAAGGTAACTAAAAAGGGGAATACCTGTGAAATTAGGAAAGGCAGAAAAGAGCAACAGAAAAGGGGAAAGGAAGATACAAAGGAAGAGGGACACAACCTGGAAGGAGAAAAGATGTGGGAAAATGAAGGGGAAGAGAGGTAACGAGAAACAGGAGTAGGAAATAAAGAAATATGGGAATTGCAAAATAATGAGAAGAAACTGTTTATTTAGAAGACATAGAGATAACGGTTAATGAATTAAAAAGGGGGGGATTCCTCATGGAGATGTGGGGTAATAATGTATTTGCAATTACAAAATATTTAGAAAATAGGGAAATATAGATTATTAAAAGGAGGGATGGACACTGATATTCTTTACTAGATGATTGTATATCTTTATTCTTATATTTAAAAGAAATGTTAATATTTATTAAATAAATTGAAATAATTGAAATTAACTGTGAGATTGTTTAAAAATGAGATTAATATCAGTGACCAGGATTAATTAAATGGACTAATTGTTTTTTTTTTCCTTATCTTTGTTTTGAAACTATAAATAAATTCCATGAATTTAAAGGGGAAAAATACATTGTGGAATCTGACTGAAAAGATATATAATGTTATGTAGTTTTTTTAGGGAATGACTATTTCTATAATTAGTTAAAAATAAATGTTTATTGGGAGTTAAGGTATATTTTAACCACTGAAGTGACACACTCAAATTAGTAAAAAGGGGGGGGAGGACTTATGTTTTTTTTTCTCTTGTATAAATTTAGAACTTATGGAAAGAATATGCGATGAAATTGCAAATCTGACAGATAAAAACTATTTAAATGAGAAAAGAGTATTTTGGAAAAGGTAACAATAAAAGTATTTGTAATTATAAATGTCAGTTAATAGAGTAATATAGATTATTAAGAGGAAGGAGGGGCATTGATATTTTTTATTAGGCTAATGCATATTGTTATTTTTATTTTTAAAAGAAATATTAATGTTTAAGAAATATATTTGAAATAATTGAAATGAAATGAGAGGATGTTTAGATTGAGACCAATATCAGAGACCAGGATTAATTTGTCCTTTTCTTCTGTAAAAGTTGGAATGGAAAAGGTAATAATAGAACTAAGTAAAAATTGGATAAGATAGGAAGTTGAATGTAAAAAATGAATATATAACTGTTGTCATATTTGCATGGTGACCTGGGAATATGTTGTCCACTGAAAAGAGCCTTTTTGTTTTGTAATTCATGTGAAAAACTGAATAAAACTTATTTTTTAAAAAAAGGAATAATGGATGGAAACTGAACAAGGAGAAATTCAACCTGGAAATGAGAAATTTTCTGACAGTGAGAGCAATCAACTAATGGAACAGCTTACCTTCCAAAGTTGTGGGAGCTTCATCACTGGAAACTTTCAAGAAGAGACTGGACTGCCATTTGTCAGAAATGGTGTAGGGTTTCCTGCGTGGGCAGGGGGTTGGACTAGATAACCTACAAGGTCCCTTCCAACTCTTGTTAATCTGTTAAATCTGCTGTTTTCAGTTTAGAGGTAACAACATTAAAAAACAATATACAGTCTGTTATAGTCACTTGCTTAAATCACAGGTGTCAAACTCGATTGCATCATGTGACATATAGTGACATATTTTTTGCCTTTGTAAAGCTAGGGAGGGCTTGGACTACATGTGACACATCCATGCAGTTTGACAGCCCTGGTCTAAATGGTTAGCTTTATAACAAGAGCATGCAGAAGTATAGTCCAAAATCAGTCTAGGGTTCCAAGAGCTGGATCAGAGTTGTCAGCCACTCCAGAAGTCAGAATTTCACAAGCAGAATTCACATGAATTACCATATAAGAGCCAGAGATCAGATGGCTGTTTCCAAAAAATAATTGTGATGACCCAGGGTGGGATACAAACTAAACACAGTCACAAAAACAGGTGAAGCCCCCTTTATTCCTTCACTTTGCTTCAGAGCTCCAAATATCCTTGACTGGAGACAAAAAACTCCCCCACAAGCAGTTACAAAAAGGAGGAAATGCCATTTAAACTAAAACTGCCTATAAATTATAAAGAGTAAAAACAACACAAACCACTGAAGCAATTAAGGGAACCAGGCAAGATAAGGGCTTGAAGTCATCCACAGATATTGGAACACACACTGGGAAGGATGCCAAACTCAGAGAGGAATGACAGACTGGAGATATTTCCATGCTTTGTTTCCAGCACTGGCCCATAGGCATGTCCATCCTTTTAACCAGTTCTCACAGCTGCAACCCTTGAAGAGAATCAAGGCCCTTTCCTCCCCCATAGACCATGCCATTCACGTGTTTCCCTTATCCTTTCCTCCCTGCGTGCCCTAAGATGGAGAGAGGATGGGCCTGAGTCTTCCTCTGACTGCCCAGCCAGCCTCTGCCCTTCCCCAGCCTGCTCTACAACCTCCAGAGCCATACTTCCACTCCCTGTTGGCGGTTCCTCTTCTCCCTTGGAGTCAGTCTCCAACAGGGCATGACAGTAATATGGATCAGTGCTATCTGTTAAATCAGGCTGCAGTCAGCTATCATTACTCAAGAAATTTATTGCTTCTTTGGCAAGAATTCTCTGTTCTCTTTACTCACCAGTTGCATTCTCAGCTGACTATTCTATGATGGGTCATATAGTGCCTGGTTTTAATCAGTCTCATGGTATTCTTGGCTTTATGTCTCAGAGGCCACAGGTTCTGCTGGAGCCTCTTCAAAGTTAAAAATCATTGTCTGAGTCCTGGCCCATGACAATTTAGGCCATTGAATTCAATCCCCTGCTTAGTACTAGAATGTTCTAATCTAGTTTCTAAAAATCCTCCTTTAAAATATGGTCATCAAACTGGGCACATTACTGACCAATGTGGAATAAAGTGAAACAATTAGCTTGTTTAATTCGAAAACCATACTTATGTTAATAAAGCCTTTTTTTAACTTTTAAGAGCCACATCATATTGCTATTAATAGTATATTCCATTTGCAATCAATTGGTATTTCAAGATCTTTTTCATAAGTACCATTAATTCTGATAATATACTAATAATGTATTATTAAGGTATCCTTCCAACTATAATTGTGGTTTTGGTACCATAATAGCCACATTGTTGGGTGATTTCAGAATATCCCATCTACTATTTTATTTCTCAATAGGTCAGTATCAGAGTGATTCACCTGTATTTTCTCAAATCCTCCTTTTACCCCTTTTCTAGGCCAGGGCTGTCAAACTCCCACCCATGGGTTGGATGCATCACATGCTGGCCATGCCCACGCCCAGTTTAATGAAGGGACAATGTGAGTTTGACACCCCTGCTCTAGACTTTCTAAATTGATTGATTGTTTATTTATTAGATTTTTTTTTATCCCACCTTTATTACTTTCTATGTAATTCAAGATAGCAAACATACCTAATGCTCCGTTTTCCTCTTCTTTTTCCTACAAGAATCCTATGAAGTGAATTCCCCTGCGAGTTGGCCAACTGATCCAAAGTCTGATTTCCATGCCTAAGGCCTTCATTGGTTTACTAGTTGTTTCTGGTTTCTAGGCCAGTACCTTAACCACTTACTGGGTCTCAAGGACTAGTTGAATGAAATAGTGGGAATGGAAAAAGGACAATGAAACCTGCCTTTGATCAATTAAGTGCCATTGCAATCAAATTATCTTTTATGTGTCACAAAGTGACCATGCAAAATTATTCTTTTTCCATAACAGTCTGTCCTTCAAGTCTTCCAAGGTTCCCTCATCAGCACTCTAACTGAGTTGATTCATCTGGCTGTTGATTGTTTTCTTCTCTTTTCCTTCCAATTTTTACCATATGCTACGCTGGCTGGAGAATTCTGGAAATTGAACTCCACAAGCCTTAAAGTTGCTAAGTTTGGAGACCTCTGTATTACATAAATACATAAAGGTTCAATCAGACCAGTGGTACACCAATTTGTCTGACCTAGAAATTCAAACTCGTTCAAAAGTATTCCCTGAACATGTTTTCATCAGACTCTCATGTTAGTTCTGCTTCTTGATCTTGTTCTTTAAAATTGTCTGGTGGAATACATTGTTGACAAAGATCACATTGAAAGACCAACTAAGAAATGATGTCCCTAAACATTAATCAATCTGTGGACCAGTGAAGCTGCAATGCAAGTAATCAAAATCATGGTTGGGCGTATAAAGACCTTTTTCTTTATGTACCATGTAATTATGATCTATCTATTTTACATATATATTCAGATTATATTCTAATGCAAGCTTTGTGCAGGATCTGTTCAGTATCAAGTTCTTCTAGACAGCATAACTAGGTAAGTTAAAATATGTTCTTTAATGTTTGTCCTTAATTTGTCTGGACAATATTTTTATCTTGCAATACTATTTTACATGTTTATTAGTTTTTCAGAAAAAGAATTTCACCATTAATTCCCTGAAATGTAATCCTTAGAACATTATAAGTAAAAATATTGTTTGCATTTTTCAAGTAAAACAACTGAAATCTAAAGACCTGAATACCCATCTTGGTCGTATTGTGTCTTCTTAAAAATATTGCAATACTATTGATGAAAATGGTAACATCCTACCTGTAACAGTTGTCATAGCTAAATAATAACGTTTCTAGTTCCTGCTTGAAATTCTTTATCTTAAATACATTATATAAATATGGGCATAGAGAGATAGCAGATAGCAATAGTCATTTGCAGTGACTATCCCATACATTTTTACTTATTCTAACAACAATTTTCAAGCCCTCCAGGCCAATTCCAAAGTGAAGATGTGATGTGTTAAATTGTGATCAGTTACCATTAGCTTTTGTTTAAAAAATATTACATTGTGCTAAGGCTTCAATATCACTTATATACGTGGTAGAAATTCACCAAAAGAAGGAGCATAGCACTGAGATGAAATTGTCACATCATTCGATACCTGCTTTACAAGGAAAGGCATTCTGAACAACAGAAAGGAAAATTGTAAATTTACAAACTTTGATGTTGAGAGGTAGGAAATCTGAGGAATTTGATTCATTAACAAGATTTAGGAAAGTGGAAGATAATGGAAAAATTATTTCTCTATTCTAAAGCAAAAGCAGTATGGAAGATTTTGCTTTAATAAGGATGAAATATTGAGCTATTCCACCTGCTTGTGGACAATGAAATGTTGGTAATTTCTCACCCTGTCACCTTGTTTCCTTGTAAGGATGTCTTTAAATGAACTTTAATGAATGAACATTTTTATCAGTCACCTACCATATTTGAAAACAAAACATTAAAAATAAAAACAAAAGATGAAATGTTACATTTCATGTTGGGTTCATCATTGGATTGTCAAAAGTCTGCCTAATTTTACAGGCTGTGTTACAAAATTTAGCTATATTCAGAGTCTAAATTTTGGCTGGCAGGTGAGGACTTTCCATTGTTTTAGGACTAAAGAGGCTTTTCCCACAGTAGGAAATAGTTGTCTATTTTATTTGTTTGTTTAAAACAGGACTGTCAAACTCGCAGCCAGCAGACCAGATGCATCACGCACTGGCCACGTCCAAGCCCAGTTTAGCAAAGGGGGGGGGGGGGAGAAGTCACAATACATCATGAGATGTTGCCATAACACCGCGAGTTTGACACCTCAATTTAAAACATTTATATATCCCCCCTCCATCTTTCAGACAATTCCGGTTGGCTCCCAACTACACCTTATTTGGGCGAGAAGGGTGGGTATGTGTTGTGTCGCTATTAGAAGCATTTTTCTCATTAGACAGTAGTACAACCCTAAGAAAAGGATGGTTGTTCTTGTGTTGGTGAGGCATTTATGCAGTTGCCTGGGGCTGATCTTTATTCCTTTTTAATTTTAATTACAGGTGTGAGTGGTGGTGAAAAAGTGAGGAGGGGCTGGGAAGAACTTGGACTTTATCATTTTATTATATCACACATATTATTTTATTACTTCTTCTGAATTCAGATCTTTTATTACTTCTTCTGAATTCAGATCCTTAAAGTTTCCCCAGTAAATATATTGGGCATATTTACAGTTATGGAGTGCATAATTGTAAATGTTCTTAGTTGGACAGTATAAGTAATTATTACTTATGTGTCAGAAAAAGAATACATCAGATTCATCAGGGGGGTTTTGGTATGAATTTCTCTCTTTTTTCCTCATTCTCTCTCTCTCCCCCTCTCCCTCCCCCCACTTTTTCATATACCTTATACCCCATGGTGGCATAGTTACCTAATACTCCTTTCTTTTCCTATTTTCCACACAATAGCAACCCGTGAAATGAGTCAGACTGAGAGAAATCACTTCTAAAGCAGTTGATTCTGTATTGGGAATCTGCTGCTAGTATATGCACACAGTCAAAGTATCTGCAATCAATATATTATCTACAATAAGTAGAACAGTATTATGTAAGATCTATGTAAACTTACAGCTCTAAGTCCTGGCACTTCTGATCGAAAGAGAGCAGTGACTTGTAATCTCTAAGCTTTAGCAGGTCTGTCAAATTGGCGGCCCACAAGTTTGATGTAACATGTGCAGGCCAAGCCCACCCTCACTCTACAAAGGCAAAAAAAGCCACGCTACATCATGTGAGATGATCGAGTTTGACAGCCGTGCTTTAGAGTAACGAAACCTATTAGGATTCTTTTTCATTTTATTGGATTATTTTGCTATGACAGTAGGATTAGCCCAGAAATTTAACATTCGATTAGCAGACAAGTAGTCCTTACTTACCTATTACTTTGTTTAGCAATTAAAGCTACAACACTGTAAAAAGAAAATAGCTTTGCAACCAATCCTTTTAGAGTCTATTTATGAGTATCACAGTGGCATTTCAGCTATTCCATGACCAGGAGTCAATCATTCAGGTTCCTCATAACTAGCTTATGAGTCATGACAAGTAGAGTTAATAGACAGTGCAGAAGTAAAATTGTACATTATACTCACATGATGTCTTGCTTTAAAACCATAGTGATTTGCTTAATGACCCAAGGGAAAGCAAGGTTGTAAGCCTTTCACAGTCACCTGATCAGCTTTTCAGTTCCAATTAATACTTCAATTCAGATCTACTTTCTTGATTGGAATTTATTTACATTATTCATTGTATTTGGCTCCCTGTGACAATGAAGAATACTTCTCTGCTATTGGTCCTTAAAAAGCTGTTATGCATGTCTTATCTCAATAAGATACAATAAACAAACAGCATTGCAATCTTAATTTGCTGGTTTTGATCACAGACATGTGAGAATGAATTATTTATGGGAATATTTAAAAAGGTAGAATATTATATTTCCCTAAAGGAGAAATGGAGAAATGTGTTTTAGAGGCAGAGAGCAGCCTCTTTCTTAATAGCCCACAGCAGAGGCCAGCACTTAAGAGATAAAGAATTTATTGAAAGAGGAAGCCAACTATCTACATGGCTCTATTCGTAAGCAAAGCAAATACTGCCAGCAGAAGCCCATTTAGGACAGGATATTTTGAAACTCCTTACAGCAAAATTTGACAGCTAACAAAGGCAGAACAGTTGGATTAGAAAGCAGCCCCTCACCCAAGATCCAACACAGGACAAAAGCCATTAGCCACAATAGGAATTGCCCAACACCCTTTCGGAACACAAGCCCCTTCATTGCACCACCTCCAGAACAGTCCATATGTCAAAGTCACAGAAACTATAAAGATCCATCCACTCATTTGGTCAGCTGTGCCATAAACCTTGGTGGTTTTGTTCATCAATAAATGGACCTTCTTTCCAATCAGCCTCCAACATCTATGTTGTTTCTAGGGCCTTTCTCCCAGCATGGAACTGAACCAGATGGGTTTTCCTTCTAACAGATTTTATAAGCCCTATGATGGTTTCTTTGTATCTAATGGGAAGATCAATTAAGATGGCAGTTTGATTTTTCTGTTCTATTAGTTGATTAGTTAGAGGGCTTATACTATCAAAAGCTGATCTGTTTGTTTTTGCTTTGCAGACCCACAATGTGGCTGGTTTGGGTGGTGATAATCCAACAAGCAGTGATCTCAGAAAAATCTATCAATGGAAGAGATTTGAATCCTGAACTTTTGATGAACATTGTAAATTGCTCATCTAGGTGGTGATAAAAGGGGAAAGATCCTCATGTTTTATTCAGACAGATTCTCAAGAAAGAGGGTTTAATTGACTGAAGTTCCTGACTTTTTTGGTTATTCTGGGAGACAGTTTTGAAATTATTCAACTTTCATTTCCAGATTAATTGAGTAACTCACACAACCCCCCCTCCTCCTTTTTAAGGCCCTCATATACCTTAAACACTACACCAAACGGGCTCTTTTGTAAGATGCATACATCTTGATACTTTGCATCTAATGATACTTTGCATCTAATATATTATTGTTTTTGAAAACCATTTAATCGTAGCTAACTAGCACATTATAATCTCTTCACCATATGTATGCAGCCTGTTAATTCAGGGTAGAGTCAGGACGACTGGATGGACCTGAGAGTTTATTGTCTGGATGCTCTTCTTGATGCCACATGGAGTTCCCAGCAGATATTTTTTCTAAACATCTGCTACTACCGCTGAACATTCTGAGTGGGAAAGTGTTTGTCTTCTCTGCTAGGTCACCATGCTGCTTGATTAAATAACTCATACCGACCATGTTAAAAATGCATGTCATCATTATGGCAATATTACTGAAACACCCACTGCAAATTGTGTTTCTTTCACAATTCTGTGAAAACAGAATTCTCTGCCCTGTCTAGCCAAACACATTCTGTTTGAATAGGCAGAGCATAACTACTTTAGAGTATAGGAAATACTATATGTGGCTGGCTTGACATTAATTTCTAGTTCATGGACATCCCACTGTGTACAAAGGGAAAAATTATACCAGTATTTAAGATATGTGGACTTCAGCTTCCAGAATTCCCCAGCCAGGGGGAATTCATATACCTACAAGTTGCCAAGTTTGAAAAACACTAGATTATAACTCCCCATTCCCATATACGTAGTGGGAAAGAATGGAGCAGGCAAAAAGGAGCAGCTTCATCTAGTAAAAAAACAAAAAAGATTTAGATTGTGAGCAGTTATTTAAAAAAAATATTTGTCATCTTATGAATGGTTAGAGTAGGAATGCTCCCAAACACTATTAAGCTTTTTCAAGGTGTTGTTGATGTATTTTTTTTGCAGAGTGAAATAATTCAATATTGGGGATACCCTAGTGAAGAGCATGAAATCATGACAAGTGATGGCTATTATCTCAAAGCAAACAGAATTCCTAATGGAATACGCAGCAGTGAAAAAACAGGTATTTTGGAGATGAATTATTAATATGGTGACATTTCTAAGGCAAATGCCTGCTAGATTCACAGTTTTAATTCAAGTCAGGAGATGAGAGAAAAACATTTTCAATGTCATGAAGTGACAAGAAAAAAAAAGAGAAAGAGAAGACTAGTGTGGACAAGGTCAGCTTTTTTACCCCCATTCTGACATCCTCTAATTAAGACTTATTATGGTATCTTTAATCTGGTGTCCTTCTATTCGGACTTAATCTGTCATTAATCACAGAGAGTTTTATAACAATTTCAATTTCTTCTTCCCAGTCAATTTGAGAACAAACTCTCCTTTATCACTAACTATTCCAAACATAATTGCTTTCTCCAGTGAATTCTTCCCACACATGACAAAGTAAGTGAGATACAGTTTTGTGATTTTGCCTTTTAGTGACCTGTCTGGTGTTACACACTCCAGTACATGCTTGTTATTTATATTTGATGTCCAAGGAATATGCAGTAGTCTTCTCCACCAGCACCACAGCTAAAATGAGTTGATTTTCTTCTTGCCTTGCTTTTTTAAGGTCCAACTTTCACAACTGTAGGTAGCTACTAAGTCCAACCCATCTTGAATTCCATTGATTCTTATCAGGAACTAATTTAGTATTGAACATTGACTAGATTTTTCTGTAGAGGGTTGGGCAATATATCTTCTTAAGTAGAACTAAAGCATATGGTCCTGATTCAATGTCCCTGACGATATGTAAATGATGTAGATGAGATGAGAATCAGTTTGGGTGTAGTAGCTTACGTGTCAGGCTACAAATTGGGAAATGGTTTGTTTTAGTGCTGCCTAAGGCAGCAAACCAGCTAGATTACTTCGGGCTAATCACCCTTTCTCAGCTTTAGAAGGGGGCAGTGGCAAACCAAGTCCAAAAATCTTGTCAAGAACACTGCAGGGACTAGTGCCCCCTCCCAAACTAAATCAGATCTGGACCCCAGGTCACATTCAGCCCTTTGACTCCTCCTGTCTGGTCTCTGTGAAGTAAATTAGAAATCAAATGTAAATAAGCGAACGCCATGAATGCAATACAACTGCATTGCTTTTAATTTAAAGGTGACTGCTTATTGTTTTTCCTTCAATTTACGTAGGGGTGAGCCTACACCCTTCACAGTAATGTGTTGGCTCTATTGGTTCAGCCTTCCATAACATTCTCACATGGCTCTGGTATTACTCAATCAACTTTGATATGCATCAAAGTTCCATTGATACGAAAGAAACTGGGACAAGTATGGCACCTAAATTATTTTACTTTTTCTTTTAAGGAATTACATACCACTCTGCAAACCCCCACAGCAGCTACAACACAAAATTAAAAAATAAACAATGTACCACACGAGGTGGGAGGAAGGCTTTCCCTTGCAGGTGATCATATTTCCTGGACTAATTGTTTGTTTGTGTAATATAGTGAACCTATGTTTCACTGCTGTCTGTGAAGAAAGCCCTCATCTTCACAGCATGACAACTGCTGACAAATTTCAACTACTGAAGCTTTCATGTTTGCCCCTAGCATGTGAAGAACCCCTTGTGGGAAGAAATATCTATCTAGTTCAGTTCCAAGCTAGGAGAAAGGCACTGGAGACAAAATGGAGTCTGGAGTCTGATTGGAAAGAGGGTCCATTTATTGATGAACAGAACCACATGTTTGTAGTTCTGGTGCAGCTGACCACATGGAGTTGAGAGTGGGGGTATTTATATCTTCTCTTGGGCTTTGCACTTGAACTTCCTTTTCCTGTGCAAGAACATGTATTTTATTGGCTGTTGTCAGACTCCCATGTGGCCATGTACAAATCCTAGGAGTTTGTCTGAGCTAAGTTTGCTTGAAGTTTGAACTGCTGGATGGTTGGTGTGCAACTGAGGTAATGCAATGAAGGGGCTTTGAGAAATTCCTATTATGGCTTAGGCCTAATTCTACCTAGTTAGCGATCTCTTTATCTCTTAAGTGCTGACATCTGCTGATGGCTATTAAGAAAGGTGAAGGCTGCTTTCCAAGAGCATATTTCTCCATTTCTCATCCAGGGAAATACAATTTTCTGTCTTTTTTCTCAAAATATTTCATTCTTTTAGGAGAGGGGTGGGTGCTAACTTGCTACACCATCCTGCTGTCTAATGTTGAAGAATATTATCAGTAATGCGACCAGACTTGGGATTTCCTATAAAATCCCAAACGTCACATCAGTCCATTTAAAGTGATCTGTTGATTGTCCTTAAACCATTTGTTAACTTTTTTCATGTGAAAGTCAATTGTTGCTTGTTAGGAATGTGAGTCACCTAACGGTTATTTGGGTTGGAAATATATAAACTAGGGTAGACATTTTAATACTATGTCTTTAAAAGCATGCTAAATCTGTAATTGGGTGTGGTTCCACAAACGGCCATAAGATTGAGCCAGAAACCTGGGTTGTTTTTAGTCTCAGACGAGAGTCTCAGTGAAGTGAGTGAGTCTCTGTTCCCTTCTGTTGGAAGAGTTTTGCCATTCCTCTATTTTTCCTTATTGACTGTTTTTCTTGGATTTGATGTAAGTCTGTTACTGAACTGTTTTTGATACTGGACTTTGATATTGGAATTATCCCTGGACTGAACACTGACTGATTTAACTGTTAATTGATTTGTGTGGACTTGGCTTAAACGTTTATTGAAAGTAAAAACCTACATTTACTGTACAGTGTATCTGTGTGCTATTTGTGTATTATTCAAACACTTTTCTCACTACGTCTCCCTGTATGTGCTCATTCTCCTAATGGCGAATTACCTCAACATTGCTGTCACAAGTTGTCCACTTTGCTCTGGCTGCAAATAAGTTCATTATTCAGCATCTCAGCTTTTTTTTTTTTTTTTTTTGATCCATTCACATTGCTCCTGTCAATATAGTCAGCATAAACAACCTGCATTCAAGTATTAATCTCATTTGAACAGACTCCGTTGGCAATGAAAAATTCAGTCATGACACACTGCATAGTTTCCCTATGGCTTCCATTTCACAAACAATACAATATGCAGGGCTGTCTTAACAGCATTATGGGCCCTGGGCAAAGCAGTGTACTGGGGCCCCTATGACAACTATTCACAGGAATAAAAATGTAAATGGTTGATAAAATTAAACATGTATTTGCATGTTACTATTAATTTTAAAAATGCAGTAAAATATCATAAATATGTTGCTGTATTTATATGATACAAGGTGCACTGAAGGTGCACACAAACAGATTAGTGTGGCGCCCACTGGCAAGTGCCCATCAGGCCCATGAGTTAAGACAGCCCTGGCAATGCAAACTTTTCTCATAGCAACTTTCCAATAATTGAAGTGAAAAAATAGGTGCTAAAGAATTCATCTGAGCTTCTAACATGCCAAGACTATACTGCCATCTATTAGCAATTTATCAAATTGCAAACATTACTTTTCATTCAGTCTTCGTACATTCATGCTCATATTCAGGCTGCAGGTTCCATAGATATCATAAATACAGAATTATGATGTGCCATGTTTATAAAAATACAACGCTCCTTGCTGGAGTGATCCTTAAATGATATAATATTTAATGTTACTTATTTTCAAGGGCCTAAACCTGTTGTGTTACTGGTCTCTGGTTTTCTGACGGAAGGGAGATGTTGGCTCATCAATCTTCCCAGCAATAGCCTGGGATTTGTTCTAGCAGATGCTGGCTATGATGTTTGGATAATAAATAACAGAGGGACTACCTGGTCTAGAAGACACCAGAACCTAACAATTGACCAAGAGGAATTTTGGGATTTCAGGTAAAACTCGGAACAGTTTATATAGTAATTAAATAAAAGCAGATTTTTGCCAGAGAAATGGGTCAGATGTTATAGAATGCGAGACGTATCCTTTAGTAGCTTTTGAGATTGTATAAAGATAATCCTTGACTTAGGACCACAATTGAGCCCAAAATTTCTGTTCTTAAGTGAGACATTTGTTAAGTGAATTTTGCCCCATTTCTTGCCTCAGTTGTTAAGTGAATCACTGCAGCTGATGAGTTAGTAACCCAGTTGTTAAGTGAACCAGGCTTCCTCATTGACTTTGTCTGAAATTCACAAAAGGAGACCACGTGACCTTGGGACACAGCAACAGTCATAACAATAGAAATAGCAATAGCATTTGGACTTATATACTGCTTTACAGTGCTTTACAGCCCTTTCTAAGCTGTTTACAGAGTCAACATATTGCCCCCAACAATCTGGGTCCTCATTTTACCAACCTTGGAAGGCTGGAAGGCTGAGTCAACCTTGAGCCTGGTGAGATTTTGCATTGCCAAATTGCAGGCAGCTGGCAGGCAGCAGAAGTAGCCTGCAGTACTGCACTCTAACCACTGTGCCACCTGGCTCATAAATATAAGTCAGTTGCCAAACATCTGAAATTTGATCATGGGGGTACTGCAAAGTTTGTAAGTGTGAAAAACAGTCATAAGTCACTTTTTTCAGTGCTGTTGTAACTCTGAATGATTACTAAATGAACTGTTATAAGTTGAGGACTACCTGTATGAATTGTCAGATTCATTGGATTTCTGACACTACTTGTCATGCCCCTGTTCAAATCGGACTCAGAAGGAGAAGAGGAACAGCTGACAGGGAGTGGGAGCGTGGCTTTGGAGGTTGTGGAGGAAACTGGGGAAGGGCACAGGCCGGTTGGGCATTCAGAGGAAGACCCGAATCCATCCCTCTTTATCCTAGGGCATGCAGGAAGGAGCGGATAAGGGGGAAACATGAATGGCATGGTCTATGGACAAGGAAAGGGTCCCGATCCCCTTCATGGGCTGCAGCTGTGAGGATTGTTTAAAAGGACAAACTGCACATGGGCCAGTGCTGAAAACAAAGCGTGAAAATATTTCTAGACTTTCAGTTCTTAATGAGTTCTGGCGTCCTTCCCAGTGTGTGTATTTTGATATCCGTGGACATCTTCAAGCCCTTATCCTGCCTTGTCTCCTTAATTGCTTCAGTGTGGTTTGTGTTGTTTTTGTCTATTTATAATTTATATGTATTTTGAGTTTAAATGGAAGTTCTTCCTTTTCTCAACAGTTTGTGGGGGAGTTTTTTCTCCAGTCAATGATAATTGGACCTTTGAAGCCAAGTTGAAGGAATTAAAGGGACATCACTGGTTTTTGTGACTTTGTTGCTTTTGTATCCCACCCTGGGTCATCACACTACTTTAGAGAGCCCATTGGAACATAAAGACATTTTCTTCCAGTTTCAATATCAGTTATTCATTAAGGTTTATCAGCAGTTCAGATTTTATCATTAAAATGCCATTTGAAGCATGGATGTGAACGTAGTGTCTATCTGCAACACTTTAAAGTAGCTGTACTGCACTTTTTCCCAGGAAAGGAAAAAGTGTTTCAGGTGCTCTGAAAATACATGGGAGCACTTTGCCTCCTAATGTTAATAAATTAGTGTTAAACTTCAATGTATATTAGTAGCAAATTAAATATTAAAATGCAGTTACTATATGAGACCCAGCTTGGTTTAGGGATGAACAGCTGTGGACTAGAAGCTGGAAGATGATAAGATCTAATCTAGGGGTGTCAAACTGGATTTCTTCGAGGGGCAGATCAGCATTGTACTTCTCCTCTGTGGGCCGGCTGAGAGGGGAAGAGATGGAACCAGTGGTGGGATTCAAATTTTTTTACTACCAGTTCTGTGGGCATGGTTTCTGTGGCAAGGGAAGGACACTGTAAAATTTCCAGTCAGAGGTTGTATTTATCAGTTCTCCAAACTACTCAAAATTTCTGCTACTGGTTCTCCAGAACTGGTCAGAACCTGCTGAATGTCACCTCTGGACGGAACCCTGTCAGCCAAAATGGGACATGGGGGCACCCGTCGCCCCCTCACGGCCTGTTTTTGTACTAAACGCCCTCCTGCAGCACTTTACCAGCCAAAATGGGGCCTTTTGGTTGGCAGGCTGCTTCAAGAGGCTGTCCAGACTGAGAATGGGCCACGGGGGTGTGTGTGCCCCCCCATGGTCCAATTTGGCTGCCAGAGGCACCATGGGCCTGTCCTTGGCTATTTCCAGGACAGCCCCATGAGCCAGATTTAAGCACCCCACGGGCTGGATCCGGTCCATGGAATTTGAGTTTGACATGCTGTTCTTTTAGGCACAAAACCCCACTAGAAATAAGGTGATGGGACACACCTCTGAATTTTTGAAGAGAAAATGAATTACTGTGGTAATTCACTTAACAATTGTGTAAAGAAATGTTGTAAAATGGAGCAAATCTCATTTAGCAAATGTCTCACTTAGCAACATAAATTTTGGGCTCAATTGGGGTCATAAATCGAGGACTACCTATAGTTATCAGTAGTCAAAGTCGTCTTGAAAGACCACAACAAGTTCTATGTAACCAAAATTGAATCATCTATACAAAAGAGAAAGGTGTGCCTGAAAAAAACCCAATTGCTTGAAGAAGTACTTTTTTAGGAGGAAACAGATTAAGGGAAATAAACAGAAAGAACTTCATAGAGGCTCAACAAACTCAGTTACAAAATTCTGGCAAAGCAAATAGAAAACAAGGAAGGAGGGAGAACAGAAGAGCGTAATACCGAATCTTAAATGGAAGCAAGACTGATCCCTCACTAATATATTCATAAATTCTCTTACTGGTCTGACTTGTTCTTAATTATTAAGGCAGATCCTATAAAGCGTAGAGAAAAATTTAGGGCCTCCAGTTTTCGCTGAAGTGAAGCACAAGGAAGACTCGGCCATGTGAAATTTAAAAAGTGAGCAATTTGATAATGAAACAATCAAAAAGACAGCTGTTATTTTGGAAATCTAATGGGTTTAGTTTAAGTAACTAACTTAACATGTAATAAAAAATTAGTTTTCTTTGCTTCTACGCTGTCTATATCAGGGGTGTCAAACTCGCAATGACATGTCATCACGTGACATCGAAAATTTCAAAAACGAAAATTTTTTCCCTTTGCTAAAATGGAGGTGGGTGTGGCCAGCACATGATGCATCCGGCCTGCGGGCCACAAGATTGACAACCCTTGCCTATGTCATACAAACAGGCCAGAAACCAGGAGAGTATGAGTTTCAATGCCACCTTAGCCATGAAAGCCAGCTGGGTGGCTTTGGGCCAGTCCTTCTCTCTCACAACACAACTCACCTCACAAGATAGTTGTTACGGGCAAAATAGGAGGAGTAAGGAGTGTAAGATGTTCACCATCTTAAATTATTTTTCTAAAAAAACAATAAAGGCAAGATTTTTAAAAAAACTTGCAGCCTTCTGCCTTTTTTTTTTTTTACCCTTAAGCTATAAAGGTTAACTTACCCTTAACCTTATGGTACCATATGACTATTATTAAGTGTTGTACAGGGGTGGGTTTCTACCGGTTCTGTCCACCTCTGTAGAACCAGTAGCTCTAAAGAGCAGCAGACATAGAACTGGTTCTGTCTGCTGATATTTTTGCCCACCCACCTACTCAGGCTCTTACCTGATCTTTATTTCCTGATTTTTCAACTTCAGCTGCCGAACGAGGCACAGCTGCAGTTTAAAAAGCAGGAAAAGAGGGCTGTTTCAAAGGTTGCTTCTCTGCACACAGCGTGCTGATGATGATTTACAGGCGCGAGGCTCGCAGCGTGCAGGGAAGTACATCATAAAACACCAAACCTCGTAAATCCCAAACCGGTAGTTAACCCTGTCGTATCCCATCCCTGGTGTTGTACCTTATGATTCTTGACTCTTGAATGTATCTTTTCTTTTATGTACACTGAGAGCATTTGCACCAAGACAAATTCCTTGTGTGTCCAATCACACTTGCCAATAAAGAATTATATTCTATTCTACTCTATTATACAGAATAAATCTCAGCAATGTTTTGTGTCTTTGCTTGTGTCCCTCTATTACAGTTTTCATGAAATGGCAATTTATGATATTCCTGCAACTATAAACTTTATTCTACATAAGACAAACCAGGATAGTTTATATTACATTGGCCATTCTCAAGGAGCTTCATTGGGTAAGTTAAGAGTGAATCATATTTCATCCTTGCATCTTTCTCAAACAGTCAATGATCAAGCAGCATAGAAATATAGCTGTTTAATGATCAACAATATTTTTACCAATGTATTGTGAAATATATGGCCCAAAGTATAAGCCAGAAGTTAAAATATAATAGTCTCTTGACAGCAAGAAATCTATCTTGAATTCTTGAAAGATGATAGGGAGCAGAATAGATAAGATAAGTAGGTAGGCAGGCAGGCAGGCAGACAGACAGACAGGATAAATGCAAATAACTGATTTATTTATTTCTCTTTTTTTTCTGAAAGATGCTGCAATAGTGAAGAAACTAAGCCAGCCATGAATATAGGCTTTCTATTTGCCTGTTACAGGCACGGCAATAATGTAGGGAAAGAATGAGATTGAAATTTTAACTCAAGTTAAAGTTAAGCAAAATGTGGACATCAAGGCTTTGTGACAAACATTGCATTTGGTCTTCTGCAATTAACCTCCCAACCAATAGAACTTGGTGGCCCTTGATCCTTACTGGAGATAATCTTTAGATTATCTTTTGCATTTAACTATGAGATGCCTGGGTACAAGCAAAGCCCTCTCATATCCCTTTATTAGCCTCCTATTTACATATATTCTGCTGCAAAGAAAAGAAAGCCACTCTTATAAAAACAACAATAGGATTAGGAGGAGGAGGAGGAGGAGGAGGAGGAGGAGGAGGAGGAGGAGGAGGATAGCTGGCACTTTCTTGCAAGCTTATCCATTATGTATCTATCAATCTTGGAGCAAACACCATCACTTAAATATCAATACATATACTGACACTAGGTTTTGATCAACATTTAGCTTGTTTTCCATTTTTTAAAACTTATCTTTCTTTCAGGTCTTATTACTTTTTCAGTCTTCCCACAGCTTGCTCAGAAAACAAAACTTTTAATATTCCTTGCACCTTCCTCCACATTAAAGGGCATCAAAGGAATAGGAAAATACACCCTACTACTTCCCTACAAAGTTAAAAGGGTAGGTATTTCTCATAGGTTTACTTTCTTATACTATTTGATTCAGTATAGAAATATAGATGTGTTATTATCTCCTGCAATTTGTATAATTTGGAGGTAGGGTTTAAATATCTGTTTAAAATTCACCTCCTTTTTTTCTTAGAATTTGTATGGATTCCCCCACCACCACCAACCTTCAGTATTTAAACACAAAAAAATGACTTCAATTCCCAAGTCTTGCATAAGACATCATGTAATGAATCTAGATGTGACTACAAAACTGGAGAGAATTTTTCAAAAGTGATTTTTTTTGGACAAATGCTTGCTTTTTGAAGGGACCCTCCTACATTATTAGATGTTCATTTCCCCTTGACAGAATATTTGACAAAATGTTGCTTTCTTCATTTTGCCTTTTATAAAGATGGTGGACAATTTTACATGAAGCTACAGGCACAAAAGTACTGCTGAAGAAATAGGCTTTTATTGATTTTATTTATTTTATCTCCATTTTTTATCTCCCCACTTTTTTAAATCAGTTGTTTCCCCTACAGAATGATTGGACAATACTTTTTCACTTAGTATAACCCAGGATGAAATTTCAATATTTTTTTATCTTTAAAAAAAAAAGCCCTCCAACTTATAATGCCCAAATTCTTGAATAATTTCTGGAAAACATTTAGAAAGCATTCTTTGCTGTTTCCACAAATAGTTTAAAAAAATTTTAAAGGCAATTTTTCATTCACCAAATTAGTTATTTTTTACCAATTTTTAAATATCTATTTCCTGTCCCCTATCAGTATGTTATATTTGCTTCATCTAATTACAGGGTTTAACTTCACTTTCTCTTCTAAAATGCTTTGATAAAACTGATTAAACAAATTCATGCACTCCTCTCTATGCTATCCTCTCTGTGCAGCAGCCAAAAAACCTAATGCAATCCTAAGTTGTATTAACAGAGGGATACAATCAAGATCAAGGGAAGTACTAATACCACTCTATAAAGCCTTAGTAAGACCACACCTAGAGTACTGCATCCAGTTTTGTTCACCACATTATAAACAAGATGTTGAGACTCTAGAAAAAGTACAGAGAAGAGCAACCAGGATGATTAGGGAACTGGAGGCTTAAACATACAATGAACGGTTGCAGGAACTGGGCTTGGCTAGTCCAGTAAAGAGAAGGACCAGGGGAGACATGATAGAAGTCTTCCAATATGTGAGGGGCTGCCACAGGGAGGAAGGGGTCAAGCTATTTTCTAAAGCGCCTGTAGGCCAGACAAGGAATAATGGATGGAAACTGAACAAGGACAGATTTAACCTGGAAATAAGGAGAAACTTTCTGACAGTGAGAACAACCAACCAATGGAACAGCTTGCCCTTGGAAGTTGTGGGAGCACCATCACTTGAGACTTTCAAGGAGAGATTGGACTGCCATTTGTCAGAAATGGTGTAGGGTCTCCCACTTGGGTGGGGGGGTTGGACTAGATGACCTACAAGGTCCCTTCCAACTCTGATTATCTGTTATCTGTTAAAGTAACTAATTTTCTTTGTGACTCCTGGCCATCTTTGATTGCTAACTCTCTTGCTATTGAATAAACCTCACCCCTGCTTCCAGCAATTTTCTTGTGTTTTTTTGAAATCCAGAATCATACTAAGAATTTATTCTAATACCAGGAAAAGCTGTTTGCAGTTCCCCATGTTCAAAAAGTGAGAAGAGCAAATCTTACAAGCCTTGGTTTTAGATCAGTGATCCTACATGTTAGCCTCGCCACAGAAATTTGATTTGTCCCTTTGCTATTAAATTTTTAACTATTCTAGAAAGCCTTTGAGTTATTAGTTGTTATCATAATAACCGTTTTGTGTATGAGTTAGGCTTCATCTATTGCATTATTGTGTTGTATTTTTATCATGGGTGGAGTAGTAGTTGCCATGCTTTATATTAGTTAATGTTCTAAATAATACCCACTAGTTATACTGGGCATAAATCCCATAAGTAAGGAATAAAGAAAGATTGCATGTATTTTAAAATATTGTTAAAATAATGCAGAGAATCAATGGGTGTATTGAATCTGCTGAATTAAATGAGGAATTGATAAACTATTCAATTAGAGGTGCTTCTATAAAATTTTGCAATAATATTTGTATTTTGCAGTATTTATGGGGAAGTAAAGACTTAATTCTTCTGAATAACAGAACAAGAATCACTAATGCCAAACTATGCAAGCTCCCAGGATTACACAAGATTTGCATCCAAATATTTTCATCTTTTGTGGGTTTTAATAAAAACAATATAAATATGGTAAGTGGATTGTGGAATTTTTTTATTTAGATAAATCAAGGTATTTATTTTTAATATGGAATTTTATGTGTAACATTGCAATAATGATATGTATTATTTCTGTAAGTGATTTTTTTTTTTACAACAGTTCAAAATTTAGCTGATGCACCAACTTTTTCAATTAGTTTGTTTTCATTAATCGTTAATTTCATTCATCCTATGTAGCCTTGATTGCACAATTGCAGTTGTCATCTTGATTTTTTGCCCCCCCCTCCCCCCCCTTTTCTGTGGTCACCTTGCTTGCTGACCGTTGGCCAATAATGAGACAGAATGTGTGTTCCTTGGTTTGAAAATTTCAAGATTGCTTTCAGTAGAAACTGAATAGTCTTTCTCCTTAACAGAGGATTTAAAGAAATCTATCTGCCTTTTGGCTTTAAGAAGCGTAATTGGTGTAGTTTCCAATCCCTCAAATTTTTTAATTATTTTGTTTATTTTTTTTTCCAGAGTCGAATTGATCTTTTTTCGGCAACTTACCCAGATGTTTCTTCTGTAAAAAATATATTTCATTGGACCCAGGTAAAGTTTCTTTTTCCAATTTTCTTGGCAAGTCAAAATAGAATGGTACTATATGATGCCATTTGATGAAATGTTTAGTATCAGGCATGCACCAAAGGAATTCTCAGTCATTTAGATCATGGTTGTCCCAAAGGTACTTTTTTTTTCTTCAGAGCTTCAACTCTTCAGAGCTGAAGTAGTTTCTTGGATGAGAAGCAAAGCACCTTCAAAGAAAAACCAGAAAGTCCAGTTGCCTCTTGAAAAAAGCACCTTTGGCATAAAATCTAATTTCTTCATAGATAGTAAAGATCAACTACAGAGTGCCTTAGATGAAATGAAGTAGACCTTGTCAGAATTCAGAGCCTGGGCATGGAACCTTGATTAGGCTAGGGAATGAACTTTCTTGAGATCTGGAGAGCAGTAGAAGTCCTTTTAGACTTCTCTGGGGCTTTTAATCTCATAGTATTATTCTAGGCTATCTTTGGGGTTGGGATTGGAGATGCTGTTTTGCAAAGGTATCTTCCTCTACGGCCCATTCCAATTGCTGGTAATAGGAAAAAGGAGGTCAAATCAGTGGCTGCTCACTTATGTGATGCCACAGGGCTGGTTGCCTTCTCCTCCCCCTCACTGATCAATCTATCCATGAAACCACTGGATGAGGTTGATTTGTAATTTGTAGTTCTATACCGTTAGTAGGATGATGGTACTTTGCTTTCCATCCAGTGAAACAAGACCTCACCCTGTTGAGGTCTTGTTCCACTGAGTTCTGGGTGGGAATGAAATTCAATTCCAACAAGGCACAGTTACTGTTTCCACTGAAGTACTTGATAGCTCCAACGGTATGACTTGGTGGGGAAGCACAGCCATTCGGGAGCAGGTCACTGTTTTGGGATCCTCCTGGACTTGCAATTCCTCCTTGAACAGCAAGTATAGTAGAAGGATCCTTTAGCACTTGTGACAATATTTTGTTATATTGACTCATACCCCATTATCACTCTCCTAGAATACTAATATGTTCTCTACATGGGGCTGCCTCTAAAGCAAACTCAGAACCTTCAGTTGGGCCAAAATGCAGCAGCTAGTGCATTCTCCAACACCCATCAGACCACATCACAATTGTACTACAGGCCCTACAGTGGCTTCCTAAAGCCTCCTACATGCAATTGAAAATGCTGGTCTTTGGACATACTATAGATTTGGATAAATGGCAAACACTATGGGAGCGAAGTAAAAAGATAACATTGGCCACATCGTATAAGGAAAACTTATACAAGATGTTTGATAGGTGGCACCTCCCCCCAGCAAGACTGGGTAAAACGTATAAAAACCTGTCACCAAAATGTTGGAAATGTGCCCAAGAACATGGAACGTATCACCATGCATGGTGGTATTGTAAGAAAACCCAAGAATTTTGGCATAAGATCCAGATGTGATTAGAGGAGATGACTAGACAGAAAATAAACTAGAATTATTTTTACTTGGAATTAGAATTAGAAGAACTTTATTGTCATTGTACAAGTACAAGAAAACTGTGGATGCACCCCAGCAACTGTTTGCAATACAATAAAACCAAAGCACTTAAAAATGAAGATAAGAAAAATAGAGTTCCCACGTCTCCATTTGCAATTTGAGAGTACAATATCTATGAATAGACACAAAATATACATCCAACACTGACTGTAATACTTAGCCGAGTATAATACACAAGAGATGGATTGTACTATAATATGTTATTATACATCTGAATGGGGTATTGAGAATGGGGTATTCACATCTTTTCACATCTTAATAAGGTAGTGACTTCGTGTTTATTTGCGGTTTGGATGGTCCAGGGAAAGAAACCAGTCTAGTCTTGTTAGTCTAGTGGTGTGGGATTTTATTGACCTAAAACGCCGTCCAGATGGCAGCAGGTCAAAAAGATCATTGCCAGGGTGTGAGGGGTCTTCTATAATGGCCTTGATTCTGCTTTGGCAGTGGGACCTGGCTAAGTCTTTTAGGAAGGGCAGAGGGCAACCAATGATCTTTTGAGCAGTGTTTATCACCCTCTGTACAGTTTTCCTGTCCTCAACTGTGGAGCCTGCATACCACACACCCAGACAATATGTCAGAGTGCTCTCCACAGAGGCTTTATAGAAAGCCAGCAACAGCTTCTTATCCAGATTGTTCTTCCTGAGAACCCGCAGGAAGTGCAGCTGCTGCTGAGCCTTCTTCACTATGGAATTATGACAGAAAGATATAGCAAAGAGGACATTTATCTAATAGTACACATCATCATGGCAGCAATAATGGCTTTTGCCCAAAAATGGAAATATAGAGAAATTTCCAATGAAGTGAGATGATAAAGAAGATATTGATATGTGCTGAAATGGATAGATTGACTCTGGAATTAAAAAATAAGGATGAGACAGAATACTACAAGATATGGGATAAATTGTATCAATGGTTGGAAAAGAAAGGAAGGACCCAGAATAAAAAATAAACAGGATTTGTAGAAGGGGTAACTACAGATAAAAACTAACTGTACAAATGTATAAAAGTCTATGAAATATGTATTATATATTATAACATGTATGACAAAAAGGAATGTCAGAATGATCACACCATGTCTAATGTTTTAATAATTTAATCAATAAAATATGTTTTTTTAAAGAAAGAAAATGCTGGCCTTAACCCATCAAGCCAAATTATCTTCCCACTAGAAGCATGTTTTCCCATACAGCCTATTCATACTTACCAGGATAAGGATAATAGTAGTTTCTCACTTTTGTGAGGTGACAATGCTCAAACTATCTGTCAAATGGACCAGTTGAAAGCTTGCCATGTATCAATGCTTGTTCCTGGATGGTTGAGCTTGGAAATAATTAACTCTCTTTTTTGGGAGAGAACCATTAAAAAGGACTTGCCTCCAAGTACTATATGATCAAATTAATAAGCAAATACTATTTGAATTTGTGAGTATGAATTAGTAATATAATTGTCTAGAAAGTCCCAGAGGTTTCTAATGTAATAATAATGCAGTGGGGAAAGGGGTGTATAAATATTTATAAACAAAATATTGCAAGACAAATTTAAGGAGAAGATCTAAGGCTGAACTGGTTCTAGCATACTCATGAGAATACTAAATGGAAACTGTTATAATATCCACCACTACCAAAACTCAGATATTTCTTTAATAAAGGGGACATAGGAGACTTACCCAGACAAAATAGATAAGCCAAAGTAATATAATCCAGGAGTGAGATGTCAAGATTATTTACTTTTTGCCTTGATGTTCTAAGAAAGGATGGGAATTAAATCAAGATCACCTCTCTCAATCCACTTTGCAAAAATTTTCATAAAACGGAAGATGGTCGCTAAAGAATATTTGGATATCTCACTCCATTGCAAGTTACTTCCAATCCTACAGTTGGTATGAGGAAGGTCAATCCAGGCCCACACTGAACCATTAAGGAACATAAGAAAAATCTAGCGACATAGCATCTGAATAGTGAGTAGCAAATGTCCCCCACAATAGGCAAATGAATTGAACTTGTTTTGCCTATGGCATCTTTGATTAATCAGTTGCAAGTGCTGGGTTTGAGCTGATAAGAGTCCTGTGAAAGACCCAAGCCACCTGAGATGGTGGGTAGGGGAACTTCTAAATCTACACAGCTTGAGGCTTCCTAGGATTGGAAGTAACTTGCAATGGAGTGAGATATCCAAATATTCTTTAGCGACCATCTTCCGTTTTATGAAAATTTTTGCAAAGTGGATTGAGAGAGGGCCTGCTAATTAAAATCCTTTAATTTTGAATTTATATATTTGTCTCAAATTTCAGATTAAAAAAAATAAATGTAAATGTTTGTTAAGTATACACAACTCTTATTTTCCCAATTTAGATTTTTGAATCGAATGAATTTAAATATTTCGACTATGGAAACCGGAACAAAGCTATATACAACACGGTGAGGAAAATATTGTTACAATGCTTGTAATGGAACATGTGTTTGCATACATACACAAAGAGGTGTGGTTTCTGGGCACCCAGCTTCCCCACCCAATATTCCTACTTCCCACAATCTTGGTGACATATTGTTTCAAAGCATTTTCCTCCCTGCACTGATTTAATCAAAGTGTAACTGGGAGGAAAAATGTGCTAAATTAAAACTGTAGTGCTTTTAGCCGGTTTCTTTTGTATGTCCAGTGAAACATTTTCCTCCATTACGGTCTTAATGTTATCAGGTAGAACTTGTCCCTCTTCCCTAGTATCTTTCAGACAGTCTGTTTATAGAGGTAGAAACTATTAAAAGTAACTTTTGGGTCTAGTTTTCAAAAATATTCTTTTTTGTCCAATATTAAAATATTTTGCTTCATTCTGTAATTGTATATTGAGTTTGTGTTCTTCTTTAATAGTAATATTTGGTTCCCTCTAGTGTCGAGTTTTGAAAATCTTACTGTATTTTTTAAAAATAAAAACAAAAGCATTTTTTAATAGATAGGATTCTTTATAATTAATTCCAAAATCTATTTTCAAATTTATCTGGAATTTTAGTTTGCAGATTTCTAAGTTTTAATAACTTTTCTGTTTATCGCATGGAGTTCTAAACTTGCCAGAGGCCACAAAGCTGTCTAGAGCACTTGTGGGTGACTTCAAGTCCTCTCCTTGTCCAGAGAAGAAGTATCAAAGAGAAGTACATCAAATGTACTTCCTGAGCTTCATTCTGCCATGGTCATTGGTTCTCTTTTTTCAAGTAACCACTTCTTTCTTGGAAGTCTTGTGAATTAGTGCATTATAAAATGTGCTTCTCTGTATTAAATTATTAAATTACTAATGTACTAAATATTATGAATGTAATGTCTCTGTATCAAAGTATCATAATACAAATCTCCTTTTCATTACATACAAATGTGTACATTTCACATTTTCAAGAGCCCCAAAATAGATTCTAAAAATATACTTATGAATCAACATATTTTTTCAGCGATTTTTGACATGATTGAATTGGTATGATCTGATACAAAATATACCAATGTGATTCATCCTGAACTACTGCTTAATTAATCCTTTAATGTAAGAGCTTTGTAACTTATCAGTCACAAAATAAAAATTGTGTATCACAGAAGATAAGGGATCTGTCAAAGAATAGGTTTTTTTTTTTCAGATCTGGATACATGGATGAGAATGTTGGTATTACTAAAAGATGAAATATCTGGAAATAGGCAAGTTGACTACTTTTTCATATTTTGCATCTCTTCTTCCACAGACCAAGCCCCTGTTTTATAAAATTGAAGATATAACTGTGCCAACAGCTGTTTGGAATGGTGGGAATGACTTCATTGTGACTCCAGAAAATATCAATCATCTGCTCCCGCGACTTACTAACTTAGTTTTCCATAAGTATATTCCTAGCTGGAATCATGCTGATTTTATCTGGGGCCTTGATGTCCTAAAATACTTGCATGAGGATATTTTTTATCTAATGCAGAACTACAGATAAATATAGATGGAAGTTTTCTCTGGCAATAGAGGATAGCTGTATTTCGAATTTGATGTAGAAAATAAACAGCTTATATTTTCCACATTAGTTTTAAATGTTGCTATCCTCTTTTGTCAGAAAATGTCTTCCAGACACTTTACTAAAAGTGAAAGCGGGGAAGTAATAGAAAAATAGTGAAGAAAAAAGATAGAAGTAGCTTCTGGTCTTCTTTACAGCCATTAGAAATATGATTATAAATTCACCTCTTACTCTAAGGGTACAGAAGAACTCTCTTTTTTTCTATGATCTATCTATCCATGTCTAATTGTCAAAATCATAAATCATAATCATAAATTATATGTTGACTTTTTTTCTGTTTCAAGCAAAAAGTCCATAAGGGTTTCCACTCAGCAACAAATGCTAAATATTGTCTTTTCTCTCATCAAAGTCAATTTAGCTACCTCAGCAAATTCCACCAACCATTCCTCCATTGTGGCTAGTGCCAACTCTTTATTTCTTTATGCAAACAATAAACTTACTAATTCATTTCCATATTGCTGTTACATCAGTCAGTCTTACATGTTAACTTTCCAGAAAAGCAAAGCTAGTCCAAGCTTGTCTTCACTTATTTAGAATTCATATGTACCTCACAGACAATAATCAGCCTGTATGCAAGCACTAGACACCAAACCTAGGAAAATTCAGGCAGAAGTTAGTCTAGCTCAAGTCAAGGGTTCAAAAAGAATTCCTATAATATGTGGGGTGATCTTTGAACCTGGTTATTTTCTTGCAGATGTTTCATGAACAAACTAGGTAATATCACTGATGAAGTTATGAAGCTTGATAATGAAACATCTGCAAGGAAAAAAAGCAAGTTTAGAGAGCATCAAAGACCTACAGTTCAACCCTGAGATACAAATACCCTCTTCTATCAGAATTCTTATAATATATTATGGCAAATAATAAAGATATATATCACAGTTAAATCTACATGTAGATTTAACAGGCACTTATAATTACTCCCTGACCTACTGTGAAAGGAAACAACCCAGAGGCTTATGGAAGAAGCCACCATTGCAGACAATCTAACATTTTTCAATTCTTGTCCTCCCTCCCCAGCTGTACTCTGAATTGATAACACTGTGCATATATTGGAGGGAATTGGTTTGAAACTGAAGGATTAGACTGTATACATTGCTCTGTTATAGCAAACTTTTGAAATTGCTAGACTGTACCAACGGTGCTTCTCAGAAGGGAACTGGACTTTCTTTTATGTTTCCTAGGCTTTGCTAGACTGTCCATTATTTCTTTGCTTTACTTTCTTATTAAACAAGAAGAAGAAGAAATTTTTTTTCCTGCTCTCTAATGTGTGTCATTATTTCCACCACTCCCTCTGGATGGGTATTAATTGTCTATTAATGCCAACTATCAGGTGAGATCCTGAAGAGATAATAAACTACAGATTCCAGGATTATAGCAATATGCAAACCATGTTGGGAGAGGCACTTCGTTCCATAATTGTAGCTTATGTGGGTTGTAACTATGAGTTCTTTAGCACCCAGGTTTATAGTTGTAGGTTCCCTTCTCCCACTTGGCACCAAGAAACACTGCCAGGTTGATTGATGATGAGACTGACTTTTGTGCTTTCATGTGCTTCCATGAGGGATACTTCCTGCTCCCCAGGCTGCATGCAATACATAATTGATGGAAATAGAAATCAATAAACCTGTTGATGGGAAGCTAGTTATATGACCAGGAAGAGTGCAAGGTTAATTACACTGACAGAGTGGAAAAGTTACTATATTTGCATTTCAGCCTTCTTATGTCCTGAGCCTAAGAGCTCTGGGGGCACCATGACTTCCTTAGAAGGAACAGGAGGGGGGAAAGTAGCTTGATAGGCACTAGTTAGCCTTGCAGATTTTTTACAATATCTAATACACTGAACAAGTAGGGAAAAGGGAAACAAGAGGGTGGAATTTGGAAAATGGAGGAGACCACCTGGAACTTAAAAAAATTGATAGTGGAATTTTAACAAGGCTTGCAAAAGATACATTGTAGCTGAAATTTTGTTACAAGAGAACAAAGCCCCTGGAAAGAGAAAGTGAGAAAAGAAGCAAGAAACAGTTTTGGATAATTGGATGATTCCTGGAATTTTGGATGGTGGATCCTAATGAAACAAAATAAAATCAATTGGGGGTTGTTTAAAATTTTTTAAAATGGTATCACTCCTTGAAGAGTTAAAAATGAGACTTAAAGAACAAAAGGAGGAAGCACAAGAGGGAAGAGGATCTTTTGGCTTCGTATTTCAATTTTTAGAAATGGAGATTTTGAACTATGAAAAACAACAAGAAACGCTGGCAGAACAAGAGGGGCTGGACAAAGAAGAAGACATCTTTAATGACCAAGCAATTTTAAGTGGGGTAAAAAGGGGAAGTGGGGGGGAGGGAGTTTTAAAACTTAAGCATTGAAGCAACAACCAAAAAAGAGTAATTTGAAAAGCAATCATATCAAGAAGAAGCAGAAGGGAGGATCACAGAAGGGAGGATCAGATAGAAAAGGGAATAAAAAGGGGAGGGAGAAGAAGAGAGGGAAGAGGGAAAGGAAAAGAAGCTACAAAGGAAAGAAACAAGATATAGAGGTACAGGAAAAGCATACAAGAATTAAAGGTTAAAAACCTATTTAAAAGACACAGACAAAGGCTAAAATTTAACTTAAGGGGAGGATTCTGCACGGCATAGCGTTGTTATATTAGAAATAGAAAAGGGTTAGAAAATATGTTTAGATGATTAAAGTGATAGAAAAAAATTGTATTGTTGTGTAATGGAATATTTGTTTGTAAAGAGAATAAGGCTATCAATGATTTAAAAAGCAAGTTAAAAGAAACTGAAAAGAAACATGGAAGATTTTTATCAGTTGACCATATGAATTTGAATAAGAATAATAATTTTATTGACTACTGTTAATAACTATTGTTTTGTTTTTTATTTAAAGACAGTAATAAGTAAAATATGAAATATAGATGATTAAAGTGAAAGACAACTGATATTACTAGGTAATGTTTGTTAAAAGAAATAGAAATGTAAAAGATTGTTATTAATATTAATGGCAGAGGTGTGCTTGAATAGCATAATTATTCCATTTACTATTGTTATACATATATACACAGATATACACTGCTCAAAAAAATAAAGGGAACACCTAAACAACACAATGTAACTCCAAGTCAATCACACTTCCGTGAAATCAAACTGTCCACTTAGGTAGCAACACTGATTGACAATCAATTTCACATGCTGTTGTGCAAATGGAATAGACAACAGGTAGAAAGCATAGGCAGTTAGCAAGACATCCCCAATAAAGGAGTGATTCTGCAGGTGGTGATCACAGACCACTTCTCAGTTCCTATGCTTTCTGGCTGATGGTTTGGTCACTTTTGAATGCTGGCGGTGCTTTCAATCTAGTGGTAGCATGAGACGGAGTCTACAACCCACACAAGTGGCTCGGGTAGTGCAGCTCATCCAGGATGGCACATCAATGCGAGCTGTGCCAAGAAGCTTTGCTGTGTCTGTCAGCATAGTCCAGAGCATGGAGGCGCTACCAGGAGACAGGCCAGTACATCAGGAGATGTGGAGGAGGCCATAGGAGGGCAACAACCCAGCATCAGGACCACTACCTCCGCCTTTGTGCAAGGAGGGACAGGAGGAGCACTGCCAGAGCCCTGCAAAATGACCTCCAGTGGGCCACAAATGTGCATGTGGCTGCTCAAACAGTCAGAAACAGACTCCATGAGGGTGGTATGAGAGCCCGACGTCCACAGGTGGGGGTTGTGCTTACAGCCCAACCCCATGCAGGACATTTGGCATTTGCCAGAGAAAACCAAGATTGGCAAATTTGCCACTGGTGCCCTGTGCTCTTCACAGATGAAAGCAGGTTCACACTGAGCATATGTGACAAATGTGACAGGGTCTGGAGACACCATGGAGAATGTTCTCTGCCTGCAACATCCTCCAGCATGACCAGTTTGGCAGTGGGTCAGTAATGGTGTGGAGTGGCATTTCTTTAGAGGGCTGCACAGCCCTCCATGTGCTCACCAGAGGTAGCCTGACTGCCATTAGGTACCGAGATGAGATCTTCGGACCCTTATGAGACCATATGCTTGTGCGGTTGGCCCTGGGTACCTCCTAATGCACGACAATGCTAGACCTCGTGTGGCTGGAGTGTGTCAGCAGTTCCTGAAAGACCAAGGCATTGATGCTATGGACTGACCTGCCCGTTCCCCAGATCTGAATCCAATTGAGCACATCTGGGACATCATGTCTCGCTCCATCCACCAACGCCATGTTGCACCACAGACTATCCAGGAGTTGGGAGATGCTTTAGTCCAGGTGTGGGAGGAGATCCCTCAGGAGACCATCCGCCACCTCATCAGGAGCATGCCCAGGCATTGTAGGGAAGGCATACAGGGACGTGGAGGCCACACACACTACTGAGCCTCATTTTGACTTGTTTTAAGGACATTACATCAAAGTTGGATCAGCCTGTAGTGTTTTTTTCCACTTTAATTTTGAGTGTAACTCCAAATCCAGACCTCCATGGGTTGCTAAATTTGATTTCCATTGATAATTTTTGTGTGATTTTGTTGTCAGCACATTCAACTTTGTAATGAACAAAGTATTTAATAAGAATATTTCATTCATTCAGATCTAGGATGTCTTATTTTTGTGTTCCCTTTATTTTTTTGAGCAGTGTATATACATATATACTTTTTTCTTTTAAGAATTTAGTGTGTATTTTTAAGGGAATGTACCAAGCAGAATTCGATTAAAAATAGGTATGTGTTTTAAAATAGAGGTTAAAAAATGAACGTTATAACTGTAAAGATGTAACTTAAATTTTCAAACAAGATTTGAAAAAAGATACAAAGGTGTTATATTCCAGTCTAGTAATTACAGGAGGAAATTTTTTTTATGAGAAAAGATAATATGAAATTGTAATCAGGACAGATGAAAATATAAAAACATTGATTAGAAAGATTTTAAAAATTAGAAAAAGATATGTAATTGAATTAAGAAAGGAATGAGATAATTTAAAATAAGGCTATAGGAAGTAAAGAAAGGGAAAAGCTATTGAGAAAATTGCAAAAATAGTTATATGATATGGATTAGAATGTATAAGATAAATATGTATTCAGTTTGTGTCTGTATGGAGAAGTGTTAACCCAGGGGCACGCTGTTCTCAAAAAAGGATATTTTATTTGTATTTGTATGTTTTGTGAAGACTTAAATAAAACTTTTATTAAAAAGAAAAAAAGATACTCCTGCAATGACATAGAATACAGAAAGATTGAAATTAGGTTAATCATAGAATGCACATTTTAACCTGCCACCCACAGGACTCACCTTGGGCTTGTGTGGATATTTTTCATGCAATCTTCCCACCAGCTTTCCAGCTATTTACCCAAGTCGCTTGTGAAATTGAATAGCCTTTCCAATAAATTAGATATTATAACTTCCTCCTGAAAATCCTAGAATCCAAAATTTTCTTAACCTCATAATGTTCATGCCCTGATATGAACAAAGGTTTCGGTGCTACACATTCTGCTGGCCTCAATGAAGAACCAACAAATGGCTTTAACAAACTACTATGAAACACCAGATGTACTTTTCTTCCCAATAACCTAGGGAGATTAAGCTTCACAGTTACTGGGTTTATTACTTTAATTATCTGTAAAGGCCCTATGAATTTTGGACTTAATTTCCTAGAAGGTAAGTGTAACTTAAAATATTTACTTGACAAATAAACTTTATCCCCCACTTTAAACTGTGGCTGCTGGGAACGATGTTTGTCAGCTTGCATCTTGAATGATGGGCAATCTTGTTGCCAGAGTTCCCTCTCCTGCTGGTTGTTCAGGGTTAGGGACCTCAATGGCTTGCCACACAGATTTGCTTTTCTCAGGAGGTTTTCTCAGTGCCTTTTTCCCTTTGGGGGGAGTGGGTGCTCTCACTAGAGGTACTGGGGCGGGTGGTAATCTCTCCAATGCTCGATGCTGCCCTCGATGCTGCCCACAATGGAAACATTTCATGGAAGTCGGGAAGGCTGCTGTTTGACATCCTTCCCCTTGGCATGAAGCTGAGCATTGTGTGAATAGCCTTTTGGGTGGTCTCTCAGTGTTGCTTTTTCAGTGCTGTCTGAGCACATTGTCCATTGCTATGGCCATCCAGTACCACTCATAGATTCTGTACTCAGGCAGCCCACGGCAAAGGCAGATTTTTAACAACTCCTCATCCAGGCTTTCTTGGAATTAGTGCTGATCAATGAGCGGGTCAGGGAAGGTTGCTTGGTCAAGCAGTCTCTTTCCATCTGTTGGATATTTGCACTTGACAGTTCGCTTGGGGATTTTGGGCAGGCCCCTAGCTGGCGCGCAATATACTCCATGACGACCGTTACTCTGATGGTCTCCTGGGGAATCCATTGGGAGGCCTGCTGCTTGA
The DNA here is from genome assembly GCF_049901715.1 of Pseudonaja textilis. Lineage (NCBI taxonomy): Eukaryota > Metazoa > Chordata > Lepidosauria > Squamata > Elapidae > Pseudonaja > Pseudonaja textilis. The sequence goes on from NC_141993.1 coordinate 24,029,528, forward strand.
CCAGCAACTTAACACAAGCCCCCCCACAGAGTTTGCACTCATGTCCTGGTGCCCCTGAGTCCCTTCTTTCTGCCATCTTCCCTGAGTCTTTACTGTTACCCAGTGCTCCAGGTAAACAACAGGGCTCAGGACCCTGAATAACAACCCCTGTCCAGGATTATGGTTTTTTAAGAGAGCCGGAATAATGTCAGGTTTCCAAGTGATGAAATCCATTTAAAAAGAAAATAGCAAACTCCATCTTCCAAAACAATTACTTTTACTTAGGAGAGCATCCAATTGGCAAAGTCTGCTGTAATTCCAGATCTGACACAACCCAGAATTACCCCACATAATATTGGAAGTTAGAAACAGCCCCCAAAAGTCACATTGTCCAATAGAAGTAATTCAGCGTTGCCTGATGTCATAAATCTCCACCTCAAGGGCCTCAGCATGATCAGCTCATGTTCCCACAGGAAGAAGAATCATCTAGCCTAAACAACTCTATCTCCATTCCTCCCTCCTTAGGAATGTGGCAAGCCCAAAACCTCTCCCCCATAACCAGCATAGAGAAAGTAAGAAAGAGAATATATACTAAGCCTAAATAAAATGGCTACACATATGTCAGTTTCAGATTTGATCTGCTAAATAAATGTATCCCTTCTGATTGATTTAGTGCAGAGGTGGTATTCAGCAGGTTCTGGCCAGTTCTGGAGAACCAGTAGCAGAAATTTTGAGTAGTTCAGAGAACTGGCAAATACCACCTCTGACTGGCCTCTCCCCCGTCTATTCTCTGCCTCCTGAGTCCCAGCTGATCGACTGGGTCTTCTTTTGTTGCCCTGCACAAGAGAACAGAGGTGAAAAGTAGGTTAGTGGGATGGGGAAGGAATGTGATTTTGCAGTAACTTTCCCCTGGAGTGGGGAGGGAATGGAAATTTTACAATATCCTTCCCCTGTCATGCCCACCAAGCCACGCCCACCAAGCCATGCCCACAGAACCTGTAGTAAAAAAAAATTGAAACTCACCACTGGTTTGGTGGTCTGCAGGAAACCTCCAGCTGTTATTAGCTTGCTCCTTTATCAAAACTTGCTTTCAGCACATGTTGCTGTGAGGTCAATTGGCTTCTCTACAGATATGTTCATTCGTGTGTTGCTTGCATCACTGTTCCAAACAGGAGTTCATCCTGAAACATTTTTTTTCTTTTTACAGACTGGAGGTTTGCATTCAGTGAGAAGTAATGAACACCAACTTCTTTTGCTACAGTAAAGATTTGCCCATGTTTTACTTTACAGCAGATGCCCTGCTGCTTGGGGTCCACAGCTGATCTTTTCCTCCACTGATTCTACTGGGAGGAGAAGAGGCATGTTAGATGGAACATATTCTGGTGGTGCAGGAGGGGGAAACTGAAATGCTTAACTCACTGGAATGGATACTCTGATATGGAGCAATCCTAAAAGGTGGCAGGAGACATCAGGTACCGTAATTAGTTCTCTGTTAATTCCACTTGAAATACAAAGCCCATCCTAATGAACTGCCTCTAGTCTTGCCAAATGATACTCCCTGGGAAGAAGAAAATGCCTTGCTTCCTGCAACATTGGTTTCCATGAAGCAGTAAAGGAGAGGAGACACTTTTCAGCTCCAGCTGGAAGAATTGTCCATTGACCTTGACGAGTTGCCAAGGCCATCTTTGTCCATGAGAGAAGGGGTGATGCTAATGGAAGGATCCAAAGGAATGGGGTAAGGGACGAACAATTCAGGGAGGATTTTCAGAAAGCATTACTCAGTTCTGGCATAGAAAGACCTGGTTCTGTTTCTGAAGTTGCCTAGCTTGGAGGGCTGACATAACCATCACTGCTGATCAATTTGCCTATAGATATTACTACAGAGCGGAAACTTGGCCCTATTTCCAATATGCTGAAAGATGGGTGTGAAAGCTGGCATTCCAAGAAAGAGGAAGTTTGGCCTCTTTGCATATATAGGAATTACAGATAACGGATAACAGATAATCAGAGTTGGAAGGGACCTTGTAAGTCATGTAGTCCAACCCCCACACACAAGCGGGAGACCCTACACCATTTCTGACAAATGGCAATCCAGTCTCTTCTTGAAAGCCTCCAGTGATGGCGCTCCCACAGCTTCCGAAGGCAAAGCTGTTCCATTGGTTGGTTGTTCTCACTGTCAGAAAGTTTCGCCTTATTTCCAGGTTAAATCTCTCCTTGTTCAGTTTCCATCCATTATTCCTTGTCTGGCCTTCAGTTGCTTTGGTTTTGCTTTAGTTTTGCAGCTCCTTCATTTCTTACTTCCATCACTTCTAATATGATGAACTTACTGTTTCATTTTCCTGGTAATCATTACAAAAAACATTTCTGTTTCTATTATGATGGAAAGTGCTGAATTTTGTGAATTTTTAAAAAAAATTCACTTACAAATCCAACTGATTTCATATCTATATTTCAAAAGAGGAAGTCTCAAATACTTTCTAATTTGGCATTCAGTAACAATATTGATAACAGCAACAGATAGAAGAATTGAAAGAATGACATCATTGGAAATCACTTCCTATAATAATAAGTTGGGACACCAGAAAGTGAAAGGACTTTAAAAGGCAGGAGTTCACTCACTCTTCTCACTTCTTACTTAAAGCTGTGAACATTTGAATCTTTCCAGGCTCAGCATTTCCATCCAGGACAGAAAATAAATCCTGGTAAATATTTCTTTTTTTCTTTAAGCAAATTGGCTTGTTGATTATTGTAGAACAGAAGATTTATAATGTTCTCTCTATTCAGCATCATTTTAAGGATCTGAGAGCAATTTTAGCTATAATAGATTGTTGGCTTTTCAATAGATGACAGCATTGCAATTGTTTGCTTTCATTTAAAGAATGTATTACATACATACATACATACATACATACATGGATGGGATCTGACCGGTATAACTACTGGTTCTGTTGCTATGCGTCGTGTGCACATGCGTGAGTTGCGCAAGTGCAATTTACGACCTGCTGAGCTGCCCAAGCAGCTGAAAAGTGCTGCATGCAGACGCGGAGCATTTGAAAAGCCTCATTTTTCCTGGTTTTTCCAACCTCAGCTGTGCCGCACAAAGCAGCTGAGGTTGAAAAAGCAGGAAATAAAGGACAGGTAAGAGCCCGAATGGGCGAGTGGGCCAAAACAGCAGCAGAAACAGAACCGGTTCTATGTCTGCTGCTCTTTGGAGCAACCAGTTCTACAGAGGTGGACAGAACCAGTAGAATCCTACCCCTGCATGCATGCATACATACATACATACGTGTGTGTGTGTGTGTGTGTGTGTGTCTGTGTCTGTGTGTAAAAGAAGAAACAGACATCCTACTATCTCCAGAACTTAAAATTATATTTAATGTACTTACTAACCTTTCACCAGCCTCTGATAACATTGTCAGAGTGTTAACCTACCATTACAGAGATCTTTGCCTTTATATATCATTACTCATTAATCTCTTGTTACTTCCTCCTTTGATCAACATGACGGAAACAAAAACAACAGAGCTAATTACAGATGGGAGGTAGATGGAAGGGCCTATCATGAGTGCAAGGGCTAAATTGATTAAGGATATATAAAGGCAAAGATCTCTGTAATGGTAGCTTAATACTCTGACGATGTCAGCAAAAGCTGATGAAAGCTTAGTAAGTACATTAAATATAATTTTACGTTTTGGAGATTGCAGGATGTCTGTTTCTTCTTTTACAAGCTGAAACTTGTATTTTTAGAATAGTTTGGTATGTATGTATGTATGTATGTATGTATGTATGTATGTATATACATGCATACCCGCTCCTCTGACAAATATCCACCCATTGTTTATCTAAATTCTTCTATACAGACATCAGAAATTCATTTATGAGGAGTGAACATGTTTTTTAATTAATTTAATTCAAGAAACTGTGATGCTCCTAAAATAGTTTATTAAATGGATGTATGCCAGATTTATGCTAACATCACTGAGAACATTCTCAAGTTTATTTTGCTTAACAAAAATCCTAGCAAAGTGTTTTAGCTAAAGAATATTCACTGAATCAGTAGTAAACATCGGTTTATTTTATTGTTGCATATATTTGCTTAAAGTTATTGCTCCTACACCAGCCCTAATATGATTTTTTTTAAAAAATCCATCCTTTCCCTAAATACATTGCAGTGCAGAATTTCTTGCAGAATTTACATTTCTAAATGCCAAATTAAATCAAAAGTTTATTGTACCTATAAGACAGTCAGTGAAGTGAAAGTAAAACAGGTAAAAATTAAAATATAAAATTAAAAAGAAACTGGTGTCGAAAGAGTAGCCAAGCTTTCTGTCAGAGGATTTCCGAGGATGTGGGGATGACCTGTGAGAGGCAGGAGGAAGAACCACAGCCTAGACAACAACTCTGAGTCCAAAGGATGAGTGAAGAAAGCATCTTAGAAGGGACCCTCCCAAATTTTCAAGATAGTAAAAGGGAGGGACAGGAGAGGTGCTCTCAGACTTGCAAGATTCTGTTACTGTAACCCCAGAATAAAGATAGAGCTAGCACCTCTGACTGTGCTTCTTGTTTGGATTACCTCACAGTGCTAACAACCTTACACATCTGGAAGTTCTCCTCCCATCCCACACTTTTTCTTTTCCTTCTGGGAAAACTAGGGATGATATCATCTTTAAACGCTTTGCTCATCTCTTCTTCAGATTTAAATTTTGTAATCAGATCATTGTCTAGGCCAGGGGTCACCAGATCATTGTCTATTCGGCCTCAGGGACCACTAAATTCATAATTTTAAATCCTGCGGACCACTAATACAATCTGCCTAATGACCAGCTGGGTGGGTGTGGCTAGGTGGGCATGTGACTGGATGGGCATGGCCAACTCGATGTCACTCAATGTTGAAGGATGCCTCATTGGCCTCTACTCGCCCACCCCTTCCCAGCCACTCCTTGCCTCTCTGCCCAGACATTTTAAGGCCCCAACAGGAAGCAGTTGTTGGAGCTAAGCAGCCACCGTGAGAAAGAGCTGGCAAAACAGCTCAGTTCAAATTGGATCTGTCCGAGAAGGAGGCTCAGCAGAAGCACCTCACTGAGGACTATGATCATAGGCTTTCCAAGCAGAGGGAAGACCTGTGGGAGGGCAAGGTCAGGTACCAGTGCTGGAGGCTCAGTGGGCTGAGATGGTCAGCCAATTCCAGGCCATTATGCAGTACCACTGGAACAAGGCCCTCTGGCTCTTCACTACCAGCAGCATTTCCCTCCAATCTTTGCCCAAAGCCCCATACCAGGAGGCTGAAGCAGACTCCAAGTCAGAATTTCTGCCCCTCTCCGACCCACAGAAAAAGATCCCAAAGGGGGAGACTCTGTAGCAACACAAATGTTCATTGCACATATCCGTCTCAGGGGGCGTAGTTTGAGGACCCCTGATTTAGGGGGCGTAGTTTGAGGACCCCTGATTTAGTGCAATATAAAAAAATGCAAATAATTTTTTTGAGGACTACCAAAATTTTCTCACAGACCACCAGTGACCGCTGGTCTAGGGTGTAACATTTTTTTCTTGTCTCCCAGAGTTTTCTTACATACCACAAACCATTATGGTTCTTTAATCAAATGTATGACTCCCTGCTTACAGTTGAAACACAGGTATTTGAAGATAATAATATTCGTATATTAAATTTATATGCCATCCCACTCCCAGCAATCTAGTACTGGAATTCTTACAGATTTCATCCTCTGGTACATCTCTTAAAGTCATATGAATAAGCATGAGACTGCAATATTAGTAAATATCAGTGCACTTCAAATTGGTCTTTTTAACAGGGACATCCCCAGAGTAGCCAAGCCCTTAATTCTAATTATTAGTTACACAATGATTACTTAATAATTCCCAATTGTTACAACTTTTGTGTGGATATTCTAGCAATTTCATGCATGATTTATTGGCATCAAACATTTCTCAATCTTCTAAACACCTTTTTTTTTAAATATAGGTACAAGAAGATGGGACTCTTATTTTTAATGGTTTTTGCAATTCAAGGCATTTTATCTTCCATGAGAATAGTGCCCCAAGCCAGAAACCCTGAAGCATACATGAACATTGTAAGTTGTAATTGTGTTGGTGATTGATGTTGTATAATATAATATAATATAGAACATTAAAAAGGGCAGTAAGGATAAATGGATCCCTAGAATAAATGTTTAAAACAGGGTATTTCAAGTTCCATATTTATTCAGTCCCAGAAAAGCAAAAAACATTTTAAAAATAACCCTGCCTTGGTTTAGTTTACGATGTAATAGAGAGAAACAGATGGTCTTTCAAGATAATGTTCTCATAGCCTATAACAATAAATAATATTCCTGAACTATCCTATTGCTTCTGTTTCTTCCCTTCCTCAAAAGAGCTAAATAAAAGCTGAAAATGACTAGAAAATAGTACAAGTAAATTAAAAGAATTATTTATAAATAAATAAATAAATAAAAGAAAGTCTTTCCAGGAGCTTTAATGATTGATTAATTACGATTAGGGGACTGGAGACTAAAACATATGAAGAATGGTATAGGAACTGGGCATGGCTAGTCTAGTGAAGAGAAGGACCAGGGGAGACATGATAGCAGTCTTCCAGAATATGAGGGGCTGCCATAGAGAGGAAGGGGTCAAGCTATTTTCCAAAGCACCTGAAGGCCAGACAAGAATAATGGATGGAAACTGATCAAGGAGAGATTCAACCTGGAAATAAGGAGAACTTTTCTGACAGCAAGAACAAGCAACCAACGGAATGGTTTGTCTTTGGAAGTTCTGGGAGCTTTATCACTTGAGACTTTCAAGAAGAGATTGGACTGCCATCTGTCAGAAATGGTGTAGGATCTCCTGCTTGGGCGGGGGGTTGGACTAGATGACCTATAAGGTGCCTTCAACTCAATCTATAAAATATCTGTAAATCTGTAAATTCTTTCCATTATGGATCACTAATGCTCTTCTAGGTTAAAAAGAGCTTGGTAGGTTTTATTGATAATGATTACATGTTCTCATTTTTAAAGTAATACATACACATTAATTCTTCCAATCCTTTTCACATTTGATATTCTACATTTTTTAAAAAAACACATAATCCTTTGGCTATTTCCAGACTTCTTTTTGGTTGTGCTACAGATTAATAATGCACCAGTTGATAGGTAACGTAAAAACATGATGCATTTATACTGAAATTTCCTTCACCAGAGTGAAATCATTCACCACAAAGGATACCAAGCTGAAGAATATGAAGTAGCAACTTCTGATGGCTACATTCTCACTCTTAACAGAATTCCACATGGCAGAAAACAACATTGGAGCCAATGTAAGTAAAAATAAATAAGACTATACATTTTTAAAAATTGTGAGAGATATTTATGAAAAGTTTGTTTAGAACATTTTGCAAATAATAATAATAATAATAATAATAATAATAATAATAATAATTCAGATATGTCTATCTTATCCCATTGGAGTAGCCAACATTATGTGACAGATTGTCTTCCAGTTGACACAACTTTCAAATATACTTTTCAACTGATCACAGAAATCATGGGTTGAAAGCTTCTAGCCATCACCTTTCTAAGAGCAGGAACGGAAGTATAATTCCCAGTTCTTAACTTTTTGAAGATTTTTGAAGATGGAGGAAGGTAGAACTTAGAAGGGTACAGAGGTAGGTACATGAATTTATTCTTAGGCATTTAGGATAGCAATAGCACTTAGACTTATATAGTGCTTTATAGTGCTTTACAGCCCTCTCTAAGTGGTTTACATTATATTGCCCTCAACAACCTGGGTCCACTTTTTACCCACCTGGGAAGAATGGAAGGCTGAGTCAACCTTGAGTCTGGTGGGATTTGAACTGCCAAACTGTAGGCAGCTGGCTGCAGAGGTAGCTTGCAGTACTTCACTCTAACCACTGCGCCACAGAGGCTCCATACTTATTTCTAGGTATTTAGGATGCATATTTTCCCCAACATTAGGCATTAATGATGTGTGTGTGGGGGGGGTGTATATGTATGTATGTATATATGTGTGTGCATGTGGTCATGTCACTTTTTTCAGTGCCATTGTAAATTTTAATGGTCACTAAATGACCATTTTAAAAACTAAAATTCAATTGAAACTACATATGGACACCCTTATTCATTTTTATGGATCTCACTGACATCTAGAAAGCCTTTTTAAAGTGATCAGTTCAATTGGGGGAAGACAAGCAACAGAGAAGAAGGCAAAAAAGCAAAGTAATGGGAGAAAGAGGCAAAAGAAACTACCTCTGTCTACTTTGGATTCTAGCTCCATCATAAATTGCCTTTAATATCCTTTATCATGTGACTCCCAACAGATTAGATTTTGGAAATATGATCCTCAATGGAAAAATAAATTCCATGTCATGATGGAGAAGTGTTATTTTTTATTATTAGATAAAAGAATGATAAATAATGGATTTAGCAGAGTGAATTGATAATATGATGACCAATTGATGAACTCTTCCCAGACCCCTCAATGATAAGCAGCATTCCTTTTATAGATACTTGCTACCATTGACCAGGGAAGACTTAAAATCACATAAAGAATTTGTACTTTTAGGAAATTATGAATACGAATATTTTGAATATGAATGAATATTTTGCTCTGGTTTTGAGTAGCAGCCTAGATTCTAATATTAATTTGGGGACAGGGATGAGGAACTAAGGACCTACGTTAGTACTGAATCTTGAGTTGCTCCATGTGCACAAGATAAACAAACTTGGGTAGCCCACAAAATTTCAGGAACGGATGTGAACAATAATGATCTTTGTGATGTCCTTTTACAGCAGGAAAACCAGCTGTACTTTTGCAGCATGGCTTATGTATAGAAGGAAGGATATGGGTTGCAAACATGCCCAATCAAAGTCTTGGATTCATGCTAGCAGATGCAGGTTATGATGTCTGGATAGGGAACAACAGAGGCACCTCCTGGTCTCGAAAACATCAACACCTTACAATCAAGCAAGACCAGTATCATGCTTACAGGTGATTTAAAACAGAATGGATAGACAGCCTCACGATCTGTGGTGTTTTGTTTTTGTTTGCTTTTAATTGCATTTCTTGGACTTAATGTGGAGCAGCTTTTTACCAGATTGCACAACCGTATTCACAAATCCATACGATTTAGCTGCATTTCCTATTTCTTTGTTCAAAATACATGTTATTAAATTTTAAGCCTGTGTTACAAAGGAGAAATGTTTGGCTTTTTACTGTAAAATACAGTAAAGATTTAAACATTCAACAGCAAGAATGGAAGAGAATTTTTTTTGAAAACAGAGTAGTGTGAAAGTTTGTCCTTAATTCTTTGGTATTAATCAACTGATTATGTTCTCCTTCGTCATGTCAATAACATTATAAAACTGGTGGTTAGTAATAACAAGTAACAATGAAATAGGCTGTTCATATTCTTATTTGTAAAGAAAAATCCATCCATTGATTCATCCATTGACAAATATTATGATATGGAGTTTCAATCCTTCAACTTATTTTTAAGAGTTATATTAGGGGTGTATAACATTTTTTTTTACCTGTAATCAAAGGAATGAAAAGTTCCATGTACATGTGGAGACTGATAGAGATATGAACTATTTCCTTGCCCGTGAATGTATATGCAGAGTTCACAGCAGGGGTGTCCTCAGGAAGATTAAAAAATTGACATGTCCCCAAGGTTCTTTTTCAGGAGGCAACTGGACTTTGTTGTTATTTTTTTGAAGATGTTTTGCTTCTCACCTGAGAAGTTTCTTTAGCTCTTGCTGGATGGTGGGGAATGGAAGGATTTATATTTCTTGTAGATAACTGGTCATTTGAATTCTTTTAGAGAGTCATTAAGGCCACTTGGAGTTTATTTGTGTCATCTGGGTCACAGTGCAAATGGATGTGAGCCTTCTGTGTTACAAAGGTAACATAGATACAGCATTTGGATTGGTGAAACTCCCCAACCAATCCTTAAGAATCGTGGTGATGTTAGTAAGGTGACTTTCCAACTCAGGACAGGGAGTGAGATCATGCAAAGAGGCCTCTTTATTAGACACAGCGTGCGCCATCTACAGGATCTTTTTTGTTACTACAATTAAGGCCACTTGGAGTGTATTTGTGTCGTCAGGATGACAGTGCAAATGGATGTGGGGCCTTCTTGGCTTTAGGATGTTTTCTGCCCTGTGACCCTTCACTGGTGAAGACAGGCACAGGCTTTTGGGGATGAGTCTGTGTTGCCTGCATCTCAAATTGAAGCACAAATGATTACTATAGTCTGCAATTTTTCTGGAAATCCGTTCATACTCCTGCACCATGCAAAGGGTGTTCATCTCAAAGTACATGGCTAAATGTCTATGAAACTTCTTGGATAAGAAGCAAAACATCTTCAAAGAAAAACAAGTAAATCCAGTTGCCTCCTTAAGAAGGCACCTTTGGGACCACCATGATCTGAATGACTGAGAATTTCTAAAAACATTTTAAAAATTGACAGTTGCAACAGCACCATTAAAGTTCCCATCCCTCTTATGTTATAGGCATCACATACACGATACCTGTAAAAAACAAAACAACACAGGACTTCAGTCATGGTCGTGACCATCCTCTCATCTTTTTAGGATACCCCAGACACAATTGATTCAGAGTATGTTTATTTCTACCATGGATCTCAGTACTTATTGCCATCCATTTTTGAAAAGGATGGTTCAATCTACCTATATTATGTTGAAATTATATTGATTGAATTAGAGAGCTCATAAAAACAATGTCAATTAACTTATTTAATATAAACTGTCTATTATATTTTACAGTTTTGATGAAATGGCCAGATATGACCTCCCAGCCATGATTTCTTTTATTGTGAAAAAAACGAGAAATTCCAAGATACATTTAGTGGGCTACTCTCAAGGTGCCACTCAAGGTATATTATAGAAACCACTACTACACAAACTGTATAGTATGTATCCATGGCTTCCATATGGCAAAAGACAGAGATGGCAGAGATAGAGATTTTATAAAATTAGAATGACATTAATATATGTTTATTTCACACATGCTTTTAGATATATTCCACAGAAAAACCAGGGTAGAAAAAGTTAATTTCTTTAAAACAGGATAAAGGCTTAACCAAGACTTCTGATTTGGATTTTTAAATAATCTGCTTATTAGTCTTCAGGAAGTCTCTTAAAAATGCTTAATGTTCTTTCAATGCAACTTTCAGAAATTAAGTAATATCATGCTACTAAAAACTAAATAAAGTTTAGTGAAATAAAGAAGTTGGTTATTGCAGAATAGTTCAGTGGATAGCAATATATTGCCCAGGTGAGCTACAACTTCCTCAAGTAGCATTAGCAGAACTCTATAACCAAATCATTTCAAAGTGGCCCAAACCTCATGAGATCACTCAGCTCAGGCCCTGAAAACAGCTGTCTCTCCACCTGAGCATGAGTAGATAGATGGGCCCTGCTCTGCGTCTGGCTCCGAGACCTCCTGCTCCTCAGAGCCTTCCGCCGGCCCCGATGGTAACCCAGTCACTCCCTCCATCTCCTCTGACTCATCTGACTCAACTGCCATCTCCACTGGTAGTTGACGAACCACAACACTTAAGTATTTTTAATTTGAAAATCTTGCATATGAATATTAGTTTGGATAAGAATCTATTCCCCGCTCCCCAAAAAAATCTATCCTGGTTCTTTTACTTCTATTGATTTTGCTTAGAGTTTCACCTAAAATATGGACTCTAGAAAAATATGGTTTTTTTAGGCTAATATTTTGGGCCTGTATTCTCAGGTTTGATTGCACTTTCATCTGTGCCATATGTGGCTGAAAAGATAAAAATGTTCCATGCCTTGTCTCCAGCAACCATAGTAAAGAATTCTCAAACTCCAATAATCAAATTACTATTCCTGCCAGATGCTGTATTAAAGGTATTTGACATATAATGTGATGGTAGTAGCAAAGATGAAGAGTTCAATTATTTAATTTTGTTCCCCTATAACACATAGATTCAACTTTGAGCACATAACGTTTTGATTTTTGCCTTAATATCTGTTGTATGAGGAATCCCTGCTACATAAAATGGTTCCTATGATATGGGACCATTTATGATCCAATCTTTCTTCTAGATATAGTAAGCTTACTAGCCAAAAACTAAAATGTGGAGATGCATTTTAATTCACTCTGCTGTGCTTCTGCTGATCTGAACTTTCTTGAAATACAATATTGACATAGATGAGCTAGTATTAAGAGTTACTAACATAGTTAGCTACTAACATTAGAATGGCGACATATTTTTTAAGTTCACACCTGAATACTAAAAAAATATTGGAGAAAGAGCTATAAAATGCTTTATGTGAGGGAACCTTACCTGCAAAAATGCCAGAGGCTTAAAATGCTTCTCTTTCAAGATGCACCTAAAGTCTCAAGGCTGGGGGACCAAATTTAGCAGATGTATAGAAATGAGAAACTGACAAAAACCAACACAATAATACCCACAAATAAATCATAGATACAAATAACTTTTGGCAGCCTATGCTCATATTGAAAGTGGATAGCTATTTGTTATCCATGTTGCAAGTAGCTCTTACTCAAGTAGGCTGGAAATCTGATTTGTTTATTTGGCCTAGATGGTGTTCTTCCTCCTCCTCTGAATTATCTGGTATTATGTGGTAAATCAGGTTGGCAGAATTATTCTGCTAATAAGATCATTACAACATCAGCCTTCCTGGAAGAGGAAGCTGGCAGCTCTTGTCTCTCAAACTGTGAATAAGTCCTCTCACTTGTCCTGTGGATGAGAAAAACAAGGCCAATGAGCAGTGAAGAGCTGTGATGAAGAATGGGCAGACCTTAAGTGGCCCAGAAAAGCCTTTGGCAGCAGCAGGTCAGCCTTATAAGATTGTCCAGACAGGAAATGCAACCAGATGGACTAACTCTACTTTATTTTAAGGTTAAATTAACAGAATCTTAAACGTTTGAAAGTACATTTTTCTCCCATCATCTTTACCAAAAATTAGATAAATTTAACTTCCGAGATGCTTGCCATGCCCAGATTCCTTTTGTGAGACCAGCAGCTGCCTCTTATCTGTTCCCCTGGATGTGGCTCTTCCCTCATCTCCCATGGTCCTTCCCAGGTACCACTGCACAGAAGGTCGACAGCCACTTCAGTCTGGGGCTGACTGTGTTGAACATATGTCCATCAGAAACAGCTCCCTTTCAGGAAAATGAAAGGGAAATGCACTTTTGGAAGATGCATTTCAAGTTCTCCAGGTGAAATCCTGAGAGATTAAGGTGCATTCACTTTCTTTCTAAATAAGTAATTACAGTTATTTGCATGGTTAGAGTGAAACCAGGCATTCTCACATCCAGCTATTCCAAGCTATTTGCTTTGAAACAAAATCATCATGCTCCCATCCTAGGAGAAGCCAAACTCTAGAACACTGATCCATATTTATGTAATTACATATAATATTAATATATTTACAGGGTTTATTGGGCAGAAGGGATTTCTTCCTGAGAAATGAGATTTCAAGAGAAATTGTCATCCGCACATGCAGCTCCATAATTTACAACAAACTCTGCTCCCGAATTATTTCATTTTTTGGAGGTTATAATGAGAAGAATCTAAATTTGGTATGTATCAAGAAAAATGTATTTTAGCTGTCTGAAATTTCTTCTGAACACCTCACAGAGATTAAAAAACTGTTTCCATGAACTTCCATGTCTTAAATAATGGGAACTGCTTAATTAACAGGCAGCATAAACTTCATCACAGCTTTAGCAATTGTGCATATTTATAGTGAATATATGGTTCCTTCTAGTTTTCTCCCTGCACAATTCATATAGGAGGAAGGAAGGAGGCTTTGCCATAAAATAAACTGAGCTGAACTAAACCAGACTAAATAAAGGAAACTGCAGCTCAGGAGGAAAAAACTATCCCATGGTGGGCGCAGTGGTTAGAATGCAATACTGTAGAGTTAACTCATTGCTCACTCCAGGAGTTCGATTCTGAGAGGCTCAAGGTTGACTCAGCCTTCCATCCTTCCAAGGTTGATAAAATGAGGACCCAGATTGTTGGGGGCAATAGGCTTACTCTGTAAAGCAATTAGAGAGGGCTGTAAAGCACTGTGAAGTGGTCTATAAGTCTAAGCGCTATTGCTAAGTGCTATTAAGAAAATTGGAAAGTTACTTCAATGATCAAAATATCTGTTGCAGAGCCGCATGGATGTTTACATGTCATACTTTCCAGATTCAACATCCGTTCAAAATATACTTCACTGGGGACAGGTAAAGTATCTGAAAATCCAATATTGTTTTTCAGGATTTCATATGATTATAAAAAGGAGCCGCAATGGCACAGTGGTTAGAATACTGTACGGCGGGCTACTTCTGCTGACTACCGACTGCCTTCGATTTGGCACTTCGAATCTCACCAGGCTCAAGGTTGACTCAGCCTTCCATCCTTCTGAGGATGATAAAATGAGGACCAAGATTATTGGGGGACAATATGACTCTGTAAACCATTTAGAGAGGGCTATAAAGCACTGGGAAGCAGCATAAAAGTCTAAGAGTTATTGCTATTAAACTTTACAGGAACAGTACAGGCCTGAATTGAGGGAAGGAGAAACCAGTTTGTTTTGTGAGGTGCCAGGAGGTACTAGGGTGTATACTGAGTGTTCATCAGGTCCCAAGAACCAAGAATGACCCATGGAGTTACTGAATGACACATGGAGTTACTGAAGAGTAGTTTCCTTTATTGTTCTTCACCTACAGCAGAGGTGTCAATCTGTCACCACTGCATCACGTGATGTATCAGGACTTTTTCCCCCTTCACTAAACCAGGTGTGGGTGTGGCTAGCATGTGATCTGACTCATGGGCTGGGAGTTTGACAGCCATGACCTACAGGCAGAATCTTGCCAGACTAAAGCAACTATTTGCATAACTACATATATACTCTGGAAACAGCTAGAGAAAAGCCATTTTAATCTTCTTACTGCTGACCAAACTTTCCAAGATCTGCTATCTCTTCACCTCTGGAAAGTAGCTCTCCCACCTGGGAATCCAGACTACATACCACCATAGTTTTACAATGATAGAGAGAAGATGGTACAGTGCACAATATGCCTTGATTCCTTGATGGGCTGGGATTATTGTTGTGCGTTGCATTACGACCATTACCATTCATTATTGGTGTCACTTGTAACAGAAAGTTCTAATGATCTTGGGTCTGCCTAAAGTCTTTGCTCAGTGTTTAAAGCTATACTTTCAGTGTTTAGTATAATAAAACACCAGAATTTGGAATCATTTAGAAATCACTTCTCCCTCTTTCCCTCCTTCCCTCCTTCCTTCCCTCCTTCCTTTTCTTTCTATCTATCTATCTATCTATCTATCTATCTATCTATCTATCTATCTATCTATCTATCTATCTATCTATCATCTCCCTCTCTTTTTCTCTCTCCCTCTCCCTCTAACCCTCCTCTCCCCCTCTCCCTCTCCCCCTTCTTCCCTCCCCTCCCCTCTCTAAAATCTAGATCTACAAAACAGGACAATTTAGAGCTTTTGATTATGGGGATGGAAATAAGGAGAGATACAATCAGGTAAGATTTATGCACTACTTAAAGTTCACTTCTCTTCAGCAAGTACACAAGGTGCCCATAAATGACTGTATTGTTCTTGACTAGCTGCAACTGCTTTTGTGCATATTACCAAGGGAAAAAAATGAGGGCAACTCATGTACAAGATAATATACCGGGTTCAATGCATAACTATTAAAACCCAACAATCATTGGGGAGCCAAGCATTCACAACCAAATTTGTTTCCCTTTTTTGCTTAAAAACATCTCAAGCTGCTTTCAACCTAATGAACTTCAGGCAGGTGTGTTATTTGAACAAGTAAAAGTCTTGCTCTTCTATAACACATTTATATGATACCCCTTAACATTTATTTATATATGAATTTTATTCATCTAATTTGGTTGCCACCCAACTCTAATTGATTCTAGCAGCTCACACAGTATAATAACAAAATAACAAAAATGAAGTCAGAATGGAACACAAGCCAATAAACAGAATGGTGTTTCCAGTCAATAATACCAAGCATATCATACATCCAACAAGGGACACTAATCATCTTAGCCCAATGTTTGGAAGAAGGACAGGTCTTTAAGGCCCTCTGGGAGATCACTAAAATGACTATTGTTTCATAGTGATTTTATCAGGACACCTCACTCACTGTGCAAAGATTTCTATCACTGAAAATATTTGTTCTAACTAAATTACCGTGATCAAATATTAAAATATTCACCTCATCTTTTACCTCCTTTAAAAATTCATTCTAATTTTTCAATAGGCAGTTTGTATTTAGTATGCCATTTCGTGTGGGAAAAAACTTCCTCAGTTGGTTTATTTTTGTCTTTTTAGGATGAGCCGCCATCTTACAATGTAGAACGCATTACAGTACCAATAAGTATATGGTATGGAGAGAATGACCTGTTAGTGACACCTGATGATGTCAAAGCATTAATTAACCAGCTCCGTAGTGTTGTCTACAAAGATAGCTTATCTGACTGGAATCACGTTGATTTTGTTTGGGGCCTTGATGCTTCTAAGAGAGTTTACAGTCCTCTTATTAAATTGATATCCTTACATACATGATGTTGTAAATCTGCATAAATTAAAAAAGTACTTTTCCTTTAGGTTTGTAAGAAATTAGTGATATATAAATATAATTGTTATTGCTGCTAGTAATCACAAAAGGGATTTTGAAAATCATGGGAGATTGCTTACTTAATGTTGCTTTCAATCATATTTTGTTATGAGTCTGTGCTTATATCCCAAGCTGGCCAAATACTCACGCTCTAAAAGAGTCAAAGTCTGAAAAACATCTGTACAATACATGGGAACCTTGGGGTTACAGTAGTTAACTGTACTGCTTTTAATCATAATGCAAAGATATTTTGCTACTTGATGGTCTCATAAAGAAGCTAAGAAGAATTAATTTTTGGATCTTATTTCATTACTCCATGTGACACAGTCCTATTTGAATGTAGTAGATTAGTCTAGAGAAAGCAGAGTTCTGTCATCCAACAATTTCTTGCCATTTCTCACCCTATTGCAGGGAGGTCAAACTCAAGGCCTGGGAGCCGGAGCAGGCCCTCGGGGTACTTGGGTCTAGCCTATGGGGCTGTCCTAGAAACAGCAAAGGATCAGCCCGCGGTGCTTCTGCTAGTAAGAATGGCCTCCCAAATTCCATTTGGGCTGCCACAGTCTCCTGCAAACCTCTGCCAGTGAAAACGGAGCTTAGGAGGGCCCTCCCAAGCTCCATCTTCACTGGCAGGGTCTTGCAGGAGGCTGTGGCAATTGAAAACGGAGCTCGAGAGCCCGTTTTTGCTGGCAAAGTTCTCAGGCCACCACAGGCACAGCTGACACAAGTGATGTCAAGCTGGCCACGCCCACCCTGGTCAAACCCACCGCACCCCCCCCAAGTCAAACACAACCCTGATGCGGCCCTCAATGACATCGAATTTGACACCACTGCCCTATTGCCTATTGATGGGACTACTTTCTTCAACAGGAGGATTGTTACTAGATGAAAGAAAGTTACTCTGATTTTTGAACTCCAGCTTTATTGTGAGTTGGCTAAAGGATAGCAGAGAGCAGGCAGTTGGCTTTAATAAAATAGTTGTCCTTTTGCTTTTGAAGTATGTTTTTCATCTGAACCTTTGTATGGTAGAAACCACATTGGTGTAAATTTAGTACGTCACTTAAGCACTTAATAACATGACCTGCATCACGTTTTGCAATTACAGTAGGATGTGATAAATATCTCAGTCCTCTCTGTGTATCAGCATTTGCGTGCTATCACATGGAGGACATCAGAATTCATGTGCTATTACTTCTGATGCAGACAAAAGTATTATTCCTCTTCATGGAGAGGCAAAGCAATATTTTTTAAAAGAAAGGCATGGCAATAATAGCAAAAGAACCAAGAGACACATTGTGGAATTAGGATATTCTTTTCAAGATGTATGACTCAATGATAGGTCTATTATAGAATCTGAAGTACTTCTGACGTTCTTGCTCTTTAGAGAAAAGAAGGGAATTTTTTTATCCCATCCTTTTAAGTGCAGTCTGATTAATAAACCAAGGAAACACTGGAGTGTTTCAAAAATTCTTTCTCTTTCACCAAGGTAATCCCATTCCAAGCTTCAATAAAGGGCTTGTTCTATGCTTTTTTGATCTTTAGAAAATCAAAGAATTGGTCTCTGGGCTTTGAGGAAAGCATGTAATAGAGAAATTAATGTCAAGTAATGTTCTGTTCCTGTGTCACAAAGTTATCTTCCTACTGAGTCTCAAAAATAAATTATCTCTTTGCTTATCTATGGGTCATGCGGACAAAGCCATAATTTTTGCAGAATCTATCCTGTGCTTTAATAGCAAAGTGTTATCTATGTTCAGAACTCTGTGTCCATATAAAGTCTTCACTCATGCTAAACTCCTGATAGACTGTTGGTAGCAGTATGGAAGCAGTTTCTTTCTTTCTTCCAGGATGATTTTAACCCTATCAGTCTAGCCTATAGTTCTATAACTTCTGTTCATCCCCATCAAGTGACAATCAGATCGGATAGTTTTTAACTTTTCTGGAATTGAAGTCAGACAAGGGTTGTCACTTGCCAAAGTTCTTGAATTTAGACATGCTTATACTAGTCAGCAATACAATGGATATGAAGATAAGGATATGTTTATTTATTTATCTGTCTAGATATACACACAAAGCTTGTGAATATATATCTTGTACATTAAGGGGCAAGCAGGAAAAAGAATGAAAAGAGAAAGAGTTCACACAGAATCTTAGCCAAAGGTGAGAGCAATTTATTGTATAAACAATGTGCTAAATACCTCAACAACTATGTGGACCAAAATGGAATTAAATAATTATGGTGAGAGGAAGAATTGGAAAATAATAGAAGAAAATGATCTCTACCATACTGTGTTTTAAATAGGACAGAACTATTAAATTGAGAGATGAAACTGATCAGAAGAGACATTCTAAATTAGACAGCCCAAGTTCAACATCATAATAAAATCCCAAAATCTTTCTTTCTTGCCCGTGAAAGAAAAATGTATTGACTAGTGTGTTAAAAATACAACACATAGTTTAAAATTATGTACTGTGGAAAACTTTCTGTGAGAAAACAATGTATTTTGCCTGTGAATGTTGTTTACATACACAGGTGGCTAAACAAGCGGCTGTTGAATTCCTGTGATCCTGTGATAGATGTGATGTCACTAGCTAAATAAAAACAAAGAGAATACTTGTCTTCTGAGTAAAGATATTCTATTTGATGTTCTCTGCATGAATGTAGAATGAACCTATGATTTAAAAATCTATCGTTAAGCACATGTCTCATACAATATATCACATGTCAATATGTAGGAATCACTAACGACCTGTTGCCTAAAAGTAAGGATTAATTTAAAGATTTAATTATACCTAGGCACGCACAAAAAAAAACAAATTACTTTTAATGTAATTTAGCCACAAATTAGCTTCCATACTTTTAATTCTACTTTTTATAAACAATCATTAAATACAAAATCATTGATTTTTCCTTGGAAATGCAAAAAGAAGCAATGGAAAAATGGTTTTAAGACTGAGAAAAAAAAAGAGAAAAACTTCAGCATTACTATGACTACTATAAATCATCATTATTTCAGAACAATTATGATAAGACATAGAATGAATGTCAATGTTTCATCTAACAAACTCCAACCCAATAATCACTGAGATAGGTTTTTTTCTCAAAGTTCCATTTTATTAGAGTTGTCTTACTGGCACATCTGGGAGAACCCGAATCTCAGAGTTCTGGGTTTTCCTTGCATAATTAAAAATCAAAACTCATCCCCTGCACCCACCAGTCCATCACATGGACCAATCATCCATCGTCCCAACCGGAGACAGTCCTCCAACCACTCTTTTCTTGGTGTAGGGTAATGTGTCCTTGACTTTATAAGAAGAATGTTGTTATGTCTAAACTTCTACCTCTCTATGAAATCCCCCCTTCCAAATTCCCAGACACTAAGATGTGGCAACGTGGAAGCTTCTAAGTAAAATATGGCTTCCAAAGTTGACAGGTTCCCCTCCCTCAACCTCAGGAAAAAACACGTCCTGGAAAGAAAATACAAAGTAAAAGAACAGGAGGTTAATCTATTATCTATCATACAAATTAACCACCTCTCCCACCTCCCAGGAGGACCTTTTGGCTTGTCAGGGAATTTATCATGAAATTAACCAGCTCTTTACCCACGTAGTTCCAGCTTTAAAATTCAGCTGCCACATTTTTGTTAAGAGAGTTGGAGGAGTTGAAAAGTTCAAGGTTATTCTGTATGTTGTATTAAGAAATTCCAGTGGCAGTTAATTGGTTCTCGTGATTTATGAAGTGTAGAAGTGGGAGGAAAGAAGGTGGATTCTGTTTAAGGAGCGAAAATAATTTCACTTGGGGAAATGCCTTTGACATGCCAGATCTGTTTCTAAATAAATCAATTGGAGAGAAATGTCTCAGAGTGATTGATATCATGGATACTTTCTGGATGCCTTTCAAGTAGCTTCAGACAAAGGGTATCCCTTCCAGTGTACTAAATCCTCTATGCAGTCTAGAATCAAGGATTTTCTTAACTTCATAATGGGTTTCACCTTGCACTGCAACTGGTTTGGGGGAAGCAGATGCTTGAGGTCTCAATTCTAAACTGATAGCCAGTTTTAAGACAGGTTGTATTTTACCAAGTATTTGAGGGAGAGAGGCTAAGTTGAACAGTTTACCGAGTTCATCACTTTTGCTATGGGGAAAGGTCCTAGAAATTTTGGTCCCAACTTTTTACTGGGCAGCCTTAACCTAACCTAAGGTAAGCTCAATCTCCCACCTGGAAAGGAGGCTGGAGATCGTTGTGCTAAGGTGGGAGAAAACACAGTTGTCATTTTGGGGAGAATTTCCATGATAAAAATGAATGTGTTGCCTCAAAAGATGTTTATGTTTCAAATATTTATTTTGATGAGTCTCGTTCCATTTAAGTAGTAAAGAATGATATAATTAGGTTTGTATGACAAATAAGGATTACATTTAAATTCCCTTAAAATGCAAAGGAATGAAGAGGATTGGGTGTTTTTCATCCTGCTACCTGGTTTTGGTGAAGGGATAATTCCTGCTGATGAGAAATAAAAGAATCTTAGAACTAGAAGAGCAAGACCTGAATTCTGGATGGCATGTCTTTCTTTCTTTTTTTAATTTAATAAAGTTTTATTCAGTTTTAACAAAACAAATAAAACATCTTATTTGAGTACACCATGCTTCCGGGTTATCACATTTCCATACAGACACAATTCATATGCATATTCATCTTATATATTCAACTTCATATCTTATTACTCTTTTTCCAACTTATCACTATTTCTCCCTTTACTTCTCTTAATTTTCTTTTATGATTATCTCATTTTCTTCTTATTTAATTGTATTTCTTTCACCTAAATTTCTATATCTTTTTATTCATTATACTTATACTTTCATCTGTCTTGTTTACAATTTCATTATGTTATCTTCCAACATTCTTAAAAAGCAAAATTCCTTCTATGATTGCCAATCGGAGTGCAACACCTTTAAGTCTTATTGTTATTTTCATATGAAATTTCATTAAACATTAAATTTGTGCATTATAAAATTATAACATTCAAATTTCTAATATCTATTTTATATCATGTAAATCTCAGACTGCTTGGTACTTCCCCTTAAAAATGTAAAAAGAAAAATTCTAAAAACATAGCAAAAACAATTTATATATAAATAATTTATATAT
The DNA here is from genome assembly GCF_049901715.1 of Pseudonaja textilis. Lineage (NCBI taxonomy): Eukaryota > Metazoa > Chordata > Lepidosauria > Squamata > Elapidae > Pseudonaja > Pseudonaja textilis. The sequence goes on from NC_141993.1 coordinate 24,051,354, forward strand.
ATGGTATTCAGCTTTGTTCGGGTATTTTCCCACATCATTATAGTTGTGCTTTTAAAGTTGTAGCAACGTTTCGGTAGAATCTCATCTGCCATCATCAGGCTTCTGTATTGTGTTCATCTGTGAGTCAGGCTTTCACAGCCGTTTCAGTTTTAAATTTGGGGCTAGCTTACTGCTATGCCAGAATAGTTTTTTTTTCTTCACCCTGATTGGTTGGGAGTCTTGGCCTGTGTTTATTGGTCTTGGAGTTTGCTGGTCTTGGAGTTTCTAATATCTTCTGTCTGTTTTGTGGCTTTTTTTGTCTTGACTGGCTGGCAACATTGTGTTCCTGTATTGGAGGCTTTTAGTGCAGCTTGGCTATCATCTATTATGAAGCTAGGTTTCATCTGGGTGCCTGGTTGGGGTGTGTTTGAGCTGGAGGTATCAGGGGGAGTCTTGTTTGTGCCCAGATGTTTGCCTGGCTTGTGGTGTGGAGATATTTTTTGTTTGAGAGTGCAGGCTTCCAGATAATTGACAGTCTGGTGGAATCATCTCTTCTATTCATGCTTTCAGGTCTTTTTTCAATCTCTATGGCTTCTCTGATAATTCGGATAAAATTCTGATAATTCTGATAAAAGAATTATCAGAGAAGCCATCAAGATTGAAAGTTTGATTTCAAACTTTTAACTCTTTCCCCCCCTTTCCCCCCTTATTACCACACTTTGCATTATTTGATCATTGAAAATGGTTTTTTCTTTGTCCCACCGTTCTTCTTGCTATTGAAGCTTTTGCTTTTCATAGCTCAGGATCTCCATTTCAAAAAATTCAAATACGAAGCCAAAGGATCTTCCTCCCCTTTCTGAATCTTCTTTCTGTTTTTTAAGACTCATCTTCAATTCCTCCAGGAGTGATGCCATTTTGAACACTTTTGAACAACCACCTGATTGACTTTAAGTAAAAACAGAAAAAGTAAGAAAAAACCAATGCCAAAACCATTTTTTATGTCACCAAATGATCCCAGACTGTTCCTTCTTGTTTCTTTCCTTTCCTTTTCCTTTCCATGGGTTACTGAATCTTTTAATAAGGTTTCAGTTACAATGTATCCTCGGGAGTCTTTTCAAAGTTTCGCAGTTTATTTTTCCAGGTGGCACTCCATTTTTTCAAGTCCCACCCTTTTGCCTCCACTCTTCTCCTTTTTAGGGCTTTAAAATGACCAAAGAAAAAATCTTTATTCTCCTTTTGACACTTAAATTTCAGCTTAAAGTTGCTATTAGTGTCAAAGTAGATTAATATATATTTCTTTCCATACCATTTGTAGTTGTCAATATAAGGGTAAAAAGGGGGTTTTTAACCTCCTTTTCTCTCTCCTACACCGCTTAAAAGTCTTCTTTCAGAAGTATCCCTCTAAGTACTTTTAGATTCAGAGTACCTTGCTTAGATGTTCTCTGTTGTTTAGCCTGGTCTGTCCTGCTTTCCTCTTTGTCTTCCTCTTGTAAAATCTTATCCAGTCGGGTTCTTCTTTGAGGTGGCCATTTCTGACCACTGCTGCAACTGCCTTCAGGAAAGGGAGTTTAGACCAGCCAAGGAGGAGAGATGCGGCTCCCCTCCACTCAGCTAGCAATCTCCCCCCTCTTCACCACCTCTATGGGGTGGCTTCAGCCCCAAATCCAAAGGATCGGGATGCTCCAGTGGAGAGCACAGATCGAAACCACACATGATCGTGGATTTCGGTCTGTCACTGAAGAAACCCAAACCGGAAGCTGATGGCATGTCTTTCTATGGTACAGTAAAGTTAAGGCTAATGTAGCTTTTAAAAGTCACTATATTAAAAGTGCCTTATTGAGAATATGGATATAAACCCAGAATTTAGCAACTTTCAGTTCAGTTGTTCAGTCTGCTAAGGAAAGAACCCAGCTTCAGGCCAATCTTCTTTTAATAAAAAAGTAAATATTTGTCAAATGTGTCAAGTGTGATAAAAAGAGCCACACATCAAGATGTGCAAAACTATGTTGATGGCCTTGCCTGACAATAGAAACAATCATTCCAAATGTAGGATGTTGCTGGATCCCCACTTCAATATTCCTGAAGATAAAACTTTAAACTTCACTTATGTAAATGTTGTTCTATGTAAGAGTGGGGAAAGTTAGAAAAACTAATTAGAAATAGTGAAAAGTCTATAATAAAAGCCTCCATAATAACAATCAGAAACTTTGCACCTGTTATTCTCCAGATCTAAGTCGATTTGACCTTTGACATAGCTTTCTCTGAAGCTTTAATAGGGATTTGATTGAAATCAAATACTGAAAGGCCACAATAAAACAATTTGAGAAGGCTATATTACTTACCAAAAATGAAAGATCAATGAGATTGATTGAAGCAGGAACTCTCCCCAGAAAATTTGCTTCAAGCAAGGTTACTAATGATAAATTCTCATGAGGGCTTCTATGTAAACACAACTCAGTTCTATCTGAAGACAAACCCTTAAGCTCTTATATATTTTGATTGGATTATTTCCATAACCATTACATCTGTGTAGGCACAAATTTGTGGCCTGTATGGCCAGAGGAGCAGCACCCTCATGAATCAATCACAAAAATTAAATCGTGTTGACTTAAAGCGTGAGATTCTCAATGTATAACAAGATGTACATCAAAACAGGATAAAAATTATTCACTTTTCCCTGCCACAGAGTGTGTTCTTTGTGAATTACAAGATACAATATGAGAACTTCACAATATTATTTTTAGGTTCATCACCACAATCCATTTCTCTTCTTCCTGATTGAACCCAATATTTTACTGGGTGTTACCAATGAAGCTCTTCACAAGAGTAGCACCTTTACCACCCACATCTAAAGAAACCACCCACAGTATCCCTTTGTGCTACCGTGGCTTTAAATGTTTCACAGTGCGATGAAATGTGGCGCAAGATACCTCTAGCAAAAAACTAAACGAGTATCAACTAAGAAGGTATTTATTTGCAGTTATTATTCTAAGGAGTTTCCAACTATTTATTTATTTTTTCTCCTTCATAATGTGGCAGTACAATTTTGGATGGTAATATATTTATCTCTTCTGCATTTGGTTTGACTTTCCTGGTGAGATTCATTTTGTTGGAGTGGGTAGGCTTTGTGAGAAAACCAGCTAGCCATTAGTTATTTCTCAGTGAAACTTTCTGTAATTAAATAAGTAAATATTGTAAAGTAAATATTGTGAGGGAAATGTTTAAGCTTGCTAGGTGTTTCAGAATGCTGATGTTAAATGGAAAGATAGTAATTGGGTCAGGTCATAGCTTTTATGGCTGCCCTAATAGAGAGGTTTGTAACCATCCATCCATAATCTTCAGTATCTTCAAAATTAGAGTCAGGATTTAAATGAATGCATGTATTTTGTCAATTGTACTGTTTTGGTTTTTTTTGAGATTCATTTCTTCTGTTTCTCTTATCCTCTGGAGAAAAAAAGAAAAGAAAATGTGGAGTTTTATTGTATTAGCATATCTAATACGAGGATTAACTGGCTATGAAGAACTTTTTGGACATGCAAATCCTGAAGTTTATATGAATGTTGTAAGTTATATGATTTATATTTTATAAATGAGGAAGCTGAAGGCAGTCTGAAACATGCTCCTATATGTGACCACTTGTTTTCTCCCTTATAGCAAAATCAGCATCATTCTTTTCCAACCTCCAAATATATTCATACCAATTGATTGATTGCATGCCATCCAATCAGTGTTGATATTTAGCAACCATATTTTCTCCATGAGGATCTCTCCCTAACTGGTTCTTCAGGTCTTCCAATGATGCCACCCACTGCCATTGTATATTCCTAGTTAACACTGCAATCAAGGTTACTGATACAGGAAAACTTACATCACCATTAACACTACATCTACACACATATTTACATACTTACGGGTTAAGGGTCACTATTTCAGCATTCCTAATTTTAACAGAAAACAGCAGTAGGCCTTCCATAGTGAATACAAATCCAGATCTGTTCTTGGTGGAGTCTGGACTTTTCCATCTCTTCGTCAGTGTGTGTGTGTGTGTGTGTGTGTGTGTGTGTGTGTGTGTAGAAAGAGAGAGAGAGAGAGAGAGAGAGAGAGAGAAAGGGAGGGAGGGAGGGAAGGAGGGAGAGGTGATTTCTAAACAATTCCAAATTCTGGTATTTTATTATACTAAACACTGAACATATAGTTTTTGGGGGCTGGTAGAGGGAGCTTGTGTTATACATGTTCCACTAGCTGATGCTTGGTTTTAGCTTTAGAAAAAAAATATTCAATCTTATGTGAGAGTTAATTGTTATTTTTTTCTCTCTCAGAGTCAGATAATTTCCCACCATGGCTACCCAAGTGAAGAATATGAAGTCTTGACAGAGGATGGTTATTATCTGACAATAAACAGAATTCCCTGGGGAAGAAAAAACATTTCAGTCATAGGTATCCATTTTTAAAAAAAGTCAAAGTCAATGTTGGATCTATTAAGCTGATATCAAGCATTCGATAGCCATGCCGAAGCAGAAGGACAAATGTACATTTTCAAGATTTAACATGCTAAAATGGAGTCAACTTCAGAAACCTCTAGGTCCCAAAACATATTATTATACGTGCCTCATGGGTAATATTAGAAAATAAGCCTCTGTTTCAATCAATAGCCAGACCCATGCATATTTGGTTGTATAATGTAGTCTAGAATTCAATAATATGTAAGCAAAACTTAATGAAGTTATTAATTATAAAAATACTACAATATTATGAATGTTTAAGAAGAATGGATATTTGTTTAAAATATTTTGTTGCCATGGCTTGAACGTTCTATTTGGAAACATTTTATTTTAAAAAATATATAATCCGCAGATCCTACAGAGCCAAAGCGTGTTGTCTTTTTGCAACATGGCATATTGGGAGAAGCCAGTCACTGGGTGCAGAACATGGCCAACAACAGCCTTGGTTTTATATTTGCGGACGCAGGTTATGATGTTTGGCTGGGAAACAGCAGAGGAACAAGCATGTCTCAGAGGCACCAGACTTTCTCAGTGGATCAAGTGGAATTTTGGAATTTCAGGTGGTTTGAGTCACAGTTTGAAACTGTAATTCCCATATTGAGCTATATTAATAATATGCTAGCATCTTAGTTAATAACATGTCCTAATTTCCCCTGTGAGGTAAGTTGGGCCAGAGTTCCCAAACTTTTCAGCTTTGTGGACTGGGGGAGAGGGGGAGAGGGAATGGCCCTGGGCTCATTTGAGCAAGCGCATATGCACGAGAAGCTCCATTTACATGAGTGGCAGGCATGCGCACCTGCCATCTTACACAAATGGAGCATGCGTGTCTGCTCGCCTGTCATTTCTGCGGCCTGGTTCTGAAAGACTCTAGGCTCGGCAATGATGGTTAGGGACCCCTGAGTTGGGCTAAGAGAGAGTGACTGGATCAAAGACACTCAGCCACCTTTTATGCCTAAGGCAGGAATAAAATCTGCAGTCTTCTTGTTTCTAGCCTGGTACCTTAACCATTAGCTCAAACTGTCTCCCCAACTCAAAGATTATCCAATTCCACATAACTGATGGAGCCAAAGGGCTTCCTGAGGAAGCTTAGAGTTTTTCTGGAGGGTCTGACGAGCTATTGCTGAATCCATGGTTGCAGCTTCTAATGGACACGTTACTGGGGCTTTAGCTCTGATTGTCTCTATGCGGTCTTTCTCCTTGTGCTGATCCAGTGGTGGGATTCAGCCAGTTCGCACCACTTTGGGAGAACTGGTTGTTATCTTTCTGAGCAGTTTGGTCAACTGGTTGTTGGAATAAATCATTAGGGCAGAGAACCGGTTGTTAAATTATTTGAATCCCAGCACTGTGCTGATCCTTTGCTTTTCTGAGGAACCCCTGAAAATTAAGCATGTGAAAAGATTCCTGAAGTGCTATTGGAAAAAAAAAAGAGTGAATCCAACTGAGCACAAGTAATAATTCATATGAGGGACTGCATCATGGCAATAAGGCCAGTGAAATGCTCTTCTTTCTTGCCCTTTTTTGCATCTGCTGGTAGCTGCCTAATGATTTTGCATGATTGTCTGAAGTAAGTTTGATCCTGTAACTCACTAACAGGGAGTCTGTTAGCTTGGCCACATGCCAGTTCGATCCAGCTTCTTCCTGGATGGTGAAAGCTACCTGAGAGGTGACGTATGGTTGGGTCCATATGATGGTGTCAGCCTCTTTCAGTGAAGAAGTCAGAGGTGTGGTATTCAGCAGGTTCTGACCAGTTCTGGAGAACCGGTAGGAGAAATTTTGAGTAGTTTGGAGAACCGGCAAATATACCACTTCTGACTGGAGATTTTACAGTATCCTTCCCCTGCCAGTCCACTAAGCCATGCCCACAGAACCAGTAGTAAACGTTTTTTGGATCCCACTCCTGGAAAGGATGGTTCAATTAGCTCTAAAAGAAGTGATGGTGGATTTATGTCTCAAGACGAGATCTCTGGATCCAGTGGTTGCCAGTTTTCCCATTTTATGCAAGGTGGTGAAAACAATGATTGGTCTTCAGCATCAGAGGGCCCTGAAGAAAGCAAATTGTTTGGGGCCATTTTAATTGAATTTTAGGTTTAGTTTAAGTATGGGGGTGGCATTTGTCATCCTTGTTGATAACCTGAGGCAGAGTTGGATCAGGATTATGCTCCTTAATCTCTCAGTGGCTTTTGACACTATCAATTATGGTATCCTTCTGGACTGGCTTGGAGAGTTGGAAGGCAGCTTTAACTGAAATATTTGAAATGCTGTCAGTGAAATTTGCTTACTTATTTATTAACAATTACAGATTTTAATATTTCATTTCAGTTTCCATGAAATGGCCATGTATGATCTTCCTGCAACAATAAATTTTATTTTGAAGAAAACTAAGCAGAAACAATTATACTACGTTGGTTATTCTCAAGGCGCTACTATTGGTATGATAAAATGGAAAAGCTTTTCTCTTTCTCTCTTTTATTCCTCTGTTTCTCCTTCTCCTTCTCTCTTTCCCTCTCTTTCTCTCCCCCACCTCTCCCTCTCCATCTTGGTGCTAATGTAAAAGTTCTTTCATATTATCACAAGAAGCAGAGGCTACACCTAATGTGTTTTTTTTTCTGGTAATGTTTAAAAATAGCCTGGGGAAAAAAATCCTGTTTCTGTCTCACTTTTGAAGCTACTTAGGACAAGGAAGGCAGTCAGGAGTTGAAGGAACCTGTGGACTGCATTACAATTCCACAGGGACCTTCCAAAACCTATTTATGAGGGATTCATTCAGATAGTTGACCAGGGTGATCTGTTGTTTTCCCGACAGGCTGTTAAATTAGGTTGTCAAGAAAGGATTAAAATAGAAACATTACAAAAGGGTTAACTGAAAGAGAATGCCAGCGTTATTGTGTGTTTCAGTCCCAATCACCATTACCACCATTGCAATCCCTCAACAGATTGTTCTGAAAGAAAACACAGCCCCTAATTTTTTTATAAGAGCTGCATTTCTATAGGAATAACATGTTCTGAATGACAATACTGGCTTTCCTCCCTCCTTCCCTTGCTCTCTTCCCCATTTTCTTTCTACCAGTATTCCTTTCCCTTTTATTTTTCTTCATACTAGACCATGTGGCTCTAGAGCAGGCCTGTCAAATTCGCAGACCGCAGACTGGATGTGTCATGCACCAGATTGTTGGGGGCAATATACTGACTCTGTAAAACACTTAGAGAGGGCTTTACAGCACTGTGAAGTGGTATATAAGTCTAAGTGCTATTGCTAAGTGCTATACTATCTTGAAATCAGAGGTAGTATTCAGCAGGTTTGGACTAGTTCTGGAGAACTGGTAGTGGAAGTTTTGAGTAGTTCAGAGAACCGGCAAATACTATCTGTGACTGGCCCCACCCCCAATTTATTCTCTGCCTCCGAGTCCCCACTGATTGGCTGGTCTTCTTTTGTTGCCCTCCACAGGAGAACGGAACTGGAAAGCAGGTTAGTGGGTGGGGAGGGAATAGGGATTTTGCAGTATCCTTCTCCTGGAGTGGGGTGGGAATGGAGATTTTACAATATCTTTGCCCTGCGATGCCCACTAAGCCACGCCCACCAAGCCATGCCCACAGAATCGGTAGTAAAAATTTTTTGAATCCCACCACTGCTTGGAATCAGACCTTTTTTCACAAGAGGATTGCAACCTGCAACTTCCAGAGACCTTTCAGAATAGATCTGAATACAACATGAAATTAGGTCAGTGGCTTACTAATAGATTCTACTTAATTCTAAATGGCTACTTTTTTTCCTTATTTTTTTTTCCTCTTAGGCTTCATAGCATTTTCAGCCATGCCAGAACTGTCTAAAAAAATCAGAATGTTCCTTGCCTTAGCTCCTGTGATCTATGCTACATATGTCCCAAATAATCTATTGAAATCGTTGTCCTCATTTCCTCAATATTCATTCAAGGTATTATTAATTCATTGATCATTCTTTTATGACTCATGGAACTGAAAAAGGTTAGATGACAGAAAAACAATTAGGATGCCCAAATTTCTGTCACCACAATTCCAACAGTCACATACCAGTAAGAATTAGAGTAGGGACCTATCATTTTTATTATATTATTTTGCACAAAACACAAAGATGAATACAGCATTTACCCATGCTAGATGTAGGCTGATATTTTGTGAACTCTGTATTTGTGTTCATTCAATTGATAGCACAACAAATAATTAGTCAAATAAAATGCTCCACAATCTAGACAACTGACACACTGTTTGTTTATTTATTCTGCATTGAGTAAAGATACATTTGAAATAGGAAGGGTGCCTTAAATTAGCAGGGAAGTAGACAAGATGCTTGTTTGTTTGGTCTAAACTTCCTGTCTATGGAGTTTTATTCATATGCTAGATATAGGCTCAATTATTCAGGGTAAGAATAATTCTGAGCAATGCAAAAAAGCCAAATGGAAAACAGCCCACCTGCTCAAAAGCTGGAATTGTGTAGTCCTTTCTAAAAGATAGGAAGAAAAAGGAAAAGCAACAAAGTTGGAATCTTGTCTTTCTATAAATCATACTGATATCTGAAAAAGTGCAGTTTCTCAAATTTTTCTGTTTAGAGTTTTCTAACTTCTTCAATAAATATGATGTCTTCTAGGGTATTAGACATTTAAAAAAATGTTTAAAAATGGGATTATTAAAATGGGTTTGCAGTAACAGAGGAATAGGATCACATCAGAGGTGTTATTCAGCAGGTTCTGACTAGTTCTGGAGAACCAGTAGCGGAAATTTTGAGTAGTTTGGAGAATCGGCAAATACCACCTCTGACTGGAGATTTTACAGTATTCTTCTCCGTCACGCCTACCAAGCCACGCCCACAGAACCGGTAGTAAAAAAATTCTAATCCCACCACTGGATCACATGTAGTATTAGTACCACTTTATAAAGCTTTAGTAAGAATACACTTGGAAGATTGTATCTGGTTTTGGCCACCACAATGTAAAAATGGTGTTGAGACTCTGGAAAGAGTTCAGAAAAGTGCAACAAAAATTATTAGGGAGCTGGAGGCTACAATTTATGAAGAACAGTTGCAGGAATTGGGTTTGTCTAGTCTAGTGAAAAGGACTAGGGCTGACATTGATACCAATGATCCAGTATTTGAGGTGCTGCTACAAAAAAGAGGTCAAACTATTCTCCAAAGCACCAGAATGTAAGACAGGAAGGAAGGAAGGAAGGAAGGAAGGAAGGAAGGAAGGAAGGAAGGAAGGAAGGAAGGAAGGAAGGAAGGAAGGAAGGAAGGAAGGAAGGAAGGGTTGGAAATCTTCTTTCTTCCGGGATGTTTTCAACTTTTTATTCTATGGCTGAGAAAAAGCTGGCCTTCATGCTTCACAAAGGGCTAAAATTCAAGTCTGCTGTTTCCAGTCCAGGACTTTTAACTACTGACCTGGTTCTTGTTTGCAATTACATGTTGCAATAGTAGAATTGTTGCATTATATAATCAGTGTAATTTTTGTATAAGTCAAATGTTGCTGGCTCAAAATTCAGTAGGAACCAGATAAGTTGAGCATATCTTAAATATCATTAACATCATCATAATTGACTGTTAATTTATTTCTTATTTTTACAGCAAATATTCGGTGACAAAAATACCCAGAATCCTATAAAACACTTCATGAAGAAATTATGCACAATTGCATTTATGCACAAATTATGTGCAAAGTTCATTTTTTTTCCTGATACTTACAACACAACAAATCTAAACATGGTAAGTAAGTCTTCCTGTGAAATATATTTCTCTGAATATTGCATTGGTTGTGCTTCTCTAAATTTTACAAAGGTTTCATTATCAAGGTAAAAAGTTAGCTTCCAAAAGATGGAAGCATTAATTTGAAAAAAAGAGATTTTTTTTTGAGAAAGAAAATATTTTAGGAAAAAAGCAATAGAAATAATTTCTGTAGTTTACTTTATTGTCATTGCACCTCGTACAACAAAATTAAATGCCATCTTCAGTGTACATTAGAACTTTAAAAATAAAACACAAAAACACATCCTTTGCATTCTATGCAATTAAATTGACAACCCCTGATATTGTATTAATATTGCACTATGCAGTAGAATTCAATATAGTTACTGCTCCAGGATAGAAGCTGTTTTTCAGCCTATTTGTCCTTTTTTAAATTATTCTGTACCATCTCCCAGATAGTAATAGTTCAAAAAAATAAAAAGGGGTGCCCAGGATGAGATGGATCTTTAAGAATGTTTTGAACTTTCTTAAGGTAGCGGGAGCTATAAAGCTCTTCCAAAGAGGGGAGAGGGCAACCAATAATCTTCTGGGCAATGATGTTAACCCTCTGAAGTGCTTTCCTATCTGCCCCTGTGCAATTGGCAAACTATACACAGGTGCAGTAAGTTAAAATACTCTCAATAACGCAGAAGTAGAAGGTCACCAGCAGTTTTTCATTCAGTTGTTTCCTGAGAAGTAGGTAGTAGGCCCCACAGAAGTGCTCATCCATCCGTGGATGTGTATTCACATTAATCAGATGGCTCATAGATTTCATATCAATAAATCTGCCCCATAGAATATAATCCCCAAAGTAACATTACTATTTCAGTAGTTTGGCTGCAATGTACAATTTGGGTACAATGAAAAGAGAGATGGGAATAGCCCATTCTTAAACTTCTCAATCTGGCTCAGTCCTTCATTCCTTAAAGGCTACTTAATTTCCTGTAAGACTAACTTTCCCAGTTTTTGACATTACTAGAATATGGTGCTATTTTAGTTAACTAGTCCAGCTTTTGAACAGTTAGCTGAAATGGCTGAGAAGTGAGATGTGTCACTTAAAAAGCACCACAGTTTATAACAGCCAGGATATAACATTGTACTAGGTGCTCAAGTCTTTGGAAAATCATAGTGAATAACTATTGTTCTTCTGTGTTTTTTTTTTTCTAATTTCATTGGAGAAGGAATCATGGAGACATTATAGATCAAGGATATGATAACAACTGAAATCCTCCCACCCTCTCCCACAGTTATATGTTCTTGATAGTGATCTAACCAGGGAAGGGCTGCAACTGGTTGTCCACAGTTTGGGTGAACTGGTAGCTAATTTTATCATTTTTAATGACCGGTTCGGTGAACTGGCAAATCTGACTCCTGGCTGGCCCCGCCCACCCCACCCCTCCCAGGAATCCCCACATGACCCATTTTGGATGCCACGTAAGTATAGGACCCACATGGAGGTTTGGGGAGAGTGAAAAACAGGCCTCCCATTTCTGGCCTCCAGAGGGCCTCAGGAGCCTGGGGAGCCATTTTAGCCGTCCCAGAGGCTCAAGGAAAGCCTCTGGAGCCCGGGAAGGGCAAAAAATGGGCCTCCCTGAAGTTCTAGAAGGCTGGAAATGGGCCCATTTCTAGTGTCCAGAGGGCCTTCGGAACCCAGGGGAGGCTGTTTTTGCCCTCTTAGAGGTTCAAGGAAAGCCTCTGGAGCCTGGGTAGGGTGAAGCCATGGTGCAGGAGGCCGACTAGGCCACGCCTACCATGGCCACTCCTATCTAGCAACCGGGCAGAGAACCAGTTGCTAAAATTTTTGAAGCCCGCCCCTGGATCTAACCCCATAATAACAATACATAATAATGAAGTTCTTTGTGAATGATAAACCAAATGAAGATACTGTACATTGGACTGGAAACATGATATTGGATTGCACTGTGCATTTTATTAATATTTCCCTACTTATGCGTTCAGCCAAGAAACGGTCATTTTATGAAGCAATCATGAAGCAAAGTTGATGATGTGTCTCACAAAATCTTTTAGCAGAGTTGTAAATGAAATCTTTCTCATAAATGAAAATAGCAGCTGAAATGTTAGAATGTTGTATTCTTTATTTATTTTTGTGCAACAAAATTTAGATATTTTTGGCCCTTGGAAAGCCACAAATAAATGTGATTAATTTCAAAGCTGAAACTATTTCAACCAGGATCTTAGCATTATGAGTATGGAGGATCATAACCTGGAACCTTACCTGGTTTACGGGGGATTGACACACTTTCTTTGGACACCAAAACTGGTGGGTAATCTGGAGGAGTTTCATTGCGGGATGTGAGACAAAGATGATCTTTGACTGAGATTTACCCAATTCTAAAGTGAGCTGTATTTCTGTGGCACAATCGTATAATATCACTTTTAGTAACAGAGTTCTCAGTACAAATTGCCATCATAACACAAGGATTACCTAAGGCACGGGTGTCAAACTCACCGTGTCATGTTGCCATCACATGACATTTTGTGATATTTTTCCTGTTTGTGGAGCGAGGGTAGGCATGACCTACGCGTGATGCATCTGGCCCATGGACTGCCAGTTTGACACCCCTGACCTAAAATGATTTCTCAGGTGATGAGAAAACCTATTTGCTCTGGTAAAAGTAGGATGCTACATCTTCTTTCAAAAATGAGCAATGCAAGTAAATATTTCCTTTTACCATTTTTTTTTTAAAAAATCTACTGACTTTTCAAATCCCTACAGAGCCGAATTGATGTATATGCAGCTCACTTTCCAGATATAACATCAGTTAAAACCATCTTACACTGGAAACAGGTATAATGTCTTTAATAACTTTAGTTAAATTATATGCTGTTTTAACCATCAAGGTCTCCTGAGATGTGATATTTGCTCTCATGCTGATAGCAATAATTTCCAGGATTCTCTAGGTTGCCTGTCCCAACCTCTTATTTTCTGGATGTGCTAACCTACAAATATTATTCAGAGATTTATGAGATTTATGGTCCAATATCCCAGAACAGCACCAGACTTTGAAAGTTTATCATATTAAAGAATATTAAGTCTCATTATTCATTTAAATGTTATATTTGCCCTACAAGTGTTCTTCAGCTAGAAGTATTTAAAATGTAGTTCTATTTATAAAGCCCAAAATGAGAATTCTTTTTCAAAAGAAGAAATGCTTTTTTCTTACAAGTGCTCAACAGCTTCTCTTGATTTGTATTGTTTTATATGAAGCGCATTTCTCTTTTCCTCTAAAGTTTCTCAGATCACAAATGAGAAATAAGAGTTATCTTGATTCTAATCCCAATATTAAAATATATACTATCGTATTTTTCTATTTCTTCCTTTTACCTGTTTTGTTCTTGTTCTTTGGACTTGCTGTGATTATAATCACAGAAATGGGGATATACTATATGTATATAGTATCTAATGCTTTATCTGATGCTTTTGATAGATTCTGGATACAGGATTGTTCCGCTATTTTGATTATGAGGACAAAAATCAGATGATATATAAACAGGTAACAGGGAAAGCTTTTGGAAAATAAATATGATGGTTTGAAATAATTAGAATATTATATCAAGAACCTGTGTTATAATAGGCTTTGGGTAAAAAAAAAAACCCCAAATATATAAATTAAAAGCCCATATACCAACACCAAGGGTAAATTTTTTTAACTTTGACATGGCTGTTCTGTCTTTTAATTGCTGGCTGAATATAAAGACAGACAGACATACTCTATAAAGGCTTCCATACAAAGTTTCTTTACTGGGTTACAAGGCATCCTCAAATATAACTCACAGTTATGTCGAGATCCATCTAATGTCCAATTCTTTGCATAGCTAACTTCATAGTGTAAAATTATAGTGATCTTCATCCCATAATGCTGGAGCAAAGGGTGAGAGAGACACCAGCATGGTGCTGGGGTCCAAGCAAGAGTAAAGGAAAATCCCCCAACCAAACCAATCAGGATTACAGATGTGACCACATGACATGAACTACATTTCCCATGGTGCATTAAGTACATTTACCATGAGGCATTCCCTTAAGGGGACAGCTCCCACTTCTAACTTAACTATCTCAATTCCCAATTAACTATATACTGTCTGGACAGCACAATGACTATACCCATTTTTTTAAAAAAAAAGATTATTTGATTATGTAAAGGTACTTTGTTTATATACAGATGCTTTGTTTAGGTAAAGGCATTTTGATTATGACTTTGGCTTACATTTTCCTTCTTGGGAAATATTTCCACTGTGTCCATTCCAATTATTGCTATTCCTCTATTAAAAAAGAATGCGCACATACAGCTATGCATGCATATAACCTACTGTCATAGGTTTTTTTTAAGAAGGAGATGCTATGAACTCCTCCATTGGGCATGAAAGATAGCAATGACAAACAATGAATATAACAATGAAAGAGTAAATGAAAATAACCTTTTCAGTCTCATCTTCTTTCTCTTCTCTCCCCTCATTCCCATCCTGCCATTTAAGTGACAATTAACATCCGATCCATATGAAAAACGTAGCTATTTCCTGAAGCCTGTGATTGCAACTCGGTGTTGACACTATATTATAATGATCGATATTATTATTCCCTTGTTTTACTTTCTAGAGCTCTCCTCCTTCATATCAAATAAAAGATCTCTCGGTGCCAACAGCAGTGTGGTCTGGGGGACAAGACACAGTTGCAGACCCAAAAGATATAGAGCTCTTACTTTCTGGGATTGTTAACCTGGTTTACCATTGCTCATGGGCAGACTGGACCCACTGGGATTTAATCTGGGGACTCAATGCTCCCCAACGAATGTTCTTCAAAATAATTCAGTTGATGGAGAAGTCTGTGTAAATCAATACTTTGCTGTATATTTGCTGTATATTTGCATATACTTCTGCAAATAAAGATTTGGATGAATAAAAAAGGTGCATTCTCTGGCACAGCAATTGCCTTTTTCCTTCACTCCCCTTCCCCAGATTTATTCAACCTCCAACATGAGTGGGCTTAAAAGAATCTTGTACACTTGGCTTGTCTTTCTTTTGGTCAGAATCAGAGGTGGTATTCAGCAGGTTCTGATCAGTTCTGGAGAAACAGTAATGGAAATTTTAAGTAGGTCAGAGAAATGGCAAATGCCACCTCTGACTGGCCCCGCCCCCATCTATACTCTGCCTCCTGAGTCCCAGCTGATTGGTTGGGTCTTCTTTTGTTGCCCTGCACAGGAGAATGGAGCTGGAAAGCAGGTTGGTGGGGTGGAATGGGATTTCACAGTAACTGGGATGAGCCAGGGTGTGGCACAAAAGCAACAAAGTCACAAAAATAGGTAAAGTCCCTTTAATTCCTCCAATTTGGCCTCCAGTGGAGGAAAAACTCTCAGAAGAACAGTTTTTAAAGGGAAGAAATTCCATCCAAACTCCAAGTACATACATATAAATTATAAATAAAAACGAACAAAAACCACACTGCAGCAATTAATGAGACAGGGCAGGATAAGGTATTGAACACATCAAAAGATAACAAAATACACACACGTGGGCGGATCCCAGAACTCAAATAAGACTTGACAAACCAGAATAATTTCACACTTTGCTTCCAGCAATTTTGCCATGTGCAGTTTGCCCTTTTAAACAGTCTTCCCAGCTGCAGCCCATGAAGGAGATCAGGGCCTTTTCCTCCCCCCTAAACCATGCAACTCATGTTACTCCTTTATCCGTTCCTCCCTGCATGCCTTAGGATAAAGAGAGGGTAGGCCTGGGTCTTCCTCTGACTGCCCAGCTGGCCCGTGCCCTTCCCCAGTTTCCTCCACAGCCACTGGAGCCACACTCCCACACCCTGTCAGCTGTTCCACCTCTCCCTCGGAATCAGATTCCAGCAGGAGCATGACAGTAACCTTCCCCCAGGAGTGGGGTGGGAATGGAGATTTTAGAGTATCATTCCCCTCCCATGCCCACCAAGCCATGCCCACAGAACCGGTAGTAAAAATTTTTGAATCCCACCACTGATCAGAATGTTTATTCCTTCTGGATATCTGAGGTTTCCTGTTTGTATTCCCATCTCTATTTTACCAGCACAGGTAGTCCTCAACTTATGATCACAATTGACCCCTAAATTTCTGTTGCTGAACAAAACAGCTGCTAAATGAATTTTGCCCCATCTTGCTTGCTGCCATTGTGAATAACTGGCATTGTTAAGTTGATAACATGGTTGTTAAGTGGAATCTGGCTTCGCTGTTGACTTTGCTGGTCAGAAGGTCACAAAAGATGATCATTTGACCCTGGGACACTGCAACCATCAGAAACATAAACCAATTGCCAAACATCTAAATTTTGATCATGTGACCATGGGGATGCTGCAACAATCGTGTGAAAAATAGTCATAAGTTACTTTTTCAGTGCCATTGTAATTTTGCTCCATAAACAAATGATTGTAAGTCAAGGACTACCTGTATTTTTAACCATACACCACCTAGAATATATATATATTTTAATAGTGGTGACTGTGAGAGGGATCTTGGAGTCCTAGCGGCCAATCACTTAAATATGAGTGTGCTACAACTGCCAAAAAAGCCAACACAGTTGTAGGCTGAATAAACAGAGGGATAGAATCAAGATTACGTGATGTGTTAATACCACTTTATAATGCCTAGGTTGCTGGAATTTGATATGTCTAATTTAATTAAAAGAAGGACCAGGGGTGATAGCAGTGTTCTAGTATCTCAGGGGCTGCCACAAAGAAGAGGGAGTCAAGCTATTCTCCAAAGCACCCGAGGGCAGGACAAGAAGCAACGGGTGGAAACTAATCAAGAAGAGAACAAACCAAGAACTAAAGAGAAATTTCTTGGCAGTTAGAAAATGTGCACCATCCAAAAAGCCGAGTTATGAAAAAAAAAATTGTAAGGAGAAATTTCCTGACAGTTAAAACAACTAATCAGTAGAACAACGTACCTCCAGAATTTGTAAATGCTTCAATACTGGAAGTTTTTAAGAAGAGATTGGATAACTATTTGTCTGAAATGGTATAAGGCTTCCTGACTAAGCAGGGGGTTGGACTAGAAGACCTCCAAGGTTCCTTCCAACTCTGTTATTATATTATATTCTGTTCTATTCTATTCTGTCCTATTCTAGAATTGTCTTCCAGTGGACAACTGTCAGAGTATATTCATGAACTGGAATAGAGCAGGGTAACAAGGTCAGCCAATGAATAGGTATGGCAACTAAATCAGCCAATGAGGACTGTTTTGGAAACTGAAACTAGAATTAGCCTAGGTTGGAAACTGAAACTAAAAGTAGCCTAGGTGTGGCTCTATATTAAGCTCTGCAACTCTGTAGCTATGTTAAGCTCTGAAGCTACCTTGAGCTCTGAGTCTGTCTATTGAAGATGAACCTTAGCTTGCTTGCTGAAGACTGGAGCTCTGCTCTGAACTTGCAATATGTTTCTGTTTGAGTTTGTTCCATGTTGGAGAAATCTACAACTGGCTTGTAAAATTTACTTACGTTTATAAAGATGTTAAATGAAGCACCAGCCATCTGTGTTTATTTTTCTGGCACTGAATAATCGCTGCAAAACTCTCAATAACAAGCTTATCACATTTAATTAATTAATTCAAATATATGACTACAGAGATCCCGTGAAGACTCATTTGTTCTGCAAAGAGAGTAAAGCAAGCCTTTGTCTTCCACCCAATTTAGCGTTCGATAAAGAAATGGTTGGATGTTCTGCTGAGTGGCAAACATTGCTGGGAGGCCCAGTCATGAACAAAAGCAGTACGACTTTTCAGAACCAGAAGTACAAGCACTTCTTGTGATGATAAACAACAGTTAGGGAATTGAACAGTCAGAAAGGTAGAAATACGGGGATATCTGTAGTGATTTAAAACAGAGGCCCTTAACCCCTGGCTCACAGTCCACTACTGGGCCTTGAGCTGTTCAGAACCAGGCCGCAGAAGCCTCAGGCAAGCACCCAGGTATGCATCCCCCACTTGCATGAGCAGTGGGCAAGCAGGTGTGCACATACTCCATTTGTGTCCGCAAAGCTGGAAAGGTTTAAAATATTATTAAAATATTTAATAATATTTAAAATACTAAGCAAGTTATTTAAAAAAAACAGTGCTATTATTAAACAATAGGAAGCAGGGCTACACGTGAAAGCACGTGCCTTGGTTATTAGTCAAATCTATTTCTAGCATACTGCCATGAGCTTTTATCATGTAGAAAGTAGGACTCCTACATTTCTTCTTCCTGTTTTTAAAATTGTTCCATAACATCTTTAGATCTTTGTCAGATTCCATCTTCCCACACTTCCTCTCTTATCACTCAAATAATTATGGGAAAATAACCTTTTCCTCAAGTGGTAATTGTTCTGTTATA
This sequence comes from Pseudonaja textilis, assembly GCF_049901715.1. Lineage (NCBI taxonomy): Eukaryota > Metazoa > Chordata > Lepidosauria > Squamata > Elapidae > Pseudonaja > Pseudonaja textilis. The sequence goes on from NC_141993.1 coordinate 24,069,942, forward strand.
ATTGCAAAGTGTGTTCTGAGACAAAGAATCCATGAGATTAAATTGAGCCTATCTTATCACAATCTTCTGGTAGAATTCAACCATCACTTTAAAGTAACTGTTCTCAAGACTGGTTGCCTAGTATTATTCTGTATCGTGTATACAAATATATACAGTCTATAAAATGAATATATCATTATTGAAATTAACTGATTATCTTCCTACATGATATTGTCATGGTACTTTTATTGCTATTTTATTCTTAGCTATAGTCTGAAAAGGTAAAATTGAGTTGTTGAAAGGTTTCATTAATATATTTGAATTATTATATTTTTATTTCTTGAGGCACAGGGATCAGATACATATATACCTTAAATATATAAGATCATTTGGCAGATAGTTTGTAAAGTGGTCATTATTATGCCCTTAATTAACAAATTCCCCTTTGTGTTGGAGGGTTCAACCTAGAGATTGCTGAAGTTTGAAATGTGAAGAGGCACTGTACTCTTGTTTCATTTATAAAGCAAACATTAGAAGTTATAATACAGTTGAGTAAGCCAGAAAAAGTTGCGTTGATTGGGCAAAGATGAATTGTTTGGTTAAAATTTTTAAGGAAAGATGTCCTTGAGTTGATGCTCTAAAATGTATTTGGGGTTAGTTTCTTGGTTTGGCTTTAGGGAAAGACTTTCACATATTGGCAAACATTATTTCAGTCCATGTTAATTCTCATTCATTATTTAGATATATTTCTTGGTTTAACTTAAGGGGGAAACTGTTTTTGTACTGGCATTTCAGTTCTGTTGGAGTTATTTCTTTAGATTCTGCGAGCTGGTATGTGCACAAAGGGAGTAGAGTAAAAATATATGTATGTAGGCCTTTTTAAATATCCTATTGCATTTTATCAGGAATGTTTAGAAATCAGAGTTATATTTTTAGTGGAAAACGTGTGTTTCGGTTTACTTATGTATACTGAAAAGTCTATGTACACTGTTACCTTAACATCACTGGAAGAATTCATATTTTAATAGAAGAACCCCAGAATTGCAATTTAAGATTATGATCATAACATGAAGAAATAATGACCTTGTCAACTGCGCTTAAGCTTTCTTAAATTGGGAAATAATTTTAAAAATTATTTTAAAAACCAAGAAACCCCACCCCCACCCCATTCTGACATTTTAGTTCAAATGACTCACAGCCATGCCATTTTCTTAAGAAATAGGAATGTTTGCAGTTAATAGTGGTAAATTTTGCTTGCACTTACACAACCGTTGTCCCAATGTTCTGTGCTATGTTTAGCAAATGATATTGCCACACTTTCTGTGAGTGGTTTGACAATGTCACTTTCACTGATGGATACTTTAATAGAGATCATCCTTACATGTGTAATATCAAAAGCAACAGTCTCCAAATGTCCCACAGGATGCAGACTAGCTCAAATGTGTGATGTGCCCCCATGCTTTGAAGCCTTCAGTCTTCCCCCTCTCTAAATTAATTGTACCCTCAACATGAAAGGTTTATCTTTGTTTGCATTAGCTAATTAACAATGGCAACTCTATTTGCTACTTTCTCTGTCACTGGCTAGGACAGTGGTGGCTAACCTTTTTGGGCTCCTGTGCCAAAAATTGTGCCCGCCAGCACTCAGAAAACAATGTGCGTGCCCCCATGCCCCCGTGCATGTGTTTGCAATCCCCCCACTGCCCCCTTACCTGCACTGCACTTCCCAGCTGATTTTTGCCTCGTTTGAGGCCTTTTGGGGCCTCCCAAATGCTTGAACGCTTCTGCAGGCTTTGCAGACCGAAAAACAGGCCCGTTTCATCACTTCCGGTATTTCCAGAAATATAGGAAGTGATGAAACGGACCTATTTTTCGGCCTGCAAAGGCTTTCCTCAAGCCCCTAGGAGGCCGAAAATCAGCTGTGAGGCATGCGCAAGTGCACTGAGGTAAGTTTGCCTGCAGCTTGCAGGCCAGTGGAAATGGCTCTGCGTGCCACCTGTGGCACACGTGCCATAGGTTTGCCATCACGGGGCTAGGAGAAGGGATTTTGCTCTGTGGGGATAGCCTCCCAATAGGCCTGGTTATGTCCCTTTAGCCAGAGGTGGTATTCAACCAGTTCTGACAGGTTCTGGAGAACTGGTAGCAGAAATTTTGAGTAGTTTGGAGAAGCGGTAAATACCACCTCTGGTTGGCCCCGCCCCATCTATTCACTGCCTCCTGAGTCCCAGCTGATCAGCTGGGTCTTCTTTTGTTGCCCTGCATAGGAGAACGGAGCTGGAAAGCAGGTTAGTGGGGTGGGGACGGAATGGGGATTTTACAGTATCCTTCCCCTGGGGTGGAAATGGAGATTTTGCAGTATATCCTTCCCCTGGAGTGGGGTGGAAATGGAGATTTTACAGTATCCTTCCGCTGTCACACCCACCAAGCCACACCACGCCCATAGAACCGGTAGTAAAAAAAATTGAATACCAACACTGCTTTTGGCCCTAGAAAATTCTACCTCAGGATCATCCATTGTGGGCCAATGCTCAACATTTCCCAATTAGAAATATCGATGGCCAGAGATCTACCTCTCTTTTGAAGGAACTGAGTATTCTGTCCTAAACCAGCAACACACAAATAGTTGAAGGGCTTGCAAACACATGCACTTGCAGTATAGAGAGAAGTTTTCCCCCAAAGCTCAGGGTGTTTGGCTTACAAGAGTTTGTGAGAAGTTTTACATCAACATATATTTTACTCCCTATACACTGTTTCCATCTTCTCTTAAAATATTAACAGAATCCACAATGCTCTGAGAATCAGTGTCTCTGCTAAATAATTGATGGTCAAGCTGGAACTAAATTAATCAAATAAAAGTAGCAAACAGGGAAAAATCTCTTCCTTAAACCCCCAAATAAGTTACCTAGCTACAAAACAGACAGAAGATATTAGAAACACCAATCAAGCAGAACACAGCAAACTCCAAGACCAATAAACACAGACCAAGACTCCCAACCAATCAGGATGAAGAATAAAAAAACCATTCTGGCACAGCGTAGGCTAGCCCCAAATTTAAAACTGAAATGGCTGTGAAAGTCTGACTCACAGATGAACATAATACAGAAGCCTGATGGTGGCAGATGAGATTCTGCTGAAACGTCGCTACAACTTTAAAAGCACAACTATAATGACGTGGGAAAATACCTGAACAAAGATTTTATATATATGTGTGTGTGTGTGTGTGTGTGTGTGTGTGTGTTTTCTTAAGTTTTCGCAGGTACTTACATGTTATGTCTCACCGGTATCTACAGGTGAGAATACAAAGTTCCAGAGTTCAAATATTTCAACCAAAACAAAACCAGGCCCAAAAGAGTTAACTGCAATGTTTCCCAGTTCTTGGCAGTCTTCCCGGAATCTGTCTGGCAATTCGGAATTGTCCATAAATCACAATGGCTACTTCAAACGTATTCTTTCGAATCCACAAAGCACTTTGCTCCAAGCAAAGATTGAGAATCAGCACGCCTCCTTAAATCCCCTGGATGGGCATGTCAGTCTCTCTAATCAATGCCTGGCTTGACATCTCCTTTCAGATTGTGATTGACGTTTCAATCTTCTCCTAGTCCTAGCATCAAGCCAACATCCGTCAGTCTCTCCCTCACTCAAAGCCTCTGGCTCATTTTGTGGATCAGCTGCTGGCATGAACCAAGTCGAAGGTTCTGGAGAGGACTATCTCTCCGACACTCTCTCATCCTCCTGGCTCACATCTGTTTCCTCTGATAATTCAGACTTCACATTCACAGCAGGCTCAAACCTTCCATCTTCAGAGACATCAGAGTCAAAACTCCCAGCAGGGTCAATCCTTTCAGTCACAACACTTACATGTATGGTATTCAGCTTTGTTCAGGTATTTGTTAGTGTGGCTTGGCTCCAAGTAAACAGACGGCTATCATTTATTAGGAAGCTAGGTTTCATCTGGGTGCCTGGTTGGGGTGTGTTTGAGGTGGAGGTATCAGGGGGGGTTTGTTTGTGCCCAGGTGTTTGCCTGGCTTGTGGTGTGGAGATATTTTTGTTTGTGAGTGCAGGCTTACAAATAATTGACAGTCTGGTGGAATCATCTCTTCTATTCATGCTTTCAGGTCTTTTTTCAATCTCTATGGCTTCTCTGATAATTCTATGGCTGGGGTTTTCTATAGTGGTTAGGGTTTTGGTGCCATTGAAGTCGATGCTCTCTCTTTCTCCCCCGTGTGTGTGTGTGTGTGTGTGTGTGTGTGTGTGTGTATATATAATCTTTTTTTTAAAATTTGTAAGCCTTCTAGGGTGTTGTATTTGAGATTGGTGGCCATATTTTGCAAGTATAAAAATATTCAAGAAGTGAATAATTCCATTTACAATTAACCATTTCATATTTTCTGAATCTTCATGGGATTTGGAATGTAACCCCATTCTATTTTTTTTCCTTTTCTAAATTTTATGGTTCGGATTGCATCTTCAAACATCTGCACAGTAGGAATTATTTGTATAAGTTGGAAGAAAATAGAAACATAGTCATTACAATAAAAAATAACGATTTGCAAAAGAGGAACATTAGGAAAAGTGTTTAATAAAACTACATTTAGTAAGATAAATTAACATGAAATTTACATGGGAACAAAGAGATACAGTAAAAAAGCTGACTTGAAAAAAATTCTACAGTTAACATTGATAGATATGCTATCTTGGTCCATAAATGCATCAAATTTAAGAGAAAATAATTCAAAGGTTACCAATAGATAGTAACTTACAGGTAAAGGCAAAGGATTCCCGCACACATACGTGCATATCGTTTCCAGCTCTAGGGGACAGTGCTCATCTCCATTACAAAGCCGAAGAGCCAGCGCTGTCTGAAGTCATCTCCATGGTCATGTGGCCGGCGTGACTAAATGCCGAAGGTGCACGGAATGCACCATCTTTCAGGTCTTAGCACGCGCGCTCATGCTCCACCTCCCCAACGGAGTGGGTGAGACGGGATCCCACCTCAGCCGGTCTGCACCACCCCTCACCTTCATTACAGCACGGGGCTTTCGACTTCAGCTTCCAATTCACTCCTTTGTCCGTGTTTCAAGACAGGTCGGGGAGGGCAACGTCACCATGGACCCCATGTGCCTGGCGCACTCGATTCCGCCCAGTGTTACTTATAAGTAACTTATACAGTAACTTATACAATAACTTATACAACATATAAAATTATAAATGCAGACAGAGAATAGTAAAGATGACCAAAAGGGCCGAGACTTCAGGGCAAGGGATACATGACAGTGGTCACAGAGATTATCTCTTTTCCTCTCAGACCTGGGACAATGTGATACAAAATTCAGGGAGGTCTTTGTGTCTCCCTGGTCATAGTCAGATCATGTGTGTGGTACAACAGGATTCAGTGCATTATCCCATTCGCCATCTACATGAAGCCACTGGGAGAGCTCATTTGTTGCCATGGAGTAAGGTATCATTCCCGATTTTTATTATTTTTTACATTTCTGAACTGCCCATCTCTCTCAAAGAGATAGTTATACATCCCTGCCCCTGGCAAATTAAACCATGCTGTCGATGTCTAGAAACTGTGAGGCTATTAAAGACCTAGTTATGCTATCAAGCCTGGAGTTTCCAGGGAGTGTGAGATTTCCTTAGGTGACTCCATTGTTGAAGTGGCCATTCTTATCCTGTCTTCACCTAGGGGCTTGTACAATATATTTGTTTTTTTTTTATACTATTTATTTCTCAAGGTAGATTTCTGTATTTTTAATACCTATTGTTTTTATATTTGTGGTTTTTATCTAATTGTTGTCCAGAGTCGTTTTTGGTGAGATGGACAGCTATACAAATTTGATAAATGAATAAATAAAAATAGGGAACAACAGGCTTCAGCTAAACCCTGGCATGATTGCCTGGGTTTGGGTTTGTGGCTACCAGTTCTGGGACTATGCCATTCTTGGTGGTGGATGGAGTTGCACAGCTGTAAACAGATGTTTGCAACTTGTAGATCTAATCTAATCTATTATAGACCAGTAAGTCTAACTGTAGTCCATTAAGATGTGGAGGGCATCAGATCATTATGGATTCAGCTGTTCAGTTTGTCCCACACAAATTGTAAACGACTCATAGGAATGTCCTTCCCTTTTTCTTCCCACAGTTGGCCTGAATGGAAGGGTCACACTATGAACTGAATCATGACTTTCTCTTCTTGAATTAAGAGTCAGATATAGTTCACTTCTCACTTAGTCCAAATAAGTCAAGCTGGGAGAAGTAACAATGCTTCTTCTTCCTTCTTCCTTCCTTCAGTTGTGGTAAGTATGAACCTATTCAACCAAAGGTCATTGTAGGGGAAGTGGTAGCAAGATCTCCCTTCCAACATTACTGGCTTTTTATCTGTCTCTGATTGTAAGATAGAGATCATTCCATCCTCTTCATCTTTTAAGGAACATATGCTGTATCTTGGAAAAGTAAAATGACCAAAAGTAATCGGGAGGGGAGGGGGACGAATAACCCAGAAGAACAGAAGAAGAGCTGCAACAGTGAGCATAACAGTCAGATAAAAGAAATCTGAGTTTGTGTCAGAATTGTAATTTGAAAAAAGGTTCCAGACTATGTCTTCATTTTTTTATTTATTGATATTTATTTTCATGTTTTACCACAATAACCACCCCGTGAGGTGAATTGGGATGAAAGAGAGTGACTGGCCCAAGGTCACTCAGCTGTCTTTCATGGCTAAGGTGGCACTAGAACCCACCAGCTCCCACTTTCTAGTTTGGTGCCTTAGCCACTAGACCAAACTGGTTGCAGTTCACCAGCAGATAAAGAGAAGACGACAAAAGCGAAGTTGCAAGATGGTTACTGTAACCTTATAATAAAAGTAGTATTAGCAATCATGATTTTGGCTTTCTGGTTGTGTCTAAATCCATACATCAATTTCATATATTCATTTAATTAAAATATCCCATATCAAATAAACTAACACTCTGATAAAAGTGCTGTTCAAACAAATGAATAGCATCGAACTGAATCAAATCAGGATAGGATGAGTTTTGATGCTTTGAGCTTTGGTCCTGGGGAACACTATTGAGAATTCTGTGGATGGTCAAGAAAACATACAGATGGATCACAAAACAAATCAAACCACAGTTCTCAGTCAAAGCACAAATGATCAGCCTCAAATTATCCTACTTTGGATATATAATGCAAAAACCCAGCTCTCTAGAGAAGGTGTTAATGAAAGCTGAAAGGAAAAAGAAGAGGACAATAAGCAGTTAAGTGGCAATAAGTGCACCATAGGGAGATGTAAGAGAACAGGTTAAAGAAAAATTGTAATGGAGAAATCTTTCTATGTGATTACTAGCACTCAAAAATGATGTGAATCAGAATAGAGTGATAAGAGATTTTTCAGACTTGAAGGAAAGCAGATAGTACATACAGAAGTGATACACTGTATACTTTATCTGACAAAAATATAATCTGAGGCAACCAACCAGTTCAGGCATTCACAGCATATTATTACAATGTATTAAATCGACTGGAAGTATTCCAAAACAAATTTTGTTAGGGTCATAAGAGAAAAATAGAAGAAGAAATGTGATATCTATTAGATTGATTTTTCAAATAAAATGAAAAGCAGCATAGGCCATAAAGAAATGCTGACCTGGATAACCTGGAAGGATATATCTAAACCATGGCCATCTTTCAGAAAATGTTTTCAAGAATGGAGAAATAGAACTTGTTTGGGTTTCCATCCATGTAGAAAAAACAAATATAATTCCAGGGATTCCATAGCTGTTTCCCAGCAGAGGGCGCTGTTGGCCAAAGCAATGATGCAGCAAAATTTAGGAAATGCTGACAATAATATTAATTCTAGTTAGTATATACCACTAGGGAGAAAAATACAACCTACAAAGCTAGGAGCCAGATGTAAACTGATTTAAAAATCAATGTCTCAAATGCAGCATCCTTTATTTAACAATGTTCAGAAGTATCAGAAAAAATATAAAAGGTTGAACGTCATATACTGTAAATCGTGACTAACTTTAGTTCATTTATTTATGGACGTAATTTACAAATTATTAAGTGAGACTCAAAGCTGTAAATCTATTACTAGTCAAATCTCATTATGCACACAATGGCTGCAATGTAGTTTGAACCCTTTGCTCTAAAGAATGATATTTTATTTATATCCCTCCTTCATTATTTTTATAATAACTCAAGTTGGTGAACACACACAGTAGTCCTTTCTGCTCTATTACAGATACAGATAATCAGAGTTGGAAGGGACCGTGTAGGTCATCTAGTCCAACCCCCTGCCCAAGCGGGATACCCTAGACCATTTCTGACAAATGGCAGTCCAATCTCTTCTTGAAAGTCTCAAGTGATGGCGCTCCCACAACTTCCAAGGGCAAGCTGTTCCATTGGTTGATTGTTCTCACTGTCAGAAAGTTTCTCCTTGTTTCCAGGTTAAATCTCTCCTTGTTCAGTTTCCATCTATTATTCCTTGTCTGGCCTATAGGAGCTTTAGAAAATAGCTTGACCCCTTCCTCTCTGTGGCAGTTCCTCAAATATTGGAAGACTGCTATCATGTCTCCCCTGGTCCTTCCCTTTACTAGACTAGCCAAGACCTGTTCCTGCAACCGTTCATTGTTTGTTTTAGCCTCCAGTCCCCTAATCATCCTGGTTGCTCTTCTCTGCACTTTTTCTAGAGTCTCATCATCTTTTTTATAATGTGGTGACCAAAACTGGATGCAGTACTATAGGTGTGGTCTTACTAAGGCTTTACAGAGTGGTATAAGTACTTCCCTTGATCTTGACTGTATCCCTCTGTTAATACAACTTAGGATTGCATTAGCTTTTTTGGCTGCTGCTGCACACTGCTCGCTCATATTTAGCTGGTTGTCCACTAAGACTCCAAGATTCCTCTCACAGTTACTGCTATTGAGCCTGGTTTCACCCAGTCTATATGTGTACTTTTGGTTTTTCATGCCTAAGTGTAGGACTTTACTTTTCTCTATATTGAATTTCATTTTATTAGATATGGCCCAGTGTTCTAGTCTATCTTCTTGGGTGTTAGCTATACTCGCCAGCTTAGTATCGTCTGCAAATTTGGTAAGTTCCCCTTCTATTCCCTCATCTAAGTCATTAAATGAAGATATTGAAGAGTACTGGGCCTAAGACGGAACCTTGTAGCACCCCACTGCTTCCTTCCTTCCCTCCATGTACACTTAGACCCATTAAGGACTACTCGTTGAGTACGGTTTGCCAGCCAGTTGCGAGTCCATCTAGTGGTAGTGTTATCTATTCCACTTTTTTCTAGCTTACTAAGAAGTAGGTTGTGGTCTACTTCGTTGAATGCCTTGCTGAAATCTAAATCTAAATCCTGTCATGCCTGTGTCATACATACTATGAAACAGTATTCTTTTGTGTTTGTGATTTATAAAGTGTACGTAAATGTAAAAGTGAAGGAAAAATGCAGTGGAAAATTTGTGGAGGGTATGTAATGAAAAAATACAGCATGGGACTTTTCTGAAACTACAAAGCCTTTATTTGCTTGGTGTATTTCTATGCATCTTTTAATGATGCATTCATTTAATGACAATGGCATATATCTGTCCTGGATAGATAACAAATCTAAATGGAGGTCATGGCCTCTGTAAGTCTTAATGCTCAGTGCTACAAGGCATTTCAGAGGGAAGAAGTATTTTTCCTTGGAAGAACCCATGCAATTGTACTCCTGCAAATACTGAGGGATAAGATTGTTTATTCATGAAAACCAGATTTCGATACTTGGATGCATTTTTAAACAGATTCAGGGCAATGTGCTTAGATCCTTGCCACTTTGGGTCTGCACCTAAGAGATGGACCTGTTTAATTATAGGATAGAATCCAAATGTTTAAATTATAACATTTAAATAATTAAATTTAAATAATTAAATAAATAATTACATTATGTTTGACTTCAGAAACAGAGGATAATAGGTTTTCCAAACCTGCCAATAATAGAACAAACACACTGGCTCTATGTGATTAAATGTCAAGATATCAAGCAATAGCAAAACGAATCATTGAGAGAGCCAGTTTGGCCTACTGGTTAAGGCTTAATCTCTCTCTCTCTCTCTCTCTCTCCCCTTCCCTCCCTCCCTGATGTCAGGCTGGGGCAACAAGCTGATCAGTCAATTCCTGTTGTGACCAATAGATCAACACTTGGTTGATCTGAAATAAAAAGTGGTCCCTGTGCTTGTGGGAAAATGCTTAGCCAAGGTGGGGAAGCAAAGTGGGGAAGGAAGCACAGTGAATCCTCAAAGTTTTATGGATAATATATTCTTTGCAATGCTCACAGATTGGAAAAACTGTAGAAACAAGCATATTTTTCTGATTAGAAGTCCATGGAATGATGGAAAATGTTTGCATTTGAAATCCCTTCCCTTCAATGTTCCAATTCTCTCGGAAGTCACTTGAACATCTCTACAACTGTCTTAAAAATGTAAGGAGTGCTAAGCAAGATCTGGTCTTCAGTGAATGCCTTTCAATATTACTTAACTGAAATAGCAGCTAAAGGGATAAGGGGAAGTGATGGAAAGTGATGTCACCACTAAATGTTTTCAAAGAAAGGGTTAAATGTTGTAACTTCTCTATCTTACATTTCTGATATAAATATTGTGCCAGGAGTCACCATCTCAACATCTGAAACGTTTGGAGGAACAAGTGAATATTAAAACCAGTAAGTATAACAATAATCTCTTGTACTACAGAAAAAGGAATGTTGGTAGAGAAGCATAATCTAACTAATTTATTTCTCTCTCGCGCCCAATGAAGTTATCTGTGTCTTCATTAGAATTTTAAAGATAAAAGGACTACCACCAGCTATAAAGGGAATTACATGATTTTTCTGATTTTTTTAAAGTTATTTTTCAGATGATGAGAGAAAAGAATAAGGAGAGGGATTAGCAGAACACACACTGTAGATACATCTTTTAACATTTTTCCAGTTATTCAGAATAAATTGAGCATAAAAGTTTAATAAATGTATTGTTAGAGCAATATGACTGTTGAATATATATATGAAATTGTTCTGATGTTTCAGTCTGTTTTTTGATCTGCAGAAGACTTCTTCTTTTCTTCTTCTTCTTCCTCCTCCTCCTCCTCCTTTCTTCTTCTTCTTTCTCCTTTCTTCTTGTTCCATGTTTTTCCTTTGGATAGCAGAAATATTTTTTGTTCTATCTACAATTATTCTTCTTATAAAACTAAACTGAAACAAAAATACTGGTGTCTTCTATAGATATCTAGGCTCAGACCTGCCGCAAAGGACTTTTTTTTTTTTACATAAAATGCTTGTGGTCATACAGCTTTTTAACAAGAAGAATAATGTCATTATGTTATGTGTAGCACAGCCCTTAAGAAATATATGTCTTTTGTTAAACAGGCACAGGATGCGGGCATTAATTATTACATTATGCCTGATTCACGGATTTGCTTACTCAAAGCTAATAAGAACAAAGAGAGCTATGAATTCAGAAGCCTTTATGAGTATTGTAAGTTACCTTTCACTATTAATGGAAAATTAATATGATGCTTGACTTTAAATGTGCTACTCATGTTTTTAAAGTTAGACTCATTATCTCCTGGGTTTTTCAAATTAAATTATCTAAAACTAAAACTAAAACTAAAACTAAAAGACATTTATCAACTTACATGATTGATTTTCTTTCCCTATTTTTAAAAGATGTACTGTATTTAATAAACGTTGCAATCTATCGAAGTATGTTCTATTGTGATTGATTCACTCAGTGTACATTTCATACATCAGAACAGCCAGAGGCTTAAGGAAAACTAGCAGAGTTATTCTATTTAGTTATCCAAAAGGTAAGGTAAGAGAGATGTGGTATTCATTTCCATCCTCTGTTGAAACCATGTTTAAAGGTCTTGGAAGTATATCAAATGCACATATCTTCAAGATCCTTATGTCCTTTTCTCCCACTTTATGAATATAAATCAAGGCAACCTTACACTAAACTAATCTAAAGCCAACTGACCATTTCGCATGTGATGAAAGCTGAATAAATGATATCAAATTTTTACAAACATAAGATATAAAACACCACACTATATTTATCTGTTTATTCAAATGATCTTCTATGGATGATAGAGATTCAAGCCATTCTCATGTTTACTTTGATTTTTACCTAAGGCCAATTACGGCAGATTCAAAAAGTGTTTACGCTGTGGGACAAAATATGTCCCCATAGTTTGGTCATCCATCTTCCCTCAGATCTTTCTGGTTAATATTTGTTTTTAAAAAGATGCATAATATGGTGTTGTTTCAAGCATTAGTTTTATGACTCCTAGGGGGAAAAACACTACCTAGAAAATGAGGAGTAAACTAAAAGACACTATTATGACAGCAGCTTTAAAGAGAGCAAGACAACAGGAGAACTGTGTGACAAAAAAAAGTACCCTTGCAACTTGCTATCAGTTACTTAAAATTCTATTTCTCTAATCATCCAGTACTCAGCTGCAGATACATCAATTCCAGAAGATGAGATTAGGTAGTGCCACAAATTCTTAAAATATCTGTTGATTTGTTGGTTTGGTTTTATTATGTTGCAGAATGAACTTATCATCCACAAAGGCTACCTGAGTGAGGAGTACAAAGTGATAACAGCAGATGGCTATATTCTTAGCTTGAACAGAATTCCATCTGGCAGAAACTATCAAATGGATTTTGGTGAGATAAATTGTTATAACATAGGGTTAAGGTAGAAACATATAAGGAAAAAATGAAGCACATGTCTAGGACTTATCTTTATAAGTGAATGGATAAAAATTGTCCAGATAAATTGAATCCTAGTCCAACCTAATAGATCCTACATAGATAAATCACATTTTTTCCCACAATTTAATCTTTTGACACATTTATTCCTAGTAAAACAAAATAATTTTAATATCTAAGTAGAATATTTTTTCTTTCTCCAGGTATGAAACCTGTAGTATTTCTCCAGCATGGTTTGCTAGGAGATGCAAGTAACTGGGTTTCCAACTTGGCCCACAACAGTTTGGGTTTCATCCTCGCAGATGCCGGATATGATGTTTGGATGGGAAACAGCAGGGGAAATACTTGGTCCAGAAGTCACCAAAAGCTGTCTGTGAGAGAAGATGAATTTTGGGCTTTCAGGTATATTTCATTATTGCAATCTTGGTATTTTGCAGCAGGGAAATGGAATGAAATGAGAAAATAATTTCCATATCATGCCATAAATAATTTAAGATCCAAAATAATTCAATGAGAGCTGGTATTTGCTTCTAGAGATTAATGCATATTTTGTAATCCATATTGTATATTCTAACATTTGTACATGTCTACAAACTGTTTCTTCAGAATTGTGGAATATGTTTCCATATGAAGCTAATATGGAATAGGCATTTTTGATACACCATCTAGAGGATAACTATTATATATACCATTCCCATTTTATTTCACTTACTGTTTTGCTTTCCTTCAGAATCCCAATGTTAAATTCATTCCTAAATTCAATTCTTTTGTCTTGTATCTTTCCCTAGCTTTGATGAAATGGCAAAGTATGATCTTCCAGCTGTCATCAATTTCATTCTAAAGAAAACTGGCCAACAACAGTTGTACTATGTTGGCTACTCACAGGGTGCTACAATAGGTATGTCAAAGAAGAAAAGCTGATATGTAGTGTGGCATAACCATTTGTGTTACAGCAGTCTAGCTATGGAGGAATTTCATACTATGAGGAAAGAGGAAAGAGGAGGAAGAAGATTAATAATAGAATAGTGTTACACTGGATTTGTGCCTTGTTTGAAAGTTTTGAGAGTTCTCATTTCATTCAGGTGAGAAATACGATTGCAAGCCTCACCAGTAGCATTCCTTTGAAGCTTTCATGAAAAGAACTGAAGCAGGGTACCCATACTTTTTTCCTCACTGTGATATTATCTTCATTTTGTGACTGTATTGCTCCATTACCCCTGCCTCCCTTGTCAAAGTTGGCCTGGGCTAGAGTTTCAAAGGCCTATTGGGAAGAATAATGGCTGCTACTATTGATGCTAAAAACAAAAAAAAGGGCCAAGAAGTTCAGCTGACACCTCTAATCCTCGAGATATTTTGTATCCCCCTCCCTCCAAAAACATTGCTATCCCTTTCTCCAGTTCTGTCACTTTGATATCACCAAATAGCAAAACTACTGATAATGATGGCACCAAAAAAAGATTCTAGAAATTGCTAGAAGGGGGCAGGGGGGAAGGTTATATAAACTACCAGGCATCCCTATGAGGACGCTAGGATAATATCTCTGAGATAGATAGGAGAACATCCGCCAAAAGATAAGGTAATGAGGTGAATTTAGCTAGCCAATCAGAATTGCTGATGTAATGTATGAACTGTATTAATAATACCTGTTGGGAGGTGAAGTAGTGCGTTTGCTTTGATATGTTAGTCCCGAGTGCAAATTCTTTATCTCTGCTCATAAATAAAGTTTTTAAAATATTCCTACTATTGGCTAACTCGCAACAAATGAAGCAAACTGAGCAACAGTAATTTTTACACTAAGAAAATTAGGCTTCTATGAACCCCCCAAATGTAAAAGCTTTAAGGTATGATAAAACTGGGTCAAAAATGCTTTAGGCACAGAGAACCATTTTAAAGACTATTAATTTGAAAATGTTGCAATAAAGATAGTGTTTTGGTTTGCTTTTTTTAGTATGAAACAGTCCATTATCAAAAGGGAATTCAAACGTTTCCTTTCACAGTATTGAATGAATGTGCACATGAATTACTCTTGTCCACCATTCAGTGCTATAAATGGTCATTACCTTTCCTGCTATTTGTCCATGTACAGATATATGTGGGAACAGCTCCTCCATATAAAAAGGGATCTAATCAGATCTCTTTTTATATGGATGAGGATAACTTGTCATTCACACCATGGCTGAGGGTAACTTACCATAATAAATCTCAAATGCATATTTCTTAGGGCAACATGGGGCTGGTGTGATATAGTATAGTATGGAAGAACATGGATTGGTATCTAAAATGTATTGATCTAAAAAGGCAGGGTGATGGTACAGTCAGACAGTGGCACTCACTATCTTAATTTATTTTAATACTCACCTGTGGGTGTCTTTAGCATTTGTTCAGCCTTGTGTTGAGTATTCTACAAGAGAATTTGTACATGGGATGTTTCAAAAGATGTTTGAAAGTTAAAAGAAAATTTGTGTAGGAGATGAGCAGCCTGAGCTGAAAGGTCAGTTTGCAGTTGTCCTAAAGGTGCTTTTTCAAGAGGCTACTGGATTTTCTGGTTTTTCTTTGAAGACATTTTCATTCCCCACCTTCCAGTCGGAGCTGATAAACTTCTTGGATGAGAAGCGAAACGTTTTCAGAGAAAAACTGGAAAGTCCAGTTGCCTCCTTGAAAAAGCACCTTTGGGAAAAACCATGACCTGGATGTCTGAGAATCTCCATAGACAGTCAATTTGCAATCATTTGTAGCCACAAGAGACCCAAGTCTAGCTCCCTGTGAATTCGGTCAAACTTTATCTAGCGCCCATTTAGTTTTGACCAGATTTAGTTGGCCAGATTCTTGCCTTATAAGAATAAAAAAAAACCTCTTCCCTGCTTTGAAAGTATATGCTCCTTGTTCTTTGCACCTGACAGTTTGTATTGTATATAGAGTTTCTTTGTTCTGTCTCTCTCTCCATGTATATCTTTATTTCTGTGAGTGGGGCTGGGAACACCAGCACCCACCACTCATGTGGCCCGGTTGCAAATAGACCACAGCCTGGTGGTCAGAAAAATATAGTCATACAAAAGTGCATCCATAAAATCCTACTGTATTAAGAAAGATACGCCCAATATATTGAAATGTTACTGTATAAACTAAATAGGGTGGGAAAGAAAGCTCCTGCTGAGTTTTATTCCTTTTTTAAAAAAAAGGTCTCTTCCTTAATTTTTCTCAGGATTTGTAGCATTTTCAACCATGCCAGAATTGGCTAAGAAGATCAAGATGTTTTTTGCCTTAGGCCCTGTGGCTAGAATTAAGTATGCCAAAAGCCCTATAATAAAACTTCTTAATCTCCCAGCGACGTTCCTTTGGGTAAGTTCTTATTTTATTCCAATTCCTGTTCATCCAAAAGGTCATTAAAGCACATGTCCTTAACTTGAAAATTTCACTAGGTTTTAGTAGTCTTATCTCTGTATGTGGAGGCATCACAGATGACGGTCAGCAAATTGAAAATAACAGTCACAATTTCACAATCAAAAGGATATCCTTTTATATGTGACACACAAACACTATCTTTGTCATCATTGCCACCTTTATTTTTCTCTATTAGAAGAGATGCCCCTTTCTTTGTCATGTGTAACCACAGTGCCAGGTCTGGCTAAGAGGGCCTGTTGTGGAGCGGCGGAGGAACGAGGCTGAGCCAGAGTGAACGTTAAAGGCTTTATTCTAAGAATAAAGGGTTGCCGCGTCTGCCTTCTAACTAGGCAGGTTAGCTGGCGGCAACGGGGCTGACACTGCCCGACAGCCGCCTTTTTATAGACGGCTGTCAAACAGTGTCAGCCAATGGGAGCAGCTGGTGCTCCCGCTCAACAGCGGACCTGGTTGGGGACTCCAACCAGTCCCAAAGACATAACACTCCTTTCCCCTAGCCGGGAGCATGCATAGTCCTTCAAGTAGGTTGGTCGTCTGCGCTGGCGGCAGGATCGTCGTAGTCCGGGCAAGCCGCTGGCTGGAGTCAAGTCCTTGCCCCCAGGCAGCGTCTCGGAGGTTGCTGATGAGCGGGCTCGGTCGGTGGGGGCACTGTGTGAATTAGGTAAGTCCCCCTGTTCGGGCTGACCTTGGTGAGTCGCTCGGTCCGGACGGTAGACAGGTTCGCTTGGTTGTTGGCTCAGGGTCCCTTGTCGGTAGACCGGGTCCTCCAGTAAACTCTCTTGGTCGACGGGGTAGATCGGGTCCTGCAGGGAGCTTTCGTCTGGGTAGACCGGTTCCGGCAGGGAGCCCTCGGTGCCGGGAGATTGGGCTGGGTGGACTGGTTCCTTGGTGGCTGCTGGGTAGGCATCAGCTGTGCTTCTCCATCGCCGTCTGAGTTGGTCCACATGTCTGCGCCACAGGCGTCCGTCTTCCAGGAGGACTCTGTAGGATCTTGGACCTGTGACTGACACAACTTGACCCGGTACCCACAGAGGGTCCCCTGCATAATTTCTGGCGTACACCAGGTCATGCAGAACAAAGTCCCTGACCAAACTGTCAGATCCTATAGGGGTGTCTGGGCAGTAGTGGGGGTGCAAACTGTCCAGGGTAGTCCTAAGGCGTCTCCCCATCAAGAGCTCTGCTGGGGATTTATTTGTAGTGGTGCATGGAGTCGTATGTTGGCTCAGGAGGTAACGGGACAGTTTGGAGTGCCAGTTTTCCTGGCCAAACCTGGCAAGTGCCTCTTTTGCTGACCTGACTGCCCTCTCAGCCATCCCGTTGCTAGCAGGGTGAAAAGGGGCTGTAAGGATGTGTCTGATGCCCAAGTTGGCAACGAACATACTAAACTCACAAGACGTGAACTGGGGGCCATTGTCAGACACCAGCGTATCAGGGACCCCATGGGTCACGAAGAAACGGGTCAGAGCCTTAACAATTGCTTGAGTGGTTGTTGAAGGTAGTAGGGCCAAGTCTATCCATTTGGAATAAGAGTCTACTACAACCAAGAAGGTCCTTCCATGTACTGGTCCAGCTAGGTCGATGTGCAGGCGAGACCAAGGACCACTAGCACTTTCCCACTTGGTAGGCGTGGCTGCTGGTGGGGCAGCCCTGGTTTCTTGGCAAGGCTGGCATGAGCTTACCCAGCTGGAGATTTGGGCATCCATGCCAGGCCACCAAACGTAGCTGCGGGCCAGAGCCTTCATCCTTACGATGCCCGGGTGGCCCTCGTCAAGTACCTTTAGGATGGGTACACGAAGAGTGGCTGGGATGACTACCCTTGTCCCCCACAACAGACATCCCTGTAGTTTCGACAATTCCTGCTTACGGATTTTGAAAGGAGCAAAGTCAGAAGTGTATTGTGTTTCAGGCCACCCCCTTCCCACCCAGTCCATAACTTGAGCAATTATTCTGTCTTTTTTTGAGTGCGCAGCAATGTCTTCGGCTGTAACCGGCAATTTAAGTTCATTTACTTCAAAGATGGCATGAACGGGTGCTGGGTCTTCGACTGGGACTGGCAGGGGGCAGCGACTAAGGGCATCAGCGTGACTCAAGTTTTTTCCAGGGCGATGCACCAATTTGAATGAGTAAGCGGCCAGGAACAAAGTCCACCTGGTCATTCTAGGTGATAGTACCTGTGGGGTTTGCTTATCCCCTGATAAAAGCCCCAGGAGTGGTTTATGGTCAGTTATAAGTTCAAAATGGTGCCCAAACAAAAATTCATGAAACTTTTTAACTGCAGCCACTGCAGCCAAGGCCTCCTTATCTATTTGGCTGTAGTTTCTTTCTGCAGCAGAGAAGGTCCTAGAGAAGAAGGCAATTGGTGCCTCAGAACCGTTGGGAAGCCTGTGGCTCAGAACAGCCCCAATCCCAAAGGGGATGCATCAGCAGCTAGGACCAGGGGAGTCGTTGATTATATTGGATTAAAACTGCATCAGATGTGAGTAAGGATTTGACTGACTTGAAAGCATGGGCTTCTTTGGGTCCCCAATGCCAGGGGAATCTTTGTCTAACAGTCTGTGTAAGGGTTCAGCAATAGATGCTTTGTGCGGAAGAAATGAAGCGTAAAAGTTTAGTAGCCCCAGAAAGGCTTGGAGCTCCGTCTTGTTAGTTGGAGTGGGTGCCTCATGGATAGCCTTTACCTTGGATTCGACTGGGTGAATGCCAGAGGCATCTATCCTATACCCCAGAAAGTCCACTTGCCTAGTGGCGATGGCACTTCTCCCTTTTTAAGTTTGAGGCCATGCTGCCTAAACTTCTCTAGGACAGCTCTGACCCTTTGTATGAGCTGAGGTCTGTCAATTGCTGAGACTAAAATGTCATCGAAGTAAGGGACAACCCCTGGGAGACCTTGGAGAATCCTTTCCATGAGGGATTGGAATATACCCGGGGCTACACTTACCCCGAATTGGAGGCGTTTGCACTTGAATGCCCCTCTATGTGTGACTATGGTTTGTAATTCAGCTGTCTGATCATCGACAGGGAACTGTTGGTATGCCTGGGACATATTTAATTTGGCAAAGATGGTGCCGGGTTCGAAGGTGTGTAACAGGTGTTGAATAACAGGGACAGGGTAGGCGCTGACCTGCAGATAATGATTGAGGGTGGTTTTATAGTCTGCGCAGATTCTTATGCTGCCATCTTTCTTGAGTGGGGTGACTATGGGGGTCTCCCATTTGGCAAAGTCAGTTGGCTCTAACACCCCTTGCTTCAGTAACTTATCTAATTCTAAATCTAACTTAGGACGGATGGCAAAAGGCACTCTGCGTGGCTTAAGGCGAAGGGGAATTGCCTGGGGGTCCACAGTGAAGGAGATGGGAGTGCCAGAATAGCAGCCCAGCTCGCTGCTAAAAACATCAGAGTAGTCTGAGAATAGGGCGTCTACGTCAGAGGTTGAGACAGCATGGATCCCCGTTACACTAAGGCCAAGAGAAGGGAACCAATCAAGTCCCAACAGACTGGGGAGGGCACCATTAACAACCACCAAAGGCAAATGGCCTTTAAACCCTTGGAACTGAACTAAAAACTTGCCTTTCCCGATGACAGGGATGTTCTTGCCTTGGTAGTCCCGCAGTGTCAGGTGGCATTTCTGCAGCTTCTTCTTTGAGAATCTGGGATGAATCTTCTTTAGGGTTTCCCAGGAGATGATCGAAAGTGCAGATCCCATGTCTACCTCCATTCTGCAAGGCTTACCTTCTAAAGAAACAAAAATACTGATTTTATTAGGAGTCTTGGAAGTATGGTTCACATGGTAGCAAGTATAGCAGTCCTCCACTTGCCTTTGGAAATTAGCAGGTGGAGGAGGTCTCTGAGGAAGGGTTCGACCTGCTTGGCAGATTCTGGCTAGGTGGCCTTTCTTCTGACAATTTAGACAGATGGCATTCCTAAACCTGCGGGATGCCCTAGAGTGGGAACCCCCGCAGGCTAGGCAAATGGGAGGTTGCTTGGGGGTGAAGTTGTTTCTCTGCCCCGCTCCTTCCTGTGAGGGCTTTTGTTGTCTAAAGCGGTTAATGTCTGTTGAGTCTATGGGGTCTTCTTCAAGGGAAACTTCCTCTAAATGAATAGTGGAGCTGCTGGGTTTTAAAGGAGTTCCTTGAATCTCAGCTGCTGATTGGGCAGAGAGTTCAGCAGCTTGGGCTTCTTCTACGGCTAAAGCTAGGGTTAAATCCTTTTTGGCTAGCAAGCGCCTTTGAAGCCTAAGGTCTCTAACCCCACAGACGATCTGGTCTAATAACATGTCCTCTAGGTAGTCTCTAAAACCACACTGTAAGGCAGCTGTCCTCAGAGCTGCCATATACTCATTAATTGACTCCCCCTCAGCCTGCCTTCTAGTTCTGAAGGCATATCTCCTGGCTATCTGGGATGGTTTAGGTGAATAGTGGTTGGAGAGGATCTCTTGGAGTTCATCCCAAGGTATGCTCCTGATAGAGCGAGGGGCAACTAGTGCTGTAGCGGTGTCAAAAACCGCAGCCCCACAGTAGCTGAGGAAGAAGGATTTTTTTGTGTGTTCAGCAGCATCTGTTAGACCAATAACGTCGAGGAAGTAGCTGAAACGGTTTTTATATGAATCCCACGTTTCCTCGGTAGGCTTGAAGGGTGGGAATGTCGGATTGGCATTCATTTTGAGGCGGCAGTGCCTGTCACTTTAGTAGTTGTGATTCAAAATTCGCGCTCTTAGAAGAGCGTTTGCGGCTGCGCCTATCAGGCGGTGTCTGTCTCCCCGGCTGAGGAGGCTTTTTGAATTTCGCGCTCTTTGTGAGCGCCGGCGGCTGCGGCTTCAGCGCCCGTGGCTTCGCTCTTAGTGGCTACAGCTCTTCTGAATCGCACGTCTGGCAGCCTCCAATCGCATCCCGCCCTCGTCGCCAGTGTTGTGGAGCGGCGGAGGAACGAGGCTGAGCCAGAGTGAACGTTAAAGGCTTTATTCTAAGAATAAAGGGTTGCCGCGTCTGCCTTCTAACTAGGCAGGTTAGCTGGCGGCAACGGGGCTGACACTGCCTGACAGCCGCCTTTTATAGACGGCTGTCAAACGGTGTCAGCCAATGGGAGCGGCTGGTGCTCCCGCTCAAACAGCGGACCTGGTTGGGGACTCCAACCAGTCCCAAAGACATAACAGGGCCTTTGTGAAATTTTAATTGGAATGTCAATTCCACCAGTTCCTCCTCATAGTTATACAAGCCAGAGGTGGTATTCAGCAGGTTCTGACCAGTTCTGGGGAACTGGTAGCGGAAATTCAGAGAACTGGCAAATACTACCTCTGACTGGAGATTTTACAGTATCCTTCCCCTGCCACACCCACCAAGCCACTCCCACAGAACCAGTAGTAAAAAAAATTGAATCCCACCACTGATACAAGTCCTTATTCACCTCTGTGATGGATTGCTGCAATAAGCTTCACATGGACCTGATCTTGAAGACCATCTGGATGCTACAGTTGCTCTAACATACAACAACATGCTTATGTAACACCACTACCTGGTGAACTCTGGCTTCCAGAAGGCTTCCTGGTACCATTCAAGAAACTGGTTATCACCTGTAAAGGTCTACATGACACAAGGCTAGACTATTTATTAAAGATGCTCGTCTCAAGCTTGGTTTAGACTTGTGTGTAAATGTCAATGTATGCCTATGCTATGTTGTAAAGGGGTTGATGGATAAGCATAGATTGCAAATGCTTGGAGACAGGCTGACATGCACACTTTCCAAATCTCAATGAGAGGTTGTGTGGAGATGCGCATCCTGCATGTTGATTGGTTGATCTGATTTCCTGTTGGTGCTTTGTTGTTTGAGTGCCCCCTAGCCAGAACATTAACGAGCCATGGTGGTGCAGTGGTTAGAATGCAGTACTACTTCAGCTGACTGGTGGCTGCCAGCAGTTTGGCAGTTCAATTCCCACTGGCTCAAGGTTGACTGTCATGCCCCTGTGGGAATATGATTCCAAGAGGAAGGTCGAAAAGCTGTCAGGGACTGTGAGTGTGGCTCTGGTGGCTGTGGAGGAAACTGGAGAAGGGCACAGTCCAGCTGGTCATTCAGAGGAAGACCCAGGCCCATCCTCTCTTCATCCCAGGGCACGTAAGGAGGAACGGATAAGGGAGCAACATGGGTTATGGGGGAGAAAAGGGCCCTGATTCCCTTCATTAGCTGCAGCTGGGAAAACAGGATTTAAAAAGGGCATTTGTGCACAGCACCTTGCTGGAAGCAAAGCCTGCATTATCTTTGTTTGTCACATCTTATCTGGGTTCTGGTGTCCTCCCAACTGTGTGTGTTTCGTTATCTTTTGGAAGTCTGCAATTCCTTATCCTGCCCTGTCTCGTTTATTGCTGCAGTGTGGTTTGTGTTGGTTTTTATTGATAATTTAGATGTACTTTGGATTCAGACTGAATTTCTTCCCTTTAAAAACTGTTTTTTTGGGAGAGCTTTTTCTCTCCAGCCGATGATAACTGGACATTGGGGGCCAAGTTGGAGGAATTAAAGGGACTTTACCTACTTTTGTGACTTTGTTGCTTTTGTGCCACACCCCGGGTCATCACACTGACTCAGCCTTCCATCCTTCAGTGGTTGGTAAAATGAAGACCTCATATTCTTGATTAATCTAAATGCTCAAAATCACATATCCTGTGTATTGTTTTCCTATGCCATTCCACATAGAGGGAAGCCTCCCTTTTCATCTAATGACAAGTATCAACCGTTAAAGCTACCGTCTATTTACGTGTTCTATCCTTCCGTCTATATAATTCCTCTAATGTAACCATGTACTAATAACAGAAGTCATGAAGAACATTCAGACATGAGAAGAACTACATGATTACTTCAGCCTGGCAGATTTTTTTTTTTAATTGATGTGTTTTGGTATTTTGTAGACTTTGTTTGGCAAAAGAGAATTCCTTCCCCAGAAGTGGCTAGTTAGAAAGGCTCTTTCTACTTTCTGCAGCCAGCGTCCTTTTGTTAATGTTTGTGGAAACGTCTTTTTTCATCTCAGTGGCTATAACGTGAAAAATATAAATATG
The DNA here is from genome assembly GCF_049901715.1 of Pseudonaja textilis. NCBI lineage: Eukaryota > Metazoa > Chordata > Lepidosauria > Squamata > Elapidae > Pseudonaja > Pseudonaja textilis. The sequence continues at coordinate 24,093,117 of NC_141993.1, forward strand.
GTGAGTGTTGACTGCTTACAGCCTTTGATCACAAAATACCATAGATGTACATTTATTTAACCAAAACCACATTAAAACAAACCTAAATATAAATAGAACCAGCTGCACTTCAACTTTGTTTTTTTTATGGATCACTATTAGCTGTATCCACCAGATGTAATGTAGACATAAACAAGATGCAGAAAAAATGATAAGTTATGCAAAGATAATAGAACTAAGTATATTTTGAATCATTTTAAAGGCTATTATTATATGCATTGAGTGGGGCCTAATCAGGTACTGGTTATTATACTTCTAAAATATTTAATGTGGTTTTCAGCTAAAATTGAAAAACATTTATTTAGAAATGTGTTTTCAGTCAATGTTCATTTTGAAGAGACTAACATTTCCTTCCTTCTTTCCTCCCTTTAGAGCCGAATAAACATATATGTGGCCCAATCACCAGCTGGAACATCTGTACAAAATATATTGCACTGGAGCCAGGTATCTTTGCTTATTGTAATATTATTGCTTGTTAAGAAGTGATACTTTAGAACAGGGGTCCCCAACCTGTGGGCCGTACCCACTACCGGGCATGGTCTATTTGCGACCATGCCACAAGAGTGGTGGGTACTGGTGCTCGCGGCCCCACTTGCACAAATAAAGCTGTACAGACCTGTTCCTCACACAAAACCATTTCCTCATCCCCCAACCGCACTGGGCCACCAACCCAGAAAGGTTGGGGAATACTGTTTTACAATGGCATTATTCATTTGTGCAATTACGGCATCATCTATGGCAGGGATGTCAAACTCATGGCGTCATCATGTGATGTATTATGACTTTTTCCCCCTTTGCTAAACTGAGCATGGACGTGGCCAGCGCATGATGCATCTGGTCCATGGGCCACAAGTTTGACAGTCCTATGGCAGTATTTTTTAAAATATAGCAACCTTAAAATGTGCAACTTTAAGATCCCAGAATTCCCCAGGCTAGCAGGGAGTTGAAGTCCACACATTTTGAAAGTTCTCAAGTTTGGAAAAACAGATCTATAGTAATGACAACAAAAGTACATAGACAAATATGATTTTGTATTTTAAATATGCTATTATTTATGTATTTATTTTTGAGTCTGGTTCTGGGTGGGGCTTAAACTTTAAAAGTAAGAAAAGTAAAATTATTTCAAGAGGGAAATCATTGCTTTTCCCTTTCACACAACCTATGAGCCAAGGCATCATATGCCTTTCTACGGAAATTCTCAGTCATCCAAGTCTTGGTTGTCCCAAAGATAGCTTTTCAAGAGGCAACTGGACTTTCTGGTTTTTCTTTGAAGAAATTTTTATACTGCAATAATATATGTGTCTCCTCAAAAATAATAGAATGGTAGAATGAGATTACTAGGTAAATGTGAGTAGAGTTGTATTTCTCATTAACATAAAGTTTGGGTGTGTTCAGATCTACTCTCCTACTGTCAAGGGTTTAGAGGCATTACAACTTGAACATTCAATAGACAAAGGTACAGTACCTGTATGATTGTAATTAATCATTACTAATTCACTAATGGTGCATTTCATTTAATCCCTGCCTTATTACTAGAATTTTCGTTGTGGATTATTCAGGGGTTTTGACTGGGGTGATGAGAGGAAGAATAAAATAAAGCACAAACAGGTATGGCAATATTTGTTTTATTTACAGGCAAAATTTTTGAAAAAAAAATAAAGCAAAGAAAATGTATGTGGTGAGAAATTATTCATTGTCACCATGTAACTTTGACTATCTCATCCAATCTGATTCAACCCATCCGAGGTGCCTTTCCCTGAGAAACTATTAGTAGAACCCCAATGCCAGGAAGTGAGAGGGAAGTGTTATTTCTCTCTGATGGCCATCGTCTTCTGAAATGGCTTCCTCATGAAGGCAAGACATTCTCCATTATTAATAGTCTTCGGATTGCTAGTTGAAGCCAATTTATTCCAGAGAACTTGGGGATAAATCATAACCACATCAGGAATGTTGTTTTTAATTGAGTTTTAATTTTCCACGAACACTTGTTAAATGTCTATTCATTGTTGTGAATCTAACTTTCTAGGTATAATCAGATAGTACTATCTGTAAGGGTAAGGTGGAAATGGAATCCTGATGGTCCCAGCAGCAATAAGAAACTCTTAGTGAAGCTCTGCTTCAAAATCAAAAATGGGCATGGGATTGACTTGACAGCTGAATTTCCTTACAGAGATACATCAAGCAGAATTTCTCCCTGCTCTTTTTTCCCCATCAATATGCCACCAAAATGTCCACATCAAGCTGGGCAGTCTAAGAGACAATTATATTTCCTCGCTGACCCAATAATGCCCAAGATATACTTGCAGTTGAAACTATCAAGTACTCAGAACCAGAACTTTGTGAATAGCTCTGTTCTACTTCTTGGATTAGAACAATAACCGCACAAATCTACAACCAGATTTACACAAAGAATTCAAGAATATCCTCTACACACCAGTAATTATTCAACTTTGTAGGAATGAATTCCATTCATCCATAACTTCATATTCTGCTTGGCAAACGCAATTTCTTTCCTTCCCTCTCTTTTGCTCTGCCATCAAAAAAAAAAAGCCAAATCTATTTTAAATCCCAAAGATATCCACAGAATTCAATAAAGTTACTTCAGTAGTCCAACTGAGTTGTTTATTCTCATTTTTAGGGTGTTACTGATTTCTTTAGGGTGTTATTGATTTCTTCATCTGGGATGGCCACAATCCAAATTCACACTCTTGTGCATCCTTTCTAATCACAGTTTCTTCTCTCAGCTGTCAAACAAGAATGCTCTTCTTACTAAGCATAATCCTCACTTGCTTGCTGTCTGTCTTCTCTCCAGCTAATATATGGGTTCTTTTCCTCCAAGGGTGGATTCACCTCTCTTGAACCCAAGCTGCAAGCAGGCATGCCCAAAAATTGGGGAAAGCTTTGTGCATTCTCTCTTTGACTCCAACATACAAACAAGTGAACAATTTTTATTTATTTTGTCAAATGCTTACAATATAAAATAAAAATAAACATAAGTTTAAATATAAGAAATAGGAACTAATAATCGGGGACAATAGGACAGGGACGGTAGGCACAGTTGTGCGCTTATGCATGCCTTGTGTTTTGCCTTGTGTTCTGATAGAAAGCTTGTCTAGCTGCTCTTTATCATCTTCGTCTTCCTCTTACTTGAAAATTTCACCGTTTTTCTCCTCATCTCAAGTTATGTTCTTGTCTGACTTTAAATCTTTTACTTTTGTTGTTGTTGTTTCCTCCCGTTGCTACATTAGCTCAGCCACTTCCTCTTCTTCTTCTAGGCCAGGGCTGTCAAATTCATGTTGTCATGGCGGTGTCACGTGACATATCAGGACTTTTCCCCACCTTCGCTAAACCAGGCAGAGGCAAAGCCAGCAGATGACACATCCGGCCCATGGGCCGTGAGTTTGACACCCCTGGTCTAGGCCATGCCTTCCAAATGTGTTTCCTCTCTGGGTCAAACTTCTCTACTGAGTGGAGTCCTCCAAGAATTCTCCAGCCAGCATCTAGCTGAGGAATTCTGGGAGCTGAAGTCCACATATCTTTAAACTGCCAAGTTTGAGAAACTGATAACAAATAATCAGAGTTGGAAGGGACCTTACAGGTCATCTAGTCCAATTCCCAACCCAAGTGGGAGACCCTACACCATTTCTAACAAATGGCAGTCCAATCTCTTCTTGAAGGTCTCAAGTGATGAAGCTCCCACTGAGGGCAAGCTGTTCCATTGGTTGATTGTTCTCACTGTCAGAAAGTTTCTCCTTATTTCCAGGTTAAATCTCTCCTTGTTCAGTTTCTATCCATTATTCCTTTTCTGGCCTACAGGTGCTTTAGAAAATAGCTTGACCCCTTCCTCTCTGTGGCAGCCCCTCAAATATTGGAAGACTGCTATCCTGTTTCTCCTGGTCCTTCTCTTTACTAGACTAGCCAGGCCCAGTTCCTGTAACCATTCTTCATGTGTTTTAGTCTCCAGTCCCCTAATCATCCTGGTTGCTCTTCTCTGTACTTTTTCTAGAGTCTCCACATCTTTTTTATAATGTGGTAACCAAAACTGGATGCAGTACTCTAGGTGTGGTCTTACTAAGGCTTTATAGAGTGGTATTAGTACCTCACTTGATCTCGATTGTATTCCTCTGTTAATGCAATTTAAGATTGCATTAGCTTTTTTAGCTGCTGTTGCACACTGCTGGCTTATATTTAGCTGGTTGTCCACTAAGACTCCAAGATTCCTCTCACAGTTACTGCTATTGAGCCTGGTTTCACCCAGTCTATATGTGTACTTTTGGTTTTTCTTGCCTAAGTGTAGGACTTTACTTTTCTCTACATTGAATTTCATTTTGTTAGATATGGCCCAGTGTTCTAGTTTGTCAAGATCCATCTGGATCTTGAGCCTATCTTCTTGGGCGTTAGCTATACCTGCCAGCTTAGTATCATCTGCAAATTTGGTAAGTTCCCTTTCTATTCCCTCATCTAAGTCATTAAATGAAGATATTGAAGAGTACTGGGCCTAAGACGGAACCTTGTGGCACCCCACTGCTTCCTTCCTTCCCTCCATGTAGACTTAGACCCATTAAGGACTACTCACTGAGTACGGTTTGTCAGCCAGTTGTGAGTCCATCTAGTGATGGTGCTATCTATTCTACTATTTTCTAGCTTACTAAGAAGTAGGTTGTGGTCTACTTTGTCGAATGCCTTGCTGAAATCTAAATATATAATGTCCACAGTATTTTGCTGGTCTACCAATTTAGTCACTATGCTGAAGAATGAAATAAGATTGGTTTGGCATGATCTGTTCTTAACACTGCTCCAGAGGAGCCATTTTTCTTTCCTCAGGAGCCGTTTTTCTGTCCTGAGGAGCCCAATTCTATCCTTGAAGAATGCATCTGTGTTTGCTAAGAAGCTCCTTATCTCAACTTTATTTCACCACATTATTTCACTATTGTTTACCTTTACGTCTTCTTTACCATACCCTGTTAATTACAAAACCTGGCAGCCAGATTCCTATTCCTTGCATGCACAGTATGCCATGATAAAATTATAATCAGGACATTTAGTTATGACACGACAACATGATTCCTCAGCACCTTGCTTGCAGTTGATTATTTTTGTTATTCTCAGATGATAATCAGAATGCCATATATGCTGAATAGAGAAAACAAACACATTCTATCAAGATTTTTTTTACTGTATTCTGACCAAATCTATAATTCTTGGAATGTACAAAAATGGAATTAGGATGGGCCTTCATGTGAGAACAGCCCATTTTGAGATCAGGACACTTTACATGCCCTCCCTGTTACAAGCCATGCATGATTTAACACTCCCAATATTTAGTAAAGAATTAGTAAAAACTGAAAGTCCTATGAGGGGAAGGAGCAATGTAAGAGCCATGGTGGCACAGTGGTTAGAATGCAGTACTGCAGGCTACTTCTGCTGCCTGCAAGCTGCCTGCAATTTGGCAGATCAAATCTCACCAGCCTCAAGGTTGACTCAGCCTTCCATCCTTCTGAGGTCGATAAAATGAGAGCCCAGATTGTTGGGGGCAATAGGCTGACTTTGGAAACCACTTAGAGAGAGCTGTAAAGCACTGTGAAGTGGTATATAAGTCTAAGTGCTATTGCTATTGCTAAAAGGGAAAGCAGTAATAAAAACAAATCCGAAAGGGCTTACTATCTGAATGAACAACTGTCCCACTGTGAATCTGATAACTGACTTAGATCAGCAAGGGAGGTTTTTGGATAATTCCTCTTGCTGCTTGGCTGTGATGGTTGCCCTTCCCTCTTTCCAATATTTAAGAAAATGGCATCTACCCCATCAAGCATTTAATTATGACTTACTTTAACAATGTCCCTTAAAATCATTTTAATGATTTTGATTTTAATTAATTAATTTTATTGTTGTTTATGTGTTCTCATCATATGCTAAATAATAATAAAAATGTTTTATTTCTTAATGTTTGTAAGCCTTCCAAGAACTATAAAGAATTCGTTTAAATACACTAACTCTTCTTCCATTTATATGTTGTTGTTTTTTAAAAAGCCACTGCTTTAACTATTTTTTGTATTGTTTTATTTATCTATATATTTTATAGCCTACTCCTCCATTATATAAAGTGAACGATATGACAGTTCCAACTGCAGTATGGACCGGAGGACAAGATTTACTTTCTGACCCAAAAGATATTGCTATTTTATTGCCTCAAATCAAATACCTTGTTTCCCATAAATACATTCCAGACTGGGCACACCTCGATTTCATCTGGGGTCTGGACGCACCTCAACGCATGTATAATGAAATGATCGCTCTGATGAAGAAGCATGCATAATCTCTTCCAAAACAGAATGGACAACTTGAGCACCAGTGTAATGACCTTCACTGTAATTCTCCCTTATGTTTGTCACCTATCACATCATCCTTTGATTTAATGTGCTACTTTCTCCCCCCCACCCACCCTTCTGGCCTTTATTCTATCATTTTCCTAGTCTTTGGGAAACTAAACATATCAATTTGAAGTGAAAAGGTCACAGAATTTGATTTAATGTGGAGGATTTTCAGAAGTGAGTTCAAGTGAAACAACATGGTTATTTCATTTAATTGTTCTAAATAATTTTATGTGTGTGGTTAGCCAAATTTCACGCCCAAGTTATTAAAGCCCAGAAACAACATGTTGCAGGTTTATATCTGCAGTAATAAAGAATAAGGGTAAAGAAAAAGGCTAAGGGTTAGTTATGTCACATGCCATGTCCTTAGAATCTTACATATGGTTTGAAATGCACTAAAGGCAAATCAAGATAGCAATTAATGTCAATGTAATCATCAGGAAACCAGATGAACTTGGTAGCACCAAACTAAGTAATGCTTGGCAGACAGTTTTTTTAAACCTGTCTCTTCATATCTCCCTGCTGTTTGGGATTATTAAATTTGTAATGATTAATGAGAGTAGCAAATTGCTCACAGTCCTCAGATGAACTCAATTTCCTGAGCAGCCAACTATTTTATGAAGCACATCTACTTCATCAATGCACGTGCAACTCATCTGAAATAAATCCCTGTATTTATTCTGCCAAGACTTTACTGCTAAAAGATCTACCCATCAAATTAATGTGTTATTATACCTATTTATGCTATGCTATAATCCTGTTTTGATCTACCCAGTTGTTAGACATAATTGGAAACAATACAATTTAATATGTAGGAGTTTCCATGAAATGTCAGCAAATTGGACTTGGTTTTCCTATAAACAGCTTCTTGGATGACAAATGAATGTGTCAGTTCTGCCTTCTTCGTCTTGGTGCTTTGCCAGTATTCTGACATCAAAAGCTAAGATGGAGGGGACAAGACGGGACAAATGGGCAATAAACTTGTAGGAGGTTGTGATGGGAAATAGGGAGGGCGAGTGACAGCTTGATGAAGACCAGGGCAGCACAGAACCATTTTGTGCCAGCGCTCAAGACCATGCATCCTGAGAATGAAATGTGGATCACCTTAAACATTTCAGCGATTCTAAAAACACCTAGATTACTTTCCTGAAGATGAACTAGTCAAAGGAAGGAGGGCTGGGACAAGGAGAAAAATGTATAACCTTTTGCTTGGAAATCTTTCATTGGGCCCTGACTTTACTGCAACCAGCAATCTTTAGTAAAAGAGCCTATCACTTCACCCAAATGGAGTCAAGGGTCTTTCTCTCCTAAAGGATCTGACTCGGTCAGGTCTGACATTAGGCCAGAATTGCGATAACAGCTAACCCAGAGAGAAACCTCTACCATGGGAGCTGGGCAAAATGTGTCAATCCATGAAAATGATCAGGAGGAAGTTGAAGCCTGGGGTAAGTGGTATCCTTGAGAACCTATGGGAGAGCAGTCCTTTCTGAACGACTAGGTGAGGTGGAAAGAAAACCAGTGGGAGACCCTGATGGTCAACAGGATTGGAAGGAAGGAAAATTGGGAAGAAAAGCTCTCTGGGGTGACATTCACATGTGGGAGCCAGGGAAGCTGCCAGAGAGAGCTGTAAGAACTTGAGGAGGAGGTAACCCAGGGCAAGGCCATCCAGGAGGATGAGATGCTGGAGTGCATGATTGAGTACCCATGGGGGGCATTTGGCAACCTCAAAACATGTCAAGCCCTAGTGCAGATGACTCAGCCGGCAGCTCAACCAGTGCAAGCACTGCAAGAGATGGTGCAGCTGCAGCCACTGCTGCGGCTGCAGTGGCACCTGCCTCAGCAACTCAGGCAAGGGTCTGGCTCCACAACCAGCTGCCACCCCAGCAGCTCAGCCAACAGCTCCAGCCTGAGCTGCGCAACTGAGAAGGAGAGGCCACAAACCACCAGCCCTTGGAGTGAAGTACAATGGAGACCCTAAGCAGCTTGGGTTCTTCCTGGCTCTATGCAGGAGTATGGTCCAGACATAGCCAGTGTAGGGGCAAAGTTATGGTGTGTGACCATGGTGCTGAAGGACACTGCAGTGAGTGAATGGGCACCTTCCACAACAATGATGCCCCAGAGCTTTGACTGGTTCATAGAGGCACTCCGAAAATGCTGGCCTGGCTGACTACAAGGCCAGAACCATAAACCAGAGTTGCTGACCTGTAGCTGCCTACACCCAAGAATTCTGGTATCTGGCATGCTGACTGACCTACATCACAAGGCATGCTGATTGAATGCTTCCAGGATGGGCTGAATGATGATGTCTACAATGGCTGCATCTCTAGGGGAGGACCTCCCCAGTGGTGGGATTCAAATATTTTAGCAACTGGTTTGCCTATGGTCAGGTTGGCTGTCGTGGGAGGCATGGTCCATCCCCATGTCTCAGTTCTGCCACACATGTCGGTCGAGCCTCCTGCGATGGCCAACCCAATCCTACATGAACCGGTTGTTAAATTACACCTTCCATCAAAGTGGATCCTGAGCTACAATGGAGAAACAGGAAACAGAACGGCTGACATGAGGGAAGGAGGAGGAGCAGGGAGAAATAAATCAATGAACCAGTAGTTACACCAGTCAGATCCCACCCCTAGATTCACTCGTTTTAAGATGGCCATGGGGCCGGACTTTATATCTATCCCCTAACAGCCCCAGGCTACCGCCACCAACTTCCACCTTAAAAGAATGGATTTTGCAATTATAAAACATTTGACCAGTAGTTAGAAAAGCTTTGGAGAGGGCAAGGGAAGCATATAAAAAATAAACCAACAAAAGGCATTCAAAGTTGAAGTACCTTAAAGTTTGGGACAAAGTCTATCTGTCCACCAAATACCTGATGTCTAGAAAACCCTCCCCAAAACTGGGTCTAAAGTACGTTGGCCCCTTCCCCATAAAAGGGGATATTAATCCTGGGCCTGTTGAACTTAGCAAAAACACCGCAGCCTCCTAAAACCGGAAATCACTTCATCCCAACCCCTAGAAGCAAAACTTCCTCCCAATCCCATCATGATCAAAGGAGACCAACATTGTGAGGTCAAGGATATATTGGACTGTCCCATGCACTGAGGTATATCCTTCCCTTTGAAACTGAGTGCATGGATTCCAAACATATTAAAGCATCCAAACTACTTAAGAAGCTCCACGAATAATACCCAGAAAAACCTCAGCGACTGTCAAATTAATGATGCCTTTGCATCTGTCTCTTCCCCTTTTCTTTTGTTTCCTCTACAGATTAACATCTCTGAGAAGGGGAACAGAATATCAGTCTTGTCATCTTTGGCTTGGCACCTTGCCAGGATCCTGACATCAAGCGCTAGAGAGACAAATGGGCAATAAACATGTATGGGGATGAGATGGGAAATAGGGAGGGGGAAATGACAGCTTGACAAAGACCAGGGCAGCACAGAACCAAGTTGTGCCAGCACTCAAGGCCAGGCACCCTGAGAATGGAATATGGATTGCTCCAAATGCCTCAATGATTCTCAAAACACCTAGATGACTTTCCATTGACTGAAGATGAACTTGTCAAAGGGGAAGAGGGCTGGAATGAGTGGCGGGGGTGGGGGGGTGGAATTATCTCCTTTTGCGTGGGAAACTTCAGTTATGGCCCGACTTTACTGCAACGAGCAACCTTCAGTAAAAGAACCTATCACTTCACATAAATGCAGTTGAGGGTCTTTCTTTCCTAAGGGATCTGACTGGGGCAGGTCTGACAAAAAGTCTTCAAGGAAAACCAAGTCCAGTTGCCTTTTGAAAAAGCTTCATAAGCAATTGTATTTTTGCTTCATTTCTATCAGCCCTCATTATCTGAACTGAATTTTAAGGGAAGCACTGTTGTACAAGCAATTCCTCCCTTGTTGATGTTGCTCAAAAGGATAAACCACTGAGAACATTCTCACAGGCAATTCTATGTCTATGGACAGAAAAGTGGCTGTAAAGAAAACCTCATGAGCAAAGTTTTCTCCCTACAAATATAAACACCCAACTCATGGATATTCAGAAAGGGTGATCAATGTTGACTCTTTCTACATGTTCAGGATTTGAAAGAAATTCTTTCACCTTGAAAGTCTCCTAGAGAGGTGATAGAAGAAGGGATTAAGAGAAACAACTGGATCGGTGACTGAAAGAATATTTTTAGGATCAGTGAGTACAAAATCTATGAAAATATATTTTTTTAATCTCACAACCTTTATGTTTATTCCAAATTGATTCTAGAGTATATTACTGACTATATAATGCCAAATAGGCTGTAGGAGCAGGATAGTTGAATAGACTGGGAAACTTTGGGCTAGGAAATTAATAAATCACTTACTAGTTAAATTCATTTATATGAATCTGCACACTGAATTTGTTTTCATATTCAAAAAGTATTAGTGCCTTCTTTCAATAAAATAGTGAATGAATACAGGAGCTTCAGTCACCTAGTTAAATTGCTACTCACCTCTCCCTGTATTAGCTCTGCTTTAAAACAATGCTTTTTAAGCCCTTCTTTCTGATCTAGTGATAGTTCTAATTCTGATCAACTATCACATGTCATGTCCTCTCCTTTGAGCACCTGGTTGCTGCTTTGTGCAGCCAGTTTTACCTGGGTTGATGGACTCATATGGTCTGCAGAAGATTGGAAGTTAAATTTCTGGTTTTTATCTGACCGTTATCTCAATGAACTATCCATGCCCTGGGTTTTCCCGCCCCCTTCTAAACATTTATAGTTCTGCTCAGTCCCTATATTTTCCAGTGGGCACTCTTTCAATTACTACCCAGGCTGGATGAAAATATTGGTCTCCTCACCACCTCTCACAGTATTGCGTAGGCTTCCGTTTCTCCTGAAACCTCTTTTTTCTATAATTTACAGTCTGCTTTTATGTTGAGATGGTGGGAGGTTGCTTAAAGACTTTGGATTTTGTGTGTCTCGCTCCCTCTTTCTGAGCCCTGATGGAGCAGTGATTAAAGTGCAGGATTGCAGGCAACTTCTATAGCCTACAGTTCGATCCTGCCAGGGCTTGAGATTGGGTCAACCTTCCATCCTTCTAAGGTTGGTAAAATGGGGAGCCAGATTATTGGGGCAATATGCAAATAATGCTTCTACATTATAACCCACTCAGAGAATCCTGTGAAGTGCTATGGAGAAGTAAATAAGCCTAAAGACTAATGCTATTGCAGTTTTTTCTTGAGGTTAAAAAGGAGGAAAGATATTTTTCATAATACAGTTGCTTGAATACAGTTGCATAATACTTGAATATTCCAGATATGAAATATATACCTTACCTCTCATCAATATTATCCTTCTTAGATTACCAGCCTTCCAGTGTAACCAGCACAACAAATAAAACAGACTTACAAATTAAGAATAAGAAAAGCTGTCACAATCTAATTAATGACAGTGTTACAGATATTCATATAATATTTCTACCAATTAAACTCCATCTAAATTGCAACAAGGGTGATGGGACAGCCTCAATTTCAATAACATGTTTTTCCATAATATGGAGTCAGCCAATAAAACCACACACTCCTCATCACCATTACCACTGCAATAGGGCTATCAAGCATGAGTGCAATTGCCGGGCCATGGTTCTGATCTGTAAGGGGAAGGCAACTCCATCCAAAAAAGGTATATCTCTAATGGGAGGAATCTCCATATGGAAATAGGGCATGGCAGCTACTTCAGAAACAAATATGCCTAAAGATTTTAGCTGGTTTTACCAATCTGCTGTATCTTAGATGTGCTGTCTCACATAGCCAGTTGTAAACACACTGCTTGTGCAGTTCTTTGACTCCTGGCCACTTGATTTTTCAAGAAATAATTGTAGCTCTACTTGGTCTAGGTTTTTAATGTATTTATTTGCAACACATTTGGCTTTTGCACAAAAAAATCTTCCAGTTGGAACTGATCTAAGAGAATCCAATGTAATTTTGCTGTTTGTGTCAAGATGAAAAAGTAGTATCCTCCCATAAGACTTCCCACACCCAGGCTCAATGAGTAGAGAAGAGATCAAAGCAAGTTCTTGCCAAACAAGTAAATCCCTTGGTTAGGGTTAGCTGACTGGTGCCTTATTTAAGAAGCAGTTCTGATACATGCTGTCTTTCCTGGGTCTGTGGTTTGACTGATTTCTACCTCTTATATGATACTTGTGTGTGGCTTCTATTTGTGTAAGAAACCTTGAATCTCTAATCTTTGGACTGGATGCCAACCCTGACTTTATTCTTGGACCAGAGATTGGATTGGGTTCGCTGTTTATCTCTCACATCTTGAAGTGAAGTGTTAAATTCCATTGGAACTGTGTTTGTGTGTGATTAGAACCTGCAACAGGACAAATAGTATATACTAATAGCCTGGCTAAGAATTTTAAGTAAAATGTAATGGTATAGTGTCTTACAAATACTTTGAAACCCAGTGGTACCTGGTAACGAACTGCTTTAAAATCCATTTAATTTGGTACTCAATGCATATTGTCATAAACATTTTGACCTGATACTTATCATGTATTTGGTACTCAATGCACAAGTTAGAATTTGTCAATTTTGGCTACCTTGAGACTCACTATGTTATTCCTTATGAGAAAAATGTGTCTGGTATTTATTGTTTTTGGTACTCCGTGAGCCTCCTGGAACCAATTAACAATGAGTACGCCGGCACTACTATACAAAACCTATAGCAACATTCAGCATAACCTCTGGTTAAGATTATGGAATGCAGCTATCTTTGGCAAAAACTGAGCAGATGGCTTCAGCTATTTTTGATTGGTTGGAAAGTTTATCCTAAAGTCCTTTTTCCTATCATTTAATTCACATAGGAGGTAAATAGGTGAAAGAGGTAATGTGGAAAAATGAGAGAAAGATATGTATGAAACCTAGCCAGTAGGTTTCTCTGTTGCTTAAACTTGATGTGGATCCTTGTTTGACATTTGTTTAGTCCACTGTTGAAGTGAGCTTAATTATTTTTCAGCACTCATTCAGATTGAAGCCATTTTCTAACTGGTATGGATTTGTGCCCATTCTCTTTAGAAGTAAAATTCTGCTCAGTGGACTGTTTCTGGTTAAGGCAACAGATAGCAGAAGATATTTCAGGGCAACAGATGCTTTGCATCTTCAGGAAACGCATGTTTCTAAAAAGTTAATCAATAACTGAATTGCTTCGTATAGGATGAAGATGAGGAGTTTCATCATAATGGCTTATTTATGCCATGGAATGCTCAGCTTGGAAGGCCTGGAAACTTCAGAAAGACTTGACACTAACTATAAACTGGACCCGGAGTGTTTTATGAATATTGTACGTTAAATTCATTTTGACTGTTATATTTTGAAACCAGATACATAAAGAAAATGCCAAAGAGGCATCACTGCCAAATCTATAGCCTTCAAAGGGTTATTTAGTGTATTTACTCTAGTGTGATATAGAAATCTTTGATGCTAAATGCTATTTTATACAATATAAAAATCACCAAATAATGAAAGAAAAGTAAAGTCAAGAACATTTTCTTAATTTTTTATTTAGTTTTTTATATCCAACCTATATTTTTATAAATAACTCAAGGTGACAAATATACCTAATATATATCCAGCTGGCTTTCATCATGCTAAAGTACAGGTGTCAAGTACAGGTGAAACTCAAAACTTTAGAATATCATGCAAAAGTTCATTTATTTCAGTAATATATGAGATAGACTCATTACATACAAAGCAAGATAGTTCAAGCTGTGATTTGTCATAATTGAGATGATTATGGCTTACAGCTCATGAAAACCCCAAATCCACAATCTCAGAAAATTAGAATATTGTGAAAAGGTTCAATATTCTAGGCTCAAGTGTCCCACTCTAATCAGTGGATCCTCAACAAATAAATCTGATCTTGCTTATGGTCCATCTTTTGAAGGTCTATACTTTTGGCAACTTTCTTGATGTTGGAGGTCATGGAAGAGGAATATGCCTGAGGTTTCCACAGTATTCGTCATCTTGTTTGCCCATTTATGTTCAGAAAATATAAATTCACACAAGTTTGCTCTGTTATCTTTTCTTCCTATGGACAGAGTGAAATTATCAATTTCCATAACTATCCAAGTGAGGAATATCATGTTGAAACGGAAGATGGATATATACTTCTCATTAACAGAATGCCACATGGAAGGCATAATGGTGCAAGTAAAGGTAAGACCATGGCCAAGTCAAATGGCATTCAATTGCAGTCTGGTTTAAGAAATGGCAAATGGACTTGCACTCCATACCTGGAAAGCACCTTTTTCTCTTCGGATCTGAAGGGCAGGACCATTCTCCTCTTGACAAAACTATATGACCTCGTGCAACAATTTTACAGAACATGGCTGAGAATACTTTTCAATAATTGGGGTGGAATGATCTATCTCTTCAAAATGAAATGTGATGATTTCAGAATGAACATCGATATTTGTATTGGGTGTTACCAGGAATTGTACTGTAACCTTCTCCTTTCAATATCTTAGAAAAGGAGATAGTCTTTTTCTAGCATATGAATATAGAGTTAAATAAGAAGGGGATCGTTATATAATGGATGTAGTATGTAGAGTAGTTTAAAGTAAGATGTAGTCATTAATATTACAGTAAAAAACTTGTATTAATTATAATGGTTATTGTACAAGATATTTGCATCCAGACAGCACACTGTTTAAATGGAAGATGGACTGGTTGTAAAAATAAAATAATATATATATATTAAAATAAAGAAAAAGAAAAGGAGATAGTATAGAAAATAGAATAACACAGTTGGAAGGGATCAATCCAATCCTCTGCAAAAGTAGGAGAATCTACTTCCAATATTAGCCTATATATAGGATTGAACTCACAGCCTCCTGATTGTGAGGAAAGAACTCCACCTCTAGGCCACTAGAGCTGCTTAGTCAATGTTCCTTGAAGGACCTATAAGTTTAAGTGACCAACTGACCGTTTAATGGAGATTTTGAGAATCTTACACTCCTCTTTTCAATTAAAACAAGTTTTAAAAACAAGAATGGCATTATAAAATGGCTATTGTGACAGGTACTGGCAACAGATGTTGCAAAAAAGAAACCACCAAGAACAAAAGCGCCCAAAATACAAACTAGATTTAAAAAAAAAATACATTGAAAGGTGACTCCTGTTTTAGAAGAACTGGTAAAAAGTTTTAGCGATTAAATCTGCTTAGTAGTCCAATGCATAATTTAAATAGGTTGAGTCTTGAAAGATTAAGAGAAATATATACTCAATTTGAGGGTTTACTGAGGCATCCGGAGGTATTTTAATTATAATACTTGTCAGCTCTGAGATTCAGCTGCCAAGATTGTTATAAGGAACGCAAAGGGGGTTGGAGGAGTTGGAAAGTTCAAGGTATGTCACATTAAAAAAAATCCAACTGTATTTAATTGGTTCTCGTGATTAATGAAATATAAGAAGTGGGAGGAGAGAAGGTGGATTTTGTGAAACCCGCTGAAAATAACTTTCAGTTTGGAAATTGAATAGGAGTACCAGAGCTGTTCCTAATAAATCATTTGGAGATTATACTTGTTTCGGAGTGATTGATTACCATGGACAATTCTGGATGCCTAACAATACTATTTGTAAGATGATTGGTAATCCAATAGGCAATTTCTTTTAAAAAAAGAAAAGTTCTACATCCTTTGCATATAAGGGTCTAGATTTGGATCAGTGGTGGGATTCAGACATTTTTTACTACCGGTTCTGTGGGTGTGGCTTGGTGGGTGTGGTGTGGCTTGGTGGGCGTGGTGTGGCTTGGTGGGCGTCGCTTGGTGGGCATGGCAGGGGAAGGATACTGTAAATCTCCATTCCCAGCCCACTCCAGAGGAAGGATACTGTAAAATTCCTATTCTGTCCCCACCCCACCAACCTGCTTTCCAGCTCCATTCTCCTCTACAGTGTCCACAGGAGTAAGAAGACCCAGCTGATTAGCTGGGACTCGGGAGGTAGAGAATAGATTGGGGCGGGACTAGTCAGAGTGGTATTCCAAACTACCCAAAATTTCCACTACTGGTTCTCCAGAACTGGTCAGAACCTGCTGAATACCACCTCTGATTTGGATATTATATCATGATACTGTTGAGAATATATCGTAATGTTAGAGACAAAGGAATGGAATCGGATATGCTTAGAGTAGATCCATTGAATCAGTAAAACCTCAGTGTTATGTCCTTAAGACTGACCGAAGTTCCCAACCAGGTCCGTTCCTATTGCGGGGGCGTTTGCCGCTCCCATTGGCTGGCTCCCTTCGACAGCCGGTTATAAAAGCCGGCTGCAAGGTTGAGCCAGCCGCTGTTCGCTGAGCATGTCTGCTTGTTAGCCTGCAGACGCGACAGCCCTTTATTCCGTTGAATAAAGCCATTCCTTGGTAATGCTCTGGTCTAGCCTCTCATTTCTTGATCCATAACACTGGCGACGAAGGTGGGATCGGCTAACCAGAAGTATTCAATTGAGCTGAAAGTCACGATCGGCAACTGATCCGCAGCCGCGAAGCAGAGAGCTCAGTCAGTTCGCTAGTTAGCTAAGTGAAAGTGAAGCATCTGTAGCCGCTCGCACAGGAAGCTACAGAGAGAGAGTGAAGTCAGGCGCTGAAGCTACAGCCGCCCTGCTCTGAAAAGAGCGCGAAATTCAAACTGCTGTCGTTTGAATTCGAAAACTCAAGCAAAGCTCGGCGCTGTGTCCACAGCTGCCAACGCGCCCAGAGAGCGCAAAATTTGAATCTCTGTCAGTTGCAGCCGCCAACGCTCTCCGGGAGCACGAGATTCAAAATTGCTGATAGTCACGGCATTACAGCAATAGCCTCTAACACTCACAAGCACAGAGCTGAAGTCATTGAGCCAGGTAAGTTGCTGCAGCCACAGCCGCCTGCGGTCACGCTAGCGCATATTGAGCCTCGTATACCCAGAGAGAGAGAGCAGTCTACCCAAGACTGAGGCGCCATTATGAACACTAACCCAGCATTTCCGCCCTTTAAGCCGGATGAAGAGAAACCGTTCTTCCAGCGGTTACAGAAACTCTTCAATCTTACAGAATTAAGAAACTGCTCTTACAAAAACCGCTTCAATCACTATATTGATGCCATCGGTCTGGCTGATGCAGCGGAACACCGGATAAAGTCATATTTCCTCAGCTACTGCGGGGCTGCAGTCTTCAATACCGCAACAGCTCTTTTTGCTCCACGAGAAATCAAGAACGTTCCGTGGCCAGAGCTGCTGGAAACACTTTCTAATCATTACTCCCCTAAACCACCGCGGATCGCGAGGCGTTTTGCTTTTTGAATGAGGAAACAAGCCAAAGGGGAGTCCATCAATCAATACATGGCCGCCCTGAGGACAGCAGCTCTCCACTGTGAGTTCAAGAATTACCTAGATGACATGTTGCTTGACCAACTCGTCTGCGGGGTCAAGGATCTAAGGCTCCAGAGGCGTTTGCTGGCCAGAAAAGACCTCAGCCTTTCCCAAGCCGTTGAGGAAGCCTTAGCAGCAGAGCTAGCATCCCAGTCAGCCGCCGAGATCCAGGGCATGATACCGAAAACCAGTGCCATCACTGTTCACTCCGAGGAGGTGGTGAGTGAGGACGACCCTACTGAACACTCAGAAGTTCATCGTCTCAAGCCATTGAGGCAGCCACAGGTAGGGGCCAGGCAGGATAACAGCAACGCTCCAAAACACATTCTCTTGTGCCTATCCTGTGGAGGTTCCCACTCCCGGACAACTTGCAGGTTCCGGAACGCTACCTGCAACAACTGCCACAAGAAGGGCCATATCGCCAGGGCCTGCCAAGCAACACACAACACGCCACAAAGGTCATCTTTTTATTCTCCTTCTAGGCCCCAAAGGCAAGTAGAAAGCTGTTACACTTGCTATCACGCCAATCACACTTTTCATACCACTAATAAAATCACACTTTCTATCCATTTAGAAGGTAAACCTTGCCGCATGGAAGTGGACACGGGGTCAGCGCTCTCAATCATCTCGTGGGGCACACTCAAGAAAATCCAACCCAGCCTATCAAAGAAACAACTTCAAAAGTGCCATCTCACCTTGAGGGATTATCAAGGGAAGAACATCCCTGTACTCGGCAAAGGCAAGTTCCTCGTTAAATTCAAAACCTTCAAAGGCCATTTGTCTTTAGTGGTTGTTGACGGTACCCTCCCTAGTCTTTTGGGGTTGGATTGGTTCCCCTATCTCGGCCTTAGTATAATGGGTATCCATGCTGTCTCAGCTTCTGATATCGACTCCCTATTTTCTGACTACTCTGATGTATTTAGCAGTGAATTAGGCTGTTACAATGGCACACCCATTTCTTTCTCTGTAGACCCCCAAGCAGTTCCCGTCCGTTTAAAGCCATGTAGAGTCCCTTTTGCTATACGCCCTAAGCTGGACGCGGAGCTAGACAAATTACTCAAGCAAGGAGTAATTGAGCCCACGGATTTTGCTAAATGGGAGACCCCTATTGTCATGCCTCTCAAAAAAGATGGCAGTCTGAGAATTTGCTCAGACTATAAGACCACAATTAACCGGGTTAGCGCTTACCCAGTCCCGGTCATTCAGCACCTTCTACACACATTCGAGCCTGGCACCATTTTCGCCAAATTGGACATGTCACAAGCATATCAGCAGTTCCCTGTTGACAGTCAAACAGCCGACCTACAAACTATCGTGACTCACAGGGGGGCGTTCAGGTGCAAGCGTCTCCAATTTGGCATTAGTGTCGCCCCAGGTATCTTCCAGTCACTAATGGAACGAATTCTTCAGGGCCTCCCTGGCGTGGTACCTTATTTTGACGACATATTGGTCTCAGCCAGGGACAGACCCCAACTATTCCAAAGAGTCAGAGCGGTATTAGACAGGTTCAGACAGCATGGCCTCAAACTAAAAAGGGAGAAGTGTGCCATCGCCACTAAGCAGGTGGACTTTCTGGGATATAGAATTGACGCCTCTGGCATCCACCCACTGGAATCGAAAGTCAAAGCTATTCACGAGGCTCCCACGCCGTCTACAAAATCAGAGCTACAAGCCTTCTTGGGTTTATTAAATTTCTACGCGTCATTCCTACCCCACAAAGCCACAGTAGCGGAACCCTTGCACAGGCTCCTAGACAATAAGGCACCATGGCACTGGGGACCGAAAGAAGATTATGCTTTCAAAGCTGTCAAATCTCTACTTACCTCAGACGCAGTCTTAATACAATTTGACCAACGCCTTCCTTTAGTCTTGGCCGCAGATGCATCCCCTTTTGGGATAGGAGCTGTTTTAAGCCACAGATTGCCCAACGGCTCCAAGGCACCAATTGCCTTCTTTTCCAGAACCTTTTCATCTACCGAGCGTAATTACAGCCAAATTGATAAGGAGGCCCTAGCCGCAGTTGCTGCGGTAAAAAAATTTCACGAATTCCTTTTTGGTCACAATTTCGAACTAGTCACAGATCATAAACCACTTCTGGGACTTTTATCCGGGGACAAACAAACCCCTCAAGTATTGTCACCCAGGATGACGAGATGGACTTTGTTCCTGGCGGCTTACTCCTACAAACTCATCCACTGCCCGGGAAAAACTCTGAGCCATGCCGATGCCCTCAGCCGCTGCCCTCTGCCTGCTCCCGTGGAGGACCCCGCACCGGTCCATGCCATCTTTGACGTTACCGAACCTAATCTACCTGTTACCGCTAGCGACATTGCCTCCCATTCCAAGAAGGACAGAACAATCGCCCAGGTCCTGGACTGGGTAAGGAGGGGGTGGCCGGCCACTAACTTTGCAACCGAATTCACTCCCTTTAAGACTCGCCAACACGAGCTTTCCAGTTTACAGGGTTGCCTGCTGTGGGGGACCAGAGTCATCATTCCAACCACACTGTGAACGGCCGTCCTAAGAGCACTGCACGAGGGCCACCCGGGCATTGTCCGGATGAAGGCGTTGGCTCGTAGCTACGTCTGGTGGCCCGGCATGGACGACGAGATCGTCAAGTGGGTAAGCTCTTGTCGCCCCTGTCAGGAATCCAGACCATCACCGCCAATCACCACACCCACTAAGTGGGAAAGTGCCAACGCACCTTGGTCACGGCTACATATTGACTTGGCCAGACCAACGCACGGCAAGACTTTCTTGGTGGTCGTGGATTCGTATTCAAAATGGATTGATGTGGCCCTCCTACCCACGACCACCACCCAGGCGGTTGCCAAAGCCCTGACCCATCTGTTCGTGACACACGGCCTACCAGATACCCTGGTGTCAGATAATGGCCCACAATTTGCATCGGCAGAGTTCAGCAGGTTCGCCACCAACCTGGGTATCAGGCACATCCTCACGGCCCCCTTTCACCCTGCCAGCAACGGGTTAGTGGAGAGAGCCGTTGGGTCAGCGAAAGAGGCGTTGGCCAGGTTCAACCAGGAAGACTGGCATTCGAGACTCTCCCGTTTCCTTCTAAGCCAACACACAACTCCCTGTACAGTCACAAACAAATCACCAGCAGAACTCCTAATGGGTAGACGCCTCAGAACTGTGCTAGACAGGCTACACCCCCACTACTGCCCTGATACCCCTCTAAATTCTGACAGTTTGGTCAGGGATTTTGTGTTGCAGAACCCAGTGTTCACTAGGAACTGTTGGGTATAACATTGATACACCAACTAAGTTTGGGTGAATAAATATATAAACCAAGGTTTGGGTGTTTGTAACTTGTAGCTTTAAGCACAAAACTGCTTGTAAGTAACTAATTAAGGGTGCGGTTACAAACGGCATTAAAAGGCTAAATGGCTACTGTTTGCTACAACTGTTTGAATACCTGAACAAAAGGACTATTTCATTGATGCGCTGATATCCTGTGAATACTCAGCGTTGTCTTCAAAAGGAAAGGTATCAGAGGAGAAGATATCTTTACAAGCAGATAAGGATATAGAACTGACTAGTAAATGGACTAAATTACTGAATGGATATATTTGTGAATGACATATGGATTGATTGACAATGTTTAAACTCTAATTGGATTAAACAACTATTTAAACTACAAACAGTGTTTGTCATCAGTGTGTGTAAACTCTAGGGCCCTTCCTCTCTCATTTGGCTGCCTGGCTTGACTGCTGCTGCACATTCTGTTTGGGGGTTTGTCCCCAAACACTAACATTGGTTATGGGCCCAGTGAGCACAGTCTAACTAACCAGGATATAGCAGTGAGAGTTGGTGTGAGTTGCACATTACTGTAAAAACAAACTGTTTTTCATTAGTTTTTAAATAGTTACATATCTGAAGAGCAATGGCACAAGTAAATTTGCCAAATCTGTCCATGATATCCAGACTAGATGGAACAAACTATGTTTCATGGTCAATGAAATGTAGTTTACTTCTACGAAGAGAAGGTTTGTGGGACATAATAACAAACCCACCAGATGTGACTAACTTAGATCCTAATGTTGAAGAGGATGACAAAAAGATACAAGACTATAAACGAAAGAATGAGCAGGCTTTATGCATCATAGGACTGACTCTCTCTGACCAGCAACTTATCCATATCCGTGGAGAGGAAAATGCTGCAAACTGCTGGGAGAACCTCAGGAAGATATATGTTCGGGACAGTGTAGGAGCTCATATATATCTTACACGCAAACTATTTCGAACACATCTTCAGAAGAATGGAGACATGTTAACTCATTTAAATTGTATGAAGAGCATTTTTCAGGAATTACAAGAAAAAGAGCTTATATTTAATGAGTTGCAACAAGTATACATCATACTGTCTTCATTAGATCAAAGCTATGATGATTATGTGACTACTTTAGAAGTATTGCCAAAAGATAGTTTATCATTAACCGAGATTACCGGCAGGCTATTAGAAGAAGCCAGAAGAAGGTTTGAACGTGACCAGCTGAGAGAAGATAAACCTAATAAAAAAGAGAAATTATCTTCAAAGCTTGAAAGAAACCAACTAAGTAAATTAAAGCACCCGGAAGAAGAGAATTTATCTTCGACGGCATACACAATTAAAAAGTGTTTTAATTGTGGAGGCAGAGGACATTTGGCAAGATTCTGCAGAAAAGAAAAAAGCCAGAATGTAAAAAAGCCAAAGAAATCCTTTGAACTAGCCACGTTTAGCAACTGTGATGTGAAGAATGATTTATGGGTGGTGGACAGTGGTGCATCCCACTGCATCACGAGAGATAAGACAAAATTTATAAAAATGTCTACAAGCTCTCAACATATATCACTTGCTAATGGCTGGAACCTCAAGGCCAAGGGAGAAGATATTGCATAGTGTCCATGCTTAAACCAGGATATAAAAATGTTGTATGTACCACAGTTAAAGGTGAACTTGCTTTCTGTAAGGGTATTAGACAAACTAGGTTATGTAATTACATTTAAGGATAATAATTGCATAATTGAAAAAGATAACAAAAGGGTAACTGCAGCTTTAAATGGAACATTGTATGTATTACATGATAGTAAGAAAGGGGAGGCACAGACTGTATTTAACAATATAAAGCCTCATAATGAATGTATCCATTTATTGCATAGGCGTTTGGGGCATGTAAATTTTAAAATGCTAAAACGTACAGTAGAGTTATCTGATGGAATAAGGTTAAAACCTTGTGATAAATATTTGCGTTGTAATGTCTGCTGTGAAGATAAGAGTAAAATATTGCCTGCAAATAGGCTAAATGGTTTCAAAACTAAAGAACCTTTAGAAGTAGTATTTGCAGACATTATAGGTCCAAAGAAACCCAGTATGGGGGTGCTCGATATATACTGAGCATTATGGACCATTATTCTAGATATGGGTTTTGCTACCTAATGAAAAGCAAAACTGAAACATATCAACATTTCTTCAACTGGTTAAAATTTGCAGAAAGAAAAACTAAACGGCAACTGATAACCCTGGTGACAGATAATGGTACGGAATTTGTTAACAGCAAATTCCAGAATAGATTAAAGGTAGCTGGAATAGAGCACAAGAAATCTGCACCATAGAGACCACAACACAACGCATTTATTGAGAGAAGAGGCCAAACACTACAGGCAATGGTTAGATCAATGTTAACTGATTCTGGATTACCTGATTCTTTGTGGGGGGAGGCCACAATGTGTGCTAATAACATATTGAACAACGTTGTTAACACAACTACTGGTGAAATACCATTCACCATGTGGCATGGCAGGAAGCCTGATCTGAGTTACCTGCACACATTTGGTGCACCAGCATGGGTGCATATCCCTACACAACTCAGGCGTAAAGGGCAACACAGAGCTAAACAATTATTCTTCGTTGGTTACCAAGCAAACCATAGGGCATATAGATTTTGGGAAAAAGGCACATCTAAGGTGTTATGTAGTGCCAATGCCCAATTTCTAGAGCACGTAGGATGGGATAAGTTAGAACAGGATAACAATAAAGAAGTAATTATTGAATCCTATAGAAATCTCATTAATTATCCCTGTAACTTTAAGAATAAAGTAAAGAGAGAAATACAGGCAGAGATAGAGCCCATAAAGGAAGAAATAGTACCAATAGCTGAGCAAGCTGAGGAACAGGAACAGGTAGTAATTCAAAAAGTCCTCATACAAGCCCTGTAATTCCCAGAAGAACTACACGAATATCTAGACCGCCTGATAGATACCAGGCTAACACAGTGTGCCAGATTAATAAAGTTCCATATACTGTAGATGAAATAAAAATGTATCCTACTAAAGATAAGGAAAGTTGGTATGCAGCAATGAATAAGGAATTGAAATCCTTAAAGGATATGAAAGTATATGAAAATGCGAGATTACCTGTTGATATAAAACCCATTGGCTGCAAATGGATTTTTAAGATAAAAACTGAAAAAGATGGTAATATAATCCATAAGGCACGATTAGTAGCTCAAGGTTTTAGACAAAATGCCAATGACTATGATGAGGTATTTGCACCTAGCCTTAAAGCAGCAACATTAAGGGCAGCTTTAGTGTGGGCAGCAAGCAAGAAATATATAGTCAACCATCTAGATGTAGAAACTGCTTACTTGCACGCTCCACTAAGACATACTGTATACATGAAAAAACCTATTGGATTTAAAGGTGAAAATAATAATGATTATTGGTTGTTAAAAAGAGCCTCTATGGTCTTAAACAATCAGGCTATGAATGGAACCAGTATATTGTAAAGGAACTAAACAATATAGGGTTTAAAGCTGGTTTAGCTTGATCCATGTCTATTTAAAAGGGAGACAAATGGGAAAATATCATTATTACTATTATTCACAGATGATATTGCTTTGATTACAGAAACTAATGATGAAGCCAATAAAATAATAGCATCATTAGCTAAGAAAATAAAAATCAAGCAATTAGGGGAGATAAAGAAATATCTAGGTTTGAATATACTAAAAACACAGAAAGGTTTTAAGATATCTCAGGAGGATAAGATATCTAAATTGCTAATAGATTATAAGATGGAACTTTGTAAGACTGCAAAGACTCCAATGAGTCAGGATATTTGCAAAATGGATGCTCAAAGTCCCAAATTTGATAAGGTAATATATCAATCTTTGATTGGTAGCTTATCATACATTAGCAATTGGTCAAGGCCAGATATAGCTTATAGTGTTAATCAACTGGCACGACATAATAATGATCCACTTCAATGTCGTTGGAAAGCATTAAAGAGAATTTTAAGATATCTTAAAGGAACATTACACCATGCACTGTATCTAGAACCAAAAGGTGATCTAATACTGAGTGCTTATGCAGATGCTAGTTTTGCATCAGAAAGAGACACAAGAAAGTCGACTTCGGGAACAGCCATAATGCTGGGTAAGACATTAATAGGTTGGAAGTCAATAAGACAACAGCATATAAGTTTGTCTACTATGGAAGCAGAATTCTCCTGTTTGTCGTTATTATGTACTGAATTAATCATGTATAAGCAGATGATGAATGACATGGGATTAACTGTAAATTATCCTATAATTGTACATGAAGATAATCAGGCAGCAATTCAAATGGCCACAAATATTGCAGTAAAAACTAGGAGCAAGCATACAGATTTAAGATACTTAAACGTTAGACAATCTGTAAAGAGTAAAATGATACAGCTGGAGTACTGCATGTCGGAGGACAATATAGCTGATAACTTTACTAAAGCCCAAGGTGTCATAAAGCACCAAGAGAGTTGTGTAAAGTATGGTTTTAGATTGTAAGGGTATTATATATTTATATCACCCAAAAGGGGAGAATGTTGGGTATAACATTGATACACCAACTAAGTTTGGGTGAATAAATATATAAACCAAGGTTTGGGTGTTTGTAACCTGTAGCTTTAAGCACAAAACTGCTTGTAAGTAACTAATTAAGGGTGCGGTTACAAACGGCATTAAAAGGCAGTAAGAGAAACGTAACTCTCTGCTCTGCTCTGCTTGTTATCTGCTTGCTACTGTTTTGTTTGCTACTGTTTGCTACAACTGTTTGAATACCTGAACGAAAGGGCTATTTCATTGATGCGCTGATATCCTGTGAATACTCAGCGTTGTCTTCAAAAGGAAAGGTATCAGAGGAGAAGATATCTTTACAAGCAGATAAGGATATAGAACTGACTAGTAAATGGACTAAGTTACTGAATGGATATATTTGTGAATGACATATGGATTGATTGACAATGTTTAAACTCTAATTGGATTAAACAACTATTTAAACTACAAACAGTGTTTGTCATCAGTGTGTGTAAACTCTAGGGCCCTTCCTCTCTCATTTGGCTGCCTGGCTTGACTGCTGCTGCACATTCTGTTTGGGGGTTTGTCCCCAAACACTAACAGGAACTACGCCGGTGATCCATTGTGGGTTCCAGGGAAGATCATCGCCGTCACAGGTCCGAGATCTTATCGGGTCCAATTGGAAGACGGACGCGTTTGGCGCAGACACCTGGACCAGATAAGGCGGCGATGGAGCGTCCACACCAACGCAGATTCAAGGACTCCGGTGAATCTCCAGTCACCTCTCCAGAGTCCAATCGGCGATCATCAGAGAAACCTGTCACCACCACCCGAACTGAGGGAGCGAGCAACAGGCCAAGTCGGCACACCTGACTTTCCTTCATTGCTGACCACCGAGGCCTCAGGTTTGGGGGACAGAGACTTTGAGGCAACCCAACCCGGTGGCAGCGACCTTGCGCTGGAACCCGTCCGGTTTCCAGATCCTGACTGCACTACAACTCCCGCCAGTCCAGGTTCCCCGAACTCTGTGCCACACAGTGACTCACCGGGGCCACGGCGCTCTGGGCGCCAGCACAGACCACCAGCATACCTAAAAGACTATACATGTTCACATCTGGGGGGAAGGGGTGTTATGTCCTTAAGACTGACCGAAGTTCCCAACCAGGTCCGTTCCTATTGCGGGGGCGTTTGCAGCTCCCATTGGCTGGCTCCCTTCGACAGCCGGTTATAAAAGCCGGCTGCAAGGTTGAGCCAGCCGCTGTTTGCTGAGCATGTCTGCTTGTTAGCCTGCAGACGCGACAGCCCTTTATTCCGTTGAATAAAGCCATTCCTTGGTAATGCTCTGGTCTAGCCTCTCATTTCTTGATCCATAACACTCAGTTCCTAAACTCTATAGCTTTAGCCACATAATGATCATGCTTTCATTCCAGCCAGTGTAACATACACTATTTCTAATAATAGACTATGACAATGCACCAGAAATGGTGATTCTTTGGAAGTTTTATTTGAAACCAATACATATATATTTTTTTGCAATCTTCAATGATCTGGCTCATTTAAAAAAGCATCTCTTTTTATTTTACAGCTGCACGGCCGGTTGTGTTTTTGCTACATAGTGTCCTTGGAGATGGTTCCCACTGGATTTCTAACCAGCCCCACAACAGTTTTGGTTTCATATTAGCAGATAATGGTTATGATGTTTGGCTTGGAAACAGCAGAGGAAACATCTGGTCTTCAAATCATAAGACACTGAAGCCGTGGCAGAAGGAATTCTGGAGCTTTAGGTAAGAATATTTAAAAGGGATAGCAGATAATTAATTATTATCTTAAAAAGATAGAAGCAGGGGATAGTTTGTTCTAGTGGTCAAGGCATACCTGATGGTGAAAGGAAAGTCCGATGCTGTAAAAATCTATACTCCATAGGAACCTGGAATGTAAGATCCATGAATCAAGGCAAGTTGGATGTGGCCAAACAAGAGGTGATGAGACTGAACATCAACATCTTAGGGATCAGAGAACTAAAATGGACAGGAATGGGTAAATTTAATCCAGATGACCATCAGGTATACTACTGCAGGCAAGAATATCTCAGAAGAAATGGAGTAGCCCTCATAGTCAATAAAAGAGTAGGAAAAGTACTACTGGGATACAATCCCCAAAATGACGGAATGATCTCAGTTTGAATCCAAAGCAAACCATTCAACATCAGAGTTGTCCAACCACTAACCACTGGTGCTGAAGAGGATGAAGTTGACCAGTACTATGAAGCCCTACAACACCTTCTAGAATTAACACCAAAAAATGATGTCCTTATCATCATGGGGGATTCGAATGCTAAAGTGGGAAGCCCAAAGATAACCAGAATAACGGGCAAGTTTGGCCTTGGAGCACAAAATGAAGCAGGGCCCAGGCTGGTAAAATTTTGTCAAGAGAATATGATGGTCATAGCAAACATTCTTTTCCAACAACCCAAGAGACGACTCTGCACATGGACATCACCAGGCAGTCAACACAGAAATCAGATTGACTATGTGCTCTGCAGCCAAAGATAGAGAAGCTCTATACAGTCAGTAAAACAAGACCAGGATCTGAGCGTGGCTCAGATCCTGAGCTGCAAAATTTGCAAAATTTAGGCTTAAATTGAAGAAAGTAGGGAAAAGCACTAGGCCACTAAGGTATGAACTAAATTAAATCCCTAATGAATATACAGTAGAGGTGACATTTAAGGAATTAGATCTGATAGAGTGTCTGAAGAACTATGGACGGAGGTTCACAACATTGTACAAGAGGTAGCAACTAAAACCATACCAAAGAAAAAGAAATAGAAGAAAGCAAAATGACTGACTGACGAAGCTTTCAAATAGCTCAGGAAAAAGGGGAAGTGGAAAACAAAGGAGAAAGAGAAAGAAACACCCAATTGAATGCAAAATTCCAGAAAATAGCTAGAAGAGATAAGAATGCCTTCTTAAATGAACAGTGCAAAGAAATAGAAGAAAACAATAGAATTGGGAGGACCAGAGATCTCTGCAAGAAAATTGGAGATATGAAGAAAATGTTTCATGCAAAAATGATAAAGGACCAAAATGACAGGGACCTACTGTAACAGAGGCAAAAGAGATTAAGAAGAGGTAGCAAAAGAACTATACAAGAATGAGCTTAACATCCCTGATAACCACAATGAGGTGGTCACTGACCTCAAGCCAGACTTCCTGGAATATGAAGTCAAATGAGCCTTAGGAAGTCTGAGCAACAACAAAGCTACTGGAGGTGACAGTATTCCAGCTGAGCTATTCAAAATCTTAAAAGATAATGCAGTAAAAGTGCTCCACTCGATTTGCCAGCAATAGTGGTCACGGGATTGGATAAGGTCAGTTTATGTTCCAATTCCAAAGAAGGGCAATGCCAAAGTAAGTTCAAACTACTGCACCATTGCACTCATTTCACAAAGTTATGCTCAAAACGCAACAAACTAGGCTCCAGCAGTATGTGGGCTGAGAACTATCAGAAGTACAGGCAGGATTTTGAAGAGGCAGAGGAACTAGAGATCAAATTGCCAACGTATGCTGGATCATGGAGAAAGCTAGGGAATTCCAGAAAAACATCTACTTTTGCTCACAATGACTTAGCCTTTGATTGTGTGGATCACAACAAATTGTGTCAAGTTCTTAAAGAGATGGGAGTACCAGACCATCTTATTTGTCTCTTGAAAAACCTATATGCGGGTCAAGAAGCAACAGTGAGAACTGGACACAGAACCATTGATTGGTTCAGAAGTGAGAATGGAGTTCAGCAAGGCTGTATACCGTCACCCTGCCTATTTAACTTATATGCAGAGCACATCGGGGTGGGATTCTCAGTTTGGCCCAGTTTGGTTGAAAGGTATTACCTTTCCACCCCCCACTGATCAGCTGTTTTTGTGCGATTTAGATTAGCTAGAAAGCAGAAAATAGTCGGATTTCTTGCTTTCTAGCTAACCTTAATCGTGCAGCACGGCTGATTCCCCCCACCCCCCGATGTTGTACTGCTTCGCCCAGGAGGCACAGCACCCCCCCCACCCCATTTTTGCTCCCAGGAGGCTTCCCTGAGGCCCAGTAGGCAAAAGAAGACCCCAGCCCCCCCAGTCACATGACGACCTAGCCACATCCACCAAGCCAAACCAGTAGATAAAAAATTTGCATCCCACCTCTGGAGCACATCATAAGAAAGACGGGGCTAGATGAATCACAAGTTGGAATTAAGATTGCCAGGAGAAATTTTAACAACCTCAGATATGATACCACTAATGGCAGAAAGTGAAGAGGAATTAAAGAGCTTGATGCAAGTGAAGGAGGAGAGTGCAAATGTTGGCTTGAAACTCAACATTTAAAAAAGTATCCAGCCCTCTCAATTTTTGGCAAATAGATGGGGAAGAAATGGAGGTAGTGACAGATTTTATTTACCTGGGCTCCAAGATCACCATAGATGGGGAGTACAGCCAAGAAGTTAAAAAATGCTTGCTCCTGGGGAGGAAAGCTATGGCAAATCTAGACAGCAGAAACATCACTCTGCCAACCAAAATGCATATACTCAAGGCTATGGTTTTCCCAGTTGCAAAGTATGGCTGTGAAATTTGGACCATAAGGAAGGCTGAGTGCCAAAGAACTGAGGCTTTTACACTATAGAATTGGAGAAGACTCCTGTGAGTCCCTTGGACTGCAAGGTGATCAAACTGGTCAGTCCTAGAGGAGATCAACCCTGACTGCTCTTTAGAAGGCCAGATCCTGAAAATGAAACTCAAATAGTTTGGCCACCTAATGAGAAGAAATATATCATGCCCTTGATGGAGACTGACTCTGAGGGACAGGAGGAACAGCCAACAGAGTGTGGAAGTGTGGCTCCAGAGGTTGTGGAGGAAGCTGGGGAAGGGCAGAGGCTGGATGAGCAGTCAGAGGAGGACCCGGGTCCATCCCCTATCCATCCTAGGGCACACAGGGAGGAGAGGATAAGGGAGAGATGTGGTCTCCTCGGGAGGAGAGGGCCTTGATCCTCTTCACGGGCTGCAGCTGTGACAACTGAATAAAAGTATGGACCTGCGTACTGGCGAACGCTGGAATCAAAGTGTGTAAATATTTCTAGTGTATAGTTTCTCTCTGAGTTTGGCGTCCTTCCCAGTGTGTGTTATCTGTGGACATCCTTCGGCCCTTATCTTTCCTGGTTTGTGTTGCTTTTTTGCCTTCTTCATGTAACTGTTTGTGTGGGAGCTTTTTGTTTTCCATCAAAGATATTTGGAACATGGAAGCAAAGTGAAGGAATAAAAGAGGCTTCACCTGTTTTCTGTGACTGTGTTTGCTTTGTATCCCACCCTGGGTCATCACACTTACTGGAGAAGAGCCTAATGCTGGGAATGATTGAGGGCAAAAGAAGAAGGGGATGACAGAGAATGAGGTGGCTGGATGGAGTCACTGAAGCAGTCAGTGTCAGCTTAAATGGACTCCAGATGAAGGTAGAGGACAGGAAGGCCTAGAGGAATGTTGTCCATGGGCTCACAATGGGTCAGACACAACTTCCACAACTAACAACAATAAATGATTTCGAATTCTATCTTTGGCATGAACCCAACCTGGTGCTCTTGGACTAATCAGTCTCTTTTATTCCTAGAATATAGGCAAACAGCAAACTACGTCTAAAATCTTTCCAAGTAAACTTCAGGGACTTGTCTAGACAGTTGCTTGGAATTACTTGAAGGGACCAAAAAATAAAATAATGAGATAATTAAAATTAAAAATATAGAACTAGGGATGTGTTCTGGACTAGCAGGCTCGTAGCCTGCAAATCTGATTGGCCCGCTGAAAGCCGATCGTGATTGGTCGCCATAGACTGATGCGATTGGTCAGTAAATGGGCTGCCGTGACTGGCCCTGCCAAAAGCGGCAAACTCAAATCGCCTTCATTGGCTGCCTAGCTGCAGCCAGCCCTATAAAAGGGGCTGCTGTGGCTGGGTTTAGTTGCTCAGATCTGAAGTCACAAAGAGCTTTAGTTACTGTCTGAGTCTTGCCTCCGTTCTTGAACCGTCCTCCCAGATATAACCCTGGCGACGAGGATGGGATGCGGAGGCAACAGAAGCTATTAAAATGAGCTAGCTGAAGGAGCACGTGGCTGACAGAGTGCAACGACGGCGACATGGCCAGCAGTGCTATACCACCCGCACCATTCGATCCAGCTAGCGAAGATTGGGACTCATACATGGACAGATTTCAAATGTTCCTGGAGTCCAACAACTTCAAAGATGCCACGCCCAGCAAGAAACGAGCCGTTTTTCTAACCCATTGTGGACCAGCCGTTTTTAAGATGGCTAAAGCCTTAGCCAAGCCAGCTGAAGTTAAGACCATGGATTGGGACACCCTTGCTCCCATCCTGCGCAACCATTATGCCCCAGCCATGCCAACTCTCATTCGCAGGCATGATTTCTATCAGAGGGACCAACGTGAAGGTGAGAGCGTTGGGGATTTTGTGGCAGACCTGAGGAACCTGGGTGGCTTGTGTGGCTTCGCCAACCTTGAGGAAGCCATGAGAGATCGCATCGTCCTTGGCCTCAGAGACCCAACCACTCAGAGCAAGATCATGGCCAAGGGAGACATCGCACTTGCAGATGCCACAGCAGACGCCACAGCAGCCAAAGCCACTCATAAATCGGCAGCACGAATGCGTCGAACCAGTGGGACCAACCGCCAACCCACCAATGATGCTGGGAAACCTCCAGACAAGTACACATCAACCACCCATCACGAAGACGTCGAGTCATCCTCAGACAGCAAGGAAGAAGTCCACAGGCTCCGGTCAGAACGTGAGCAACGGGACCAGCGGGTCGCAAAGCCAACTACCAATGCGCCGGATGCGGGGAAACCATCCCGATCCGAATGCAGATTCTTAGATGCCATATGCCGTTTTGCAGAAACGGGACACATCGCGAAGGTATGCAAAAACAAGAGAAATTCCAGCCCCAGACGGAGAGGGAGCAGCCCAAAGAGAAACGATGGCAATGCCACCATGCAGAGGGACCGTCCTAGTAACCAGTGGAACCGGTACAGCAGACCCCGAAGGTTTAACAACGCCCCCAGACGAGAGGAGGCTCATCAAACCATCATCATCGGCCACGCTTCATCACTTGACGCTAAAAAGATCCGAGTAGATGTCACGATTGAAAACAAACCGTGCAACATGGAAGTCGACTCTGGGTCATCACTATCCATGGTATCCTGGAGAACACTCAAGCAGCTAGTCCCCAACATCCGATGCCAAGACCTCAGTAGTCAGAGAATCATACTAAAAGACTACCAAGGCAACCGGATTCCAGTCGCAGGTACCCGCCATGTGCAGGTCTCGTTCAAGGGACATAAGGCAATTCTACCACTCACCGTCGTAGACCAAGATCGGCCAAGTCTATTGGGTCTTCAGTGGTTCACGCCATTAGGAATCGGAGTGGCTGGGATCCATCACACTGAAGACAATGACTGAGAGGCGGCTCTCATCCACGATTTCCGAGAAGTGTTCAACGAAAGCCTAGGCAAGTACAAGGGGTCCCCCATTTCATTTAATCTTCGCCCCGACATAGCACCCATTCGTCTAAAGCCACGCCGAGTTCCCTTTGCTCTTAAATCCAAAATTGACGAGCAACTGGACAAATTAATTGCGCAAGGCGTGTTAGAACCTATTGACCATGCCCGATGGGAGACACCAATCGTCACCCCCATAAAACCTGACGGGTCCATAAGAATCTGCGGTGACTACAAGGCCACCCTCAATCACGTGCTACAGCAGTGCGCCTACCCAGTG
Source organism: Pseudonaja textilis (assembly GCF_049901715.1). Lineage (NCBI taxonomy): Eukaryota > Metazoa > Chordata > Lepidosauria > Squamata > Elapidae > Pseudonaja > Pseudonaja textilis. The sequence goes on from NC_141993.1 coordinate 24,126,536, forward strand.
CCAGTTGTTCAACATCTCTTGCATTCACTTGGGGGTGGCAAAATATTCGCAAAATTAGATCTGGCCCAAGCGTATCAACAGCTACCAGTTGATCCTGAGACTGCAGAAGCCCAAACTATAGTCACACATCGTGGAGCATTCAAATGCAACAGACTCCAGTTTGGTGTATGCGTAGCCCCAGGCATCTTTCAAAGCCTGATGGAGAGACTATTACAAGGGATAAAAGGAGTCGTGCCCTATTTTGATGACGTATTAATAGCAGCACCCACAAAAAACCAATTAGGAAAACGTCTCAGAACGGTCCTACAGAGGTTCAAAAACACTGGCCTCAAGGTTAAGAAGGAAAAGTGCCAGCTTTGCACAGAAAGGGTGGAGTTTCTTGGCTACCTTCTTGACAAGCAGGGAATCCACCCCACAGAAAAAATATTGGCAGCTATCAAAAACGCACCAAGACCTAAAAACAAAACCGACCTCCAAGCCTTCCTGGAACTTATTAACTTTTATAACATCTTCCTACCCCAGAAGGCGACTGTTGCTGAGCCCCTTCATAGACTACTCGATAAAAGGGCATCTTGGAATTGGGGACGTTGGGAGGAACACGCCTTCCAGCAACTAAAAGACCTCCTTACCTCAAAGGCAGTACTAATTCAGTATAACAAGACACTACCTTTGACTGTCACGTGTGACGCCTCACCATTTGGGGTAGGGGCCATCCTGAGCCACATCCTACCAAACGGCTCAGAAGCACCAATTGCATTTTTTTCATGAATTCTATCAAAAACAGAAAGAACCTATAGCCAATTAGATAAGGAAGCCCTTGCTATTGTCTCTGCAATAAAACGTTTTCATGAATATGTTTATGGGAGACCGTTTTCTATTATAACGGATCATAAGCCACTACTTGGGATCCTGGCGGGCGACAAACCACACATTCTCTCCCCCAGAATGACGCGATGGTCGGAATTTCTCACTGCCTACGACTATCAATTAAAGTACCGCCCGGGGAAATCTATTCCCCATGCAGATGCCTTAAGCCGCTCACCGCTACCCAAGCCACAGGAAGACCCAGCTCCCACACTCCCTGTACTGCAAATAGAGACAGTGCCATCACCTCCACTAACAGCACAAGACGTCGCGTTGGAAACCAAAAGAGACTCTTGTTTGGCATGAGTTCTTGGCTGGATGGAGAGGGGATGGCCAGATTACGACACCAAGGAAATGTTTAAGCCGTTTAAAAACAGACAAACTGAACTTTTTTCACAAAAAGGGTGCGTTTTGTGGGGAGACCGAGTTGTTGTACCAACTAAGTTACAAAAAAGGGTCTTGCAAATGCTACACGATGGACACCCAGGCATTGTACGCATGAAAGCACAGGCAAGAAGTTACGCCTGGTGGCCAGGTATAGATAAACAAATCGAAACCTGGGTCACCTCTTGTAACAAATGCCAGGAAAACCACTCAGCTCCACCTAAAGCCCCACCAACAGAATGGGAAACACCCAGGGGTCCTTGGTCTCGCATTCATATTGACTTTGCGGGACCTACGAGAGGCCACACCGTCTTAATAACTGTTGATGCCTACTCAAACTGGCTTGAGGTCAATAAAATGAAAGCAACCACTACGGAGGCGGTCATTAAAAAACTGAACAGACTCTTCACCACACACGGGTTACCAGATGTCCTGGTCTCTGACAATGGGCCCCAATTTACTGCCTTAGCCTTTGAACAGTATTTAGGGGAACGGGGCATCCGACACGCACTCACATCGCCAGCTCATCCTGTGGCGAATGGCTGGGCTAAACGAATGGTTCAGTTTACAAAAAAACTCTACAGAAAATGGATCAAGGCAACATCCACGACAAAGTCACTAGAATGCTGCTCCTACAACACATCACACCAAACAGCACGACCAACAAGTGCCCAGCTGAACTCCTGATGGCCAGGAAACTCAGATTGCCTCTAGATCATTTGCACCCTGCCTACACCCCAGAAAAGCCCCTGGGTTCCAGCAGCAAGCACCGTGTTTTCAAGGTAGGAGACCTTGTCTTCACAAAAAAATTTTCTTTGGATTCCTGCCCAGGTAACTCAAGTTACGGGCCCCTGCTCCTACCATCTACTCACCACTGATGGCAGACCATGGAAACGCCATATTGACCAACTGCGCTCCAGACTAACCACATCTTCCAACCCTGACCCTAACTTTGACACTGGGGGGGAGGGGAAGCAGTGAACTCAGAATTAGAACCAACACCTGTCTATTCCGAGCTATCACCAAGATCACCGCACCATGGTTGGCAACACTCACCAGCTACAACTGAGACTCGACAGTCGAACACTTCGCCAGGAAGCAGCATCCAGGCAGGTTCAGCGAGCCCCGGGAGCCAGAACAGTAACAGCGAGGCTGAGGACTTCATCACCCCGGAGGCACCAGAGGAGAGCCCTGACCATGACACCAGTTCACCGTTCCCGCTTGATCCAGCAAGCAGTCCATCTGAACCCGGGTTTGAACAGGGTCAAGTGGAAGTGCGTAAGTCAGGCAGACAGGTGCGAAGACCTGCTTACCTGCGAGACTATATTACTCCACCCCTTAAACGGAACTGAGACGGGAGGAGTGTTCTGGACTAGCAGGCTCGTAGCCTGAAAATCTGATTGGCCCGCTGAAAGCCGATCGTGATTGGTCGCCATAGACTGATGCGATTGGTCAGTAAACGGGCTGCCGCGATTGGCCCTGCCAAGAGCGGCAAACTCAAATCGCCTTTATTGGCTGCCTAGCCTCAGCCAGCCCTATAAAAGGGGCTGCTGTGGCTGGGTTTAGTTGCTCAGATCTGAAGTCACAAATAAAGAGCTTTAGTTACTGTCTGAGTCTTGCCTCCGTTCTTGAACCATCCTCCCAGATATAACAGGATGAAAGGATTTCATTCTACTAAGGTTATTCCAATTTACTCCTTGAAATAATATATAATATATTTACAGCCCTCGCTAAGTGATTTACAGCTGTAAATATTGAATTTTTATTTAAAAAAAGAGTAACTTTTACCCAAAATCAGGCAAAGCAGGCAGATTGAGTTGCTCACAGAATCATTCAGTGATCTATCTATCTGCCATCAACTAGCTCAGTCTCTCAAATTTACTTGCCATGAGTCTGCACTGAATTTGCTTGCAAGCAAACCTTCAGTCCTAAGGGAGGTTTGGCTGTACTCAAAAGTAGAGCCAAAGATCTAAAGACTAGCTAGAAAGCAAGAAATCCAACCATTTCCTGCTTCCTAGCTAATCTAAATTTCCCAGCACAGCAGAACAGCTGATGGTTGGAAAAAGGAAAAATAGCAATTTAACAGGCAAGTTTGCCAGGTAAGTAGTGAGGTGGGCGAGGAGAGTTCCCATGGGCCATGTGGGTGGTGCAGCCTTGTGTTTCTGCACAGTCTGGATTTATTGCTTTGGGGGGGATGCTCTGGGGGTGAGATTTCTCTGTGGCCCACCAAAATTTCCTCGCGGCCTACTAGTTGGTGACCACTGGTTTACAGAGTCAGCATATTGCCCCCAACAATCTGGGTCCTCATTTTATCCACCTTGGAAGGATGGAAGGCTGAGTCAACCTTGAGCCTGGTGGGATTCAAACTGTCAAATTGCAGGCAGCCACTAGTCAGCAGAAGTAGCCTGCAGTACTGCACTATAACCACTGTGCCACTGCAGCTCTTTTTATCATTTTAACTTTTTACTATTTAACATTATCTGGGAGAGATATAATGATGGAAGCCACTTTCAAAGGAACCAGTGCTATTCATTTTCCAGTGGGCAGGAAGAACATTTGTCTTATGTTTGCTTTTCCTGGCTTTAAAGGAAGTCTGAAACATTGCCTTACTCAGTGAACTGGCTATTTCCAATATTAATCTAAACCAGGACCTGGGCTGAGGGCATTAATCTGGTAATATTAATCTGGTAATACTAGTTCAACAAGGTCTGTAGTCTTGCAGCCTATTATCTTCTCCTAAGATTTCCAACCAACTTATCTTGATTTCCCTCTTCTAAAATCTTTCTTACACTTGCACGAATATCTTTATGGCTTATTACCCTGTGATCCTTTCCATGTGATCAGCTGAGCTACTTTCTCAGCAAGATGACGTGGGCTGGCATTTATAAAGTAATGTGCTCACTTTGTTTCTTCCTAGTTTTCATGAGATGGGATACTATGACATTCCAGCAGTCATAAACTTTATCCTGAACAAAACCAAACAGCAGCAGCTTTATTATGTGGGCCACTCAGAAGGCACAACTGCTGGTAAGTTGGCAAATCTATGAGCAGGGAGGAATGGGTGAAATTACTACAGTCCATGCATTGCAATTGTGCATCTTGCAATATACAATTAGACGATACATCTCTCCTGGCAAATAGTTGATGGAGGAGGCCAAGTCAGGAAGAATTGAACAAATCAACTTCTGAATTCCTATTTATCATGAGCCACTTTCAAATGCTTGGCTCATCTAACCCAGCCCTTCCTCTTAAGAATTTTCAGCAATTAGCCTTTCCAAAATCTACACAAAGATAAACTAGGACCAGGGGTGGGATATGACAGGGTTAAGTACCAGTTTGGGATTTATGAGCTTCCCTGCCCGCTGTGAGCCCCGCACCTGTTAATCGTCATTAGCACGCTGCTGTGCCAAGAAGCAGCCTTTAAAACAGCTCTCTTTTCTTGTTTTTTTTTAACTGCAGCTGTGCCTCATTTGGCAGCTGAAGTTGAAAAATCAGGAAACAAAGATCAGGTAAGAGCCTGGGTGGGCAGGTGGGCAAAAACATCAGAAGACATAGAACTGCTGCTCTTCAGAGCTACCGATTCTGCAGAGGTGGACAGAACCGGTAGAAACACACCCCTGCCTGCGACTTTTGCATGTAAACAATGTGTTCTAGCATGAAGGGATATTCTTTTTTTTTTTGTAAATTTTATTGGTTTTTAAAAACAAACACAAACAAACAAAACATAAAAACATTAAACTATCTTCCATAGATATACAAACAGTGTGCCGGTTGGTTTACAAATCGTTTTGTGCATCCATTTCATAGTCTTCAATTACAGTTACATTACATAAAAGCTCACACTATCAATCAAAAACTAAATATCCTAGTATCATTATTAATCAGTCATTTGACTATAGTTTTATTCATTCGTATTTTACGAGATAACCATAATTTACTTAGTTTATTTTATAACAGTTCATATTATCATCCCAAATCTATCCTAAAATCATTTCGTAGATATAATAAGAAAGAAGTACATCTTTATATATTTATTATTTTCTAAAAATCTACATATTTCATTACTGTATTTTATTATCTAACCATTGATAGAAAAGGTCCCAAATTTTATAAAATTGTTTATCCTCTTGTTCTCTAATTTCAAATGTCAATCTACTCATTTCAGCACATTCCAATATTTTCTTAATGATTTCCTCCTGCGATGGTATTTTCTCATTTTTCCAGTTTTTAGCAAATACAATCCTAGCCTCTGTTAATACATTTACAATCAGGTACCTCAAATCTTTGCTATATTTTTCAGGTAAAATTCCCAATAAAAATATCTCTGGTTTCAAATCTATATGTTTTTTTGTCATTTTTTTCCAACCACATGTAGATTTTAGTCCAGTATTTTTTAGCATCCGCACAAGTCCACCACATATGGTAATGTGAGCCAGGTGTCTGATGACATTTCCAACATTTTTCGGATTTATTCTTGAACATTCTTGCTATTCTTGTCGAGGGAAAATGCCACCTGTAAAACATCTTATACAGATTTTCTTTATAAGCTGTTGACATAGTCATTCTATAATTTTAGCATGAAGTGATATTCTTGTGTTTCAGCAATTTTCTTCTGGTTGATCAATGAAGGCACCTGAATCATGTAAGGCATCCTCCCATTGTGAACATGCGAACAGGAAATAGATATTTCTCACTCTTCTGTATCTCACTCTCCTCATGCAGTCCAGCTGTTTGATGGCAAACCGAAGATGCAATCTCTTCCATGCATTGTGTATGGAATGCACAATTACTATATACCCTGCAGATATACAGGAGGAGGAAGAAAAACAATACAGTAGCTGTTTAACGTAAAACTTTACTTTCTTCAGGTTTCATCTCATTCTCTTCTTGGCCAGAACTGGCTGAAAAAATCAAAGTTTTTTTTGGAATGGGACCTATAGCCACACTAACATATGCTACAACTCCAGTATTAAAAATCTGGGTGTATCCTCCACTGTTACAGGTAAGTACCTATGTTGATGTATAATCCATTCAAGTGCCATATTCCAAAGAAAGGTACACTAAGTAATGAAAGCTATCAGTAGGTGTAGCTTAAAAAGGAGGGCTCTTCTGATATTGATTTTTAAGAAAAGGAGGCATGAATAGCACCCCGCTCCCAAAACCTGGTTGGGAGGGCTTTGCACAGATTTGTCTGATGCACCAACTGCAGCCTTTCCTGGATCAGGAGGCTTTGCTCATGGTCATCCTGGAGCCTAAGACATACGATGAGGAATGGTTGCAGGAATTGGGCATGGCCAATTACTACCAGTTCTGTGGGCATAGCTTGATGGGTGTGGCATGGCTTGTTGGGTGTGGCTTGTTGGGCATGGCAGGGGAAGGATACCGCAAAATCCCCATTCCTTCCCCACTCCTGAGGGAAAGTTACTGTAAAATCTCCCTTCCCTTCCCATCCCACTAACCTGCTTTCCAGCTCTGTTCTCCTGTACAGGGCAACAAAAGAAGACCCAGCCGATCAGCTGGGAGGCAGAGAATAGATGGAGAATAGTCAGAGGTGGTATTTGCTGGTTCTCTGAACTACTCAAAATTTCTGCTACCAGTTCTCCAGAACAGGTCAGAACATGCTGAATACCACCCCTGTTATGCCATGCATTTATAAAGTGGTTGTTTCATTCCACTTCATAACCACTTCATAAACCTACCTTCTGCCAGGTCACTTAGAGTCCCTTCCTTTAAACACTGCTATTAGAGGGGAGCTAGGAAGTGGGCAATACCTGTCCCAGGAAATGCTTCACTGCCTAAAGTTCAAGGGTCACTCTTTTAGCCTTCCATAAGGCTGTAAAGTCCTGCCTCCCCAGCTTTGAGAGAAGATTAGATAATGGGACATTAACCTGAGTTGCACCAGTTTTTATATTTTCACTGGTTGTGTTTTATAGGTTTTAACAAGATTTTTTTTTAACCACTGGGAGCCACCAGAGTTGGCTGAAAGTTATAAAAATAAAATAAAAATAAGAAAATAAAATAATCATATAAAATAAGAAAATAAAGTAATAAAAACTTCATAACTGACCCCAGTTTGTTTTAAGGAAAAAAAATCATTAAATTTATTATATGGTATGTGAAGATTATTAAATTAACTATATTTCATGAATATAGTTTTAATCAAAAATAGCCTAAATTAAACCAACTTTTGTGTTTTTTTTCTTATCCGCCTTTTGGAATTTCAAGTCTCATGTACTGTGCAAAGAACCACTTTGTGTATTCCTGAACTAAGCAGTTTCTGTTTAAATTTATGGCAGGAGAGAAGGCTAGGGTTGACAACAGAGGTGGGATTGGAGTGATATTTGATCAGTACCAGTTAATTAATGAATAAATTAATTAATATATTTCAGACACTGTATTGCTGCAGAAGAATTTTCAGCGCTCCTACTTTCATCAGAAAACTAAGCGCTCTGTTTTGTAATTTCCAACCTAAATTCTGCGAACTAGTTATGTCTTTTATAGCTGGTTCTAATACTCCCAATGTCAACATGGTATGTATAAAAGAAAACTGGGTCAGGCTTGGTTTCTATTAAATATGTAATGCCAGTTGCAAAATAACACTTTTTCTTAGGTTAAGGCAAAATATGGCCCACAAGCCAAACCTCACTTGCTTTTATATGGCCTTTGAGCTAAGCATGGATGAGCGGGTGGGCAGCAGATCAGAAAGCCCAAGACTCAGGTGAGCTTCTAGAGCTTGGAGCAAAGCCAAGGGATATAAGAGATATAAGAGTAGAAAATTCTGGGTGGCAGTGGCCTATCTGTTCATCCCTTGCCAAGCCAACATTGTCCAATGCCCGATGTAACCTGCTAGCCGCTAACATGGAGGCAAAGGGAAGGGGATAGAATCTGGCCATTTATAAAAAAAGAAGGTTTGCTAACCCTTAGATTAAAGTCTTTTTAAAAAAATTTTTAAAGAAGGCAAAGTTGAGATTTACTATTAACCTTTGCATTTCAAGATTTCCTAGAAGAAAGAACCAACTTTGTGCAAAAGTTTTAGGACACAAGGTGTAACTGTATTCATTATACTGGAACTGAGAACTTTCCAAGTTGTTTTTAGCAAATGCCATGCCAATAAAACTGAAGAATAAGGCACCATGATTTTTCCAAAAACTAATGGCTTGTATTAAAAACTCAGCAAACTAAAATGACAATTGTTTGAAAACTAAAAATACAAAGCACATAAATTGCATTCTGAGCTGGTCCTTTATCTTTCCGGTTAGTTGTAGGATAACAAATGGCTCTAGTCATGCAAAAAAAAAATGATGTATGTGCACTCAACTTCAAAATGTACAAAGTAACTATATAGCAAAGGAATAAGTTAACTCCAGATGAATTATGAAAATTAAATCTACTGCACTGCACATTACGAGAAAGTATCCTGGATTGGGGATGTTCATCAATTGTATTAAGTCTATTTGTGAATGTAAATAGACCCACACATTTACAACCAGCCTTTACTGAATTTTTGTTACATGGTAGATGAAAATAATTCAGGAATTATGATGAATAATTGTTTTATTTCAGTCTCGTATAGACATGTACATAGCACATTGTCCTGCTGGGACATCGGCACAAAATATTCTTCATTGGAAACAGGTAGGTTTTGTACCATAGATTCAATTCAGTTCTAACCATACATAAAAGAGATCTGTTAATCATTATAGTATATATGGGTTTCTTCTTACTAATTCTGGATGCAGTAGAGCGATGTGTGAATTTATTAAACATTTCAAGCACCAGTGACTATCGTAAATTAAAGACAACCCATCAAGCAAATATATTTAAGTATATGATCGATAAATTCCCTTGTTACAATAAAATTATACCTAAGGTGAACCATTCATGATCATCTCATGACAGAAATGGGAAAACAAATTGAATACCTAAAACTATACAATCCACAGAGGCATTTAAGGTTTAAAGGTTTTTTTAAATTAAAAATTTAATTTAAAGTAAAAAATCTGGTTAAGAAGAAGAGCACTAGGACAGAGAAGGCAACCTAGAATTGTAAGGTTTGTGACATTACCCAAAACTGCCTCTTTGGGGGCTAATAATCTGAGGCTTGTAATATCTAGAATTACACTGAGCTCATTCAGCATATGATGTTAGCATACAACTTTTCTGTTTATGCTGCAATCTTTATCATTTATATCACAAGTCTCCAGGTTAAGACTGTCCTGGTTTAAAGAGGAACTGTAGTTAAGAACGGGCTTGCTATATTGGTTGCTTACAATGGTTCAATTTCATTACACATTATTATTTATATAGTATTTTAAAATAAACCTGTTCTGGGTTATGTACAAATGAGAGCTAATGACATATATAGAAGTATGTCACTCACCCAGAACTTCAGTCTTAGACACCAAGCCAAGTTTTAAAGGTCTTGCAAAAGATCACCATGGATGGGACCAATCCAGCCCACAGCTGATGGTATCCAGAGCACAGTGGTGGGATTCAATTTTTTTTACTAACGGTTCTGTGGGTGTGGCTTGGTGGCAGTGGTGGGATTCAAATAATTTAACAACTAGTTCTCTGCCCTAATGATTTCTTTCAACAACCAGTTCACCAAATTGCTCAGAAAGTTAACAATCGGTTCTCCCAAAGTGGTGCGAACTGGCTGAATCCCATCACTGCTTGGTGGGTGTGGCAGGGGAAGGATACTGTAAAATCCCCATTCTCTCCCCACCCCACTAACCTGCTTTCCAGCTCCATTCTCCTGTGCAGGACAACAAAAGAAGACCCAGCTGATCAGCTGGGACTTAGGAGGCAGAGAATAGATCGGGGTGGGGCCAGTCAGAGGTGGTATTTGCCGGTTCTGTGAACTACTCAAAATTTCTGCTACCGGTTCTCCAGAACTGGTCAGAACCTGCTGAAGACCACTACTCCCAGAGCAGCCCTCCTGCTATATGGGATGAATAGAGACCACTGGGGAGAGAAGGTCCCATAGATAACTCAGTCCCAAACCATGAAGAATTTTAAAGGAGACACCCAGCATCCTGAGTTGCATCTGGAAGCCAATGTACCTTGTATAGCAGTGGTGTCATGTTATCGAAATGACTGGTAATTCTTTTATTCAGTTCTTGTAATTACTATTCATTTTAGCTCCATAACGTAAAGGTGTTTCAAGCATATGACTATGGCACTAAGAAAAAGAATATGGAGAAATATAACCAGGTATGAAAATAAAACAGTTTTCCTGTGAAATATTCATTTGCTGTTCCTCCTTTGTAGCTTTTAGATCAGAATGCTTTCCCTCTTGGATGTGTTGTAGCTGGGTAGAATTTTGTTGTGTACCTTGTTTCAAATTTTTCAGGCTGAGGTTGAGCAAAGTAAGAAAAGTGTCATCAAAGTGATTGTAAGTGTAGAAAAATATTTCTTGCCCTTCCTGATCTGAAGACAGTCCACACCTAAATTAAACACTGCCTAGCCAAGCCATTTAGCAATGGAAATAGAAATAGCTGTCAGCTTTGGAAGCCATACTGAGATTCGATGCTTCCACGCTGCAACAAGCCTGAGAAAGTGGGAGGGGGTAGATTCAGTTGAGTAGCTCTAAGTAGACAAAATAAAATTCTTGTGTTAGCTCAAGGTCATTGAATATGGCGCAGGATGAAATAAGGATCTTACTTTTGGACAGATCATGATTGAGCCATGTGATGTGATGACGGCCCAGGGGGCATGGATTTGTAGTTTGGGAAATTGTAGGAAGCCTGGAAATTTTCAGATTTGGGATTCCACAGATGTGCCAGTTACTATCCTAATAAAGGTATTTTTGAGATAGGGTTGTCTCAGAGTTATTGGATAGAACGGAGGTTTGCTGGAACACTGACAATAGCATTTATTTATTTAATTTATATTTCCATCTATTTGCCCATGGCGACTCGAGGCAGCTTACAGAATATAAAACCATATTTAAATTTTAAAAAAAACAATAAAACTAACAAAAAGAATCAAATAAATTAATAAAGTACAATAGAACAAAATCTGAAAATAAATAAATAAACAAAATTATCCCCCAACTCCCAACCCCAGCCCCAATGACAGTAGATCACACAAGCTGTTTAATGGGCTCCATCCCACTCTGGGTTCCCCAGGCCCTCTAGCAGAACCAAGTCTTCAGTGCCTTCTGGAATAGAGGGGGCCATTTTAATCTCTGGGGGAATGGTATTCCAGAGAGAGGGAGACACCATGGAGAAGACCCTTCTTCTGGGTCCCACCAGGTGTATCTCCCTCAGGGATGGGACCCGCAACATTCCCTGCTTCCTCGCTCTAATGGGTTGGGGAGATGTAACCTGCAAGAGACGGTCCCTCAGATAACTTGGTCCCAAGCCATGAAGGGCTTTAAAGGTGACAACCAGCACCTTGAATTGCATCCAGAAGCAAATTGGCAAGCAATGCAGCTCCCGCAGGAGAGGTGAAACATGTGCACACCAGGGTCTGCACAAAACCATGCAAGCCACTGCATTTTGCACCAACTGAATCTACCGAATGTTCTTCAAAGGCAGCCCCATGGAGAGCACATTGCAATAATCAAGATGGGAAGTGACTAGGGCATGAGTAACTGTGAGTAGGGACCATTGGTCCAGGAAAGGTGCACAACCTGATGCACAACTGGCAGTTGCACAAAAGCCCTTCTGGCCATGACAATTTAGATTTATATACCATGCTAAAGGGCTTTACAGACTCTCTGGGTGGTTGAAAACATGGAAGCATTATTTTCACATTGCCCACAACAATCTGGGTCTTTGTTTTACCAACTTCAGAAAGATGGAACTCTGAGTCATCCTTGAGCCCCATCAGGTTCAAACTTCAGGCTGTGGGTAGAGTTTGCCTACGATTCTGCACTTTAACCACTGTACCATCACTGTACCTTTACAACTGCAATTGCATCAAATGACTAATTTAAGCTAGTATGTGTTGAGGTAATTCCCCTTTAGGAGAATGAGTGCATACAGGGAGACATATTTGAGAGAAGTGTTTGAATAATACACACAGAGCACACAGATACACTGTACAGTAAATGTAGGTTTTTACTTCCAGAAAGGTTTAAGCAAAGTCCAAAATAGGCAGTCCAAAGTCATTCACAGGTAAAATCAGTCAGTTTTCAATCCAGGGAAAATCCAAATATCAAATTCCAGTGTCAAAAACAGTTCAGTATCAGACTTACATTAAATCCAGTAATATCAGTCAATTAGAAGAAATGGAGCAACGGCAATATTTTCCAACAGAAGGAAACAGAGATACACTTACACTCTCTTCTGAGACTCAGACTAAACAAACCAGGTTTCTGGCTCCATCTTATGGCTGTTTGAGAAACCACACCCAATTGCATTTTTTGCAATCTCTTAAAGACATAGTACTAAAATGTTTATCCTGGTTTATATATTTCTAACCCAAATACCTGTTAGGTGACTTATATTCCTAACAGTATGTTCTCTTTTGGACCAATGGCAGAATGTTCTTCCTTTCTGGGCCTCTGAACTAATCAGCTATGTATTGAAGAGAAACATCAGAATTAAAAAAAAACATATAATCCACACACACACATACCCTTCACTTTCATCACAGATTTAGTGTTTGCACTGAATTCCTATTAGTCTGCTTGCTCACCAACTGTTTTTAAAGTGGCAATTTGCAATGTCTTCCTTCAGTTTTTGACTAATTATTCAGATTTGTTGCTTTTCTTCCCAGATGACTCCTCCTGTATACAAGATAGAAGATATAAAAATACCTGTTGCACTCTGGTCTGGTGGAAACGACTTATTTGCGAACATAACAGATGTCGAGGCATTAATAGCACGACTTAGTAATGTCATATATCACCAACATGTTCCTGAATGGCAACATCTAGATTACATTTGGGGACTTGATGCAACTGAGGTTATGTACATGCGTATCATTGAGATAATGAAAAGATATCCATGATTCCTCAGCAATGATGTACATAGAAAGCATGTTGTATGATGACAATTTAAAAACACACCTTGAAGTCTTAATGCAGCTGAATTGATTAATTAGTTGAATAAATATTTGCAACTTGACTTAACACTATTTCTCCAAATAGCATTTACATTAACAAATCACTTCTTCAAACTGTTCCCATCTCCTCTGAATTCTTTATCTTATTACTCTACACTTGAGAAACAAATTAAATTCTCATACACAATCAGTATAGATACTATACTATTGAGTAGTGAAGCTTTCTATAGAAATTGTGTCTATTATTACATGCCTTGCTTGGTTGTATATAAAATATTGCACTCTTAATATTTAAAGATTGGTATGTCTAATGCAAAGGCTATGCTAAACCCAGATTGCATTTTTAATTAGATTTTTTGGGGATGTTGTTCGGATTTAACAACTTCAATGATTCACTTGACAACTGCGGCAAGAAAGTTCATAAAATGGAGCAAACTTCACTTAACAAATGTCTCACTTAACAACAGAAATTTTGGTCTCAATTGAAGTTGTAAGTCAAGGACACTAAACACTATTGTGCAAAGTGGTAATGTAACTATTACAATACATACCTTGGACAGTTCAGTTAATTCAAGATGCAGCAGCGAGATTGGTTGTTGATCAGTTAATGGAGACTGTGTTGTGTTTGTTCTTAAGTATATCAGCTTAAGAACTTATCATAGTTGGCTGATATGCTTCTGGGTAAAATATAAAATACGGAGGTGATTTTTTTCCTTTGTGTTACCTCTGTGTTCATTAAAAGAATCAGAAGAGTTCCCAGACATCTGTCAACAACCTCTAATGAGCCTTCTAATTTTGTTACCCTAAATTCAGGAAGGGTTTTCTTGTAGCTTTCATTGATCGACTGATGAGATTTAGAAGACCCTGATTCCAAAACTACTCTGGGCAAGCTATATTAGAAAGAGAAACCACCAGAAAATCAAAGTCTAGCCTCTTAGGGGTCTTTGAAAGAATTATAAAGGCTCATGTTGTTAGACTGGCTTTTGGTCATTGTACTTATTAGTTTTGGGTGGTTTTATTCTGAGTTTAACTATGGTTTTCACAGTTTTGTTTAATACTTAAAGGATTTCCATTTTTAATGCATACCACCCTGTAAAGAAACGAAGACAGAGATGGAGCTGCAGATGGAGAAAGTGATACACCAGCAAAAAATTGTTGCTGTGCAACTTCACTGCCTAACATGAATACTTTTTGGATCTCTCCCTGTCTTAATATAATGTGTCCATTTCTTTATTAACGTCCACAACCAGAAAGTCTTAGAAAAGCAGTCTGTAAAATGAGAAGAATAAAAAACTAACAGTGAGGAAATGAAATAGGAGATAAATTGGCAATAAAGAGTAGAACTAAGACAAAGCAGGAAAATCTCAACAAGGTTTATTTGAATGCCTTTGAGTATTCTTCAACATTTAAAGAGATTGTGTCATTCTGCTCAAAAAATAAATAACAAAGGTAAAAGGAATTAGTGGGGAGTGGCTGATCTGTCTCCATTCCCATGTGAAGTTGGCAACTCCCAGGAGTGAAAACGCATTGTCTCCTTGTTCTATTACTATTCTATATATTCAAAACAAAATAGACACATACCTTCTGGCAGACCAAAAGTCAATTTACAAGAGATCTTTATTGCTAAATCTGTTTTGGATTACAACACATATAAATAGCACAATGTAATACCAATGAAATCAATAATATGACCTATACTGTCTCAATGATTTTCAAATTCATAACCACTGTGCAGATTTCAACTAGCTGGGGAATTCTGGGAATTGAAGTCCACACATCTTAAAGTTGGCAGGTTTGAAAAACACTGACTTATACTCTTGCAAACTTTGCACTTTAGCAAGAAAACAATCATGAAAATAAAAATAATATTTGGATGCTTACAAAATTAACCACTATCATTTTGAATTCATCACCCATGATACCCATGGTTTTCTTTTGCATAAGCTTATTGGCTGCTTGATGTCACTTGAAATTGTAAAAGGAATTACATTTATCACAATGAATTGGCCCCATGGGTTGAAGCTTTTCTGACAATGTCTGATGCAGCGATCTAGGAATCCTTCTTTAATATATGTTCTATGTTGAGGAACTTTAATCTTCTTGCCATGTCCAATGGAGTCTCTCCATCCTGAAATAAAGAGATAAAATCAACAAAAGTGAAAATAGCAAATGAAGAAAGCATCAATATATATATAATCTAACTTGGCCAATCCAAAGGTGCTTTCTCAAGAAGCAACCAGATTTTCTTGTTTTTCTTTGGAGAAGCTTCTCTTCTCATCCAAGAAGCTTCCTCAGTTCTGACTAGATTCCATTCCCCACCATCCAGCCAGAGCTGAAGAAGCTTCTTAGATGAAAAGCAAACATCCTCAAAGAAAAAAAAGAAAGTCCAGTTGCCAAAGCACCTTTTGGACAACCATGACTGAAAATCTCCATAAATAGTTAACTTGACCAACTTTAGATATTTGCAAGAGTACTATTGCCAAGAAGACAGTTATTTCATTGTATCTTATGCAGAATAGTTTCATTTTTGATAGAATCCAATAATGACTCTTTAAGCAAATGTTACAAGTTCTGGGAGGAAGTAATAATCTTTCTTTTTTTTTTCGTTCTCTTTCTTTGGCCACCTTTCTAACCACAAGGTAATTCTGGGTGGCTCATAATCATGAATGATAAATATAAATATAACAAAACATAAATAAGTTAAAACAAGCCAAATACTACAATCCAATTAAAGATGGGGAGGACAGGGGCAGGTTGAGGGGGAAGGAAGTGGGACCTGATGTTAATCGAATGACCACCTCCATTGTGGTTACATAATTGTGTTAATCTACGATTAGAACTTTCCCCTATTTGCTTCAAAGTTTTGATGAATCTTTTCAGTGCAAACTTTAGAAGCTTGTGGAAAGCTTTATTTGAGAAATGTTGGGAAATGTCCAGGTAGTCTGAAACCAGTAACTAATGGTAATACAGGTAAGATTATCACTTGAAGCCAATCTCTTCAATGTTAGGTCAAACTAAAAGAATTTTGATCAAAAGGTAAGTGATGCTTCCTACCTATATGACAAAAAGTGACTTGCGCCTTATCAGTGAGAAATAAAACTCCTTGTATAGTGATTGACTTTCACACAGAGGAAACATTTGAATAGTATTTTATGATATTATTTTATTATGGTGGGGGCATACAGGTACATGTCTAAAACATCACTTACTTCTGCTAAGCTACTGCTAAACAATATTATTTTCAAATCATGGCCATAAAATGCTTCTTCTGCTACCACAAGACATGTACTAGCTACGGGTCACCAGGTTGATCCAAATACCGCATTCAGAGTTTATTGCATTATAGGAACTCTCGTTTTCTGTGGTTCACTGAAGCGGTTACCATCAATTGAGTGAAGCCTCTCTCGAAGAAACAACCGCATGTTAATCTGCACCTTCTGTGGGCATAAGGTTTCATCACTAATCGGTGTTCACACATGTTATACATGTAATTGAATGCTTTCACTGGACTTTATGTTCCATGTTAATTTTTAACTGTGTTATTGTAAGTTTGGTATGGATGAATCAATATGAAGTGCTTGCATCTACCGCTGTTCATTTTTTAACTGCCTTATTAAAATTGTTAAAGGGGTCTAACTGCTTTAAATATTATTCTTCCTATGGGAAACTTAAAATTATCTATGACCAGCATAGGTAGCTAAGATTGCTAATTTTAATCTTCATAGCAAATGATTCTGAATGTTCTCATCAAAAAGCTACAAGGGGAGTGCTGGTTTGCTTACACATGATCTATAGTAAGTAGATTAATTTTTAAAATATTTATGAATGTTGCATAACTAGTTTTAATTCCTTTTTATCATTTCTTTGCCCCTTTTTGCTATTTTTTCTTGCTACTTTTCTTGCTTGTTGGCATTTTCCATGTGGTTTTGAACATCAGCCATTTCTGGCCAACATAACCTGGATCAAAATCTCCAAATGTAATTGCTTGTAATACATTAATTCATAATACAAATATTCACATTTTCCTCAATTAGCAAACTAGAAGAGGAAAATGTTGGAAAATGGTAGAAAAGAAGGTTTAAAGGTTCTCCTGTTCAGTTGTGACTGACTCAAGGTGTCAATGCTCATCTCCAATTCTCAGCTAGGGATCCTGCATTGTCTGAGAGATGCTTCTGCCATCATGTGGCCCGTGTGGAAGTACAGAACACAGAAACCTTTCCCATCAAAGTGGTACCTATTTATCTACTTGCATTTGCATGGTTAAGAACTGCTAAGTTGGCAGGAGCTGAGGTGATGATAATGAAAGCTCACCCCATCACACAGCATTTGGGTCTTCTACCCTGGCTGTCAACTTTCCAGCTAAGAAGCCCAGCATCTTAACCACTGGGTCACTGTACTGCCCCTGGTAGAAAAGAGCCCCACTTTTTTTCTTTTCTAAAATAGCAACAGTAATAGTGCTTAGACTTATATACCACTTTACACTGCTTTACAGCCCTCTCTAAGTGGTTTACAGAGTCAGCATACTGCTCCTAACAAACTGAGTCCTCATTTTACCCACCTTGGAAGGATGGAAGGATGAGTCAACCTTGAGCCTGGTGAGATTCAATCTGCAAATTGTAGGCAACTGGCAGTCAGTAGAAGCAGCCTGCAGTACTGCACTCTAACCACTGCATCACCATGGTTCATAAATAGATTCCTCTTTCTTAGTAGAGGAATAGTCCAAATCACAGAGGATGAGATAGAGATCAAAATCATAATAAGACTAGTTTACCATACCTTGTCCTTTATGGAAAGGTCAGCACCTGCTTCAACTAATAATGGAATGATGGATTGATTCTTCATTTCACAAGCATAGTGGAGGGCAGTCTGTCCTGACTAGAGGGGGAAAAACATAATACATATTGTTCAGGAATAAGTTGTACCTTTACCCTAAAATACTTCTCAGTAAGTATAAAATTAAAAAAGGAATTATTTCTTGCAAGCTCTTGAATTATCATATATTTATACTTTTGCTCTATTGTTTCATTCATTTATACATTGGCCATTGATGTATGACTCTGCTGCAAAACGGCTCCATAAATAAAATAAGTTAACTTAAAAAAATAAAAAATAAATTAAATTAAAAATATCAAAACAAAATCATCATAATTCATAAACTCAGTCTCCATTGGGTTGCAATAGTAAAAATGAAATTTAGCAACTTCTTCAAATGTTGCATTAAATTGCAACCAAGGATGAATTTACATAGCCTATTAATTGTTTTTGAATTAGTTCAAGAATTAGGATTTTTTTCTGTAAGTATTCACCTGCATTCTTTAATTGCATTAAAATGATTTGAAAAACCATATTATTCCATCATAATCCTGAAGCTGAGTACAATATTGTACCAGGACAGATTCAAAAGTCTAGTCCTATATTATTCCCTACATACAAACTGAAATAAAAATAAGGTTTTACCCCTACTATGCAATATTGTGTGGTTTTAATTAGAGAGTTGGAGCAGGTGAAACCACAAAGTTCTAACAGAAGTAAACCATAATTGTTCAGGAGACACAATTCTTTTATAAAGGTCTTCGTGGACTCTTCTGTTTGAAGTCTCCGTGGACTCTTCTGTTCGTTTTGCTTTGGGGTTTTAATGAAGAAGAAGCTATTTCACTTTTTTTTTTTTAAGAACTGTACCTGCAACCTAACTACATGGCTAGGTAGTAGACCTCTGCGTTATTTGGAAGACGTCCTCATTCTGTATAATCGCTCTTGAGAAAACATGTTAAATTATCCTATTGCATGTAAAACTGTTAAAATATAAATCTAATAGCACTTTCACACAACTACAAGCCTCACACTTCAAACCCTCTGTGGTAATTTTGTCATGCGGCACAAGCATCCTGATTGATGTACTTCTCCAACACTGAACCACTCAGTTGATAAGTGGAAAGACACAACCGGCAGCCAGCCAACTGCATCTAATTAGATCCTATTTTCCCTGGTTGCTTTGCTTTTTTGTGTGTGAAGAAAAACAACCCCCCCCCCCGCCGCCCCCAAAACAGCTGAACAATGGGCCTAGGAAATGGCAAAGTTGGAGACAGTCTGAAAGGGTGGTAAGGTGTAATATTTTAATCTACTTGACCCTGATTGACCTCATCTAAGCTGGCTGACTTTGGTTCCAAACAAAAAGAAGGAAGCAATTCCTTCCGTTTTTTTTCTCCATATAGGGCATGTGAGGTATCACAACGTGTTTTTATTTTTTGCCTTTGTGGAGCCAGGGGGGGCCTGGTCTACACGTGATGCATCCACCACCACCCAGGCCTCCAGTTTGACAGGCCTGATATAGGGGAAATCATAAGTGGGGAAAATGATTCTGCCTCATCCTTAGGAAAATGAAAAGATTTTTATGGGTCACATCCAGCTACCACCCAAACTGTCATCTAGATTACATGAATAGATGCACTTACGTCATCTTGAGCATTGACATATGCACCAGCTCTAAGTAGCATCTTGATGAGGTGTTCATTCTGCTTACTTTTAGAAACCTGTTTAGTAGATTTTAGGGGAGAGAAAGGAAAAAAAAGGGGGAACATTATTGGAACACAGCAAGGCGTTTTGGGCTCTAGGGGGACCATCATTCTCTTTCCTGATTCAAAGAGGTAACTCTGATTCATCTCGATGAAGCACTTTGTATTGTTTCAATGTGAAAATTAGTTCTTGCACAATCCAGAGCCAACCACAGAACCACAGAAAAGGGAGTTCCTATGAAGAAATGTTTGTGGGATCACAGGGTGAATAATGGAATCGCTCACCCTGACTATGAATTGGGAAATTGCAATTAGGGGCATAGGATTAGATGCATCCTGTGATCCTGCAAACATTAGGAAAAGATCTGAACAGACTTAGCATAATCCATAGTTTCTTAGGGCAGAACTTGGCAGCTAATCAGATTTCCTAATTATTTTTTGAGAACGTTTAATATGGGGAAGTTTAAGAGAACATAGATGTTCTCAGCCAATAAATGTATAAGAGAAGGTCTTTATTAGCTGACTCTCTCCTTCTCTTGTACATTTTTCAGGATGCATCTAATCCTATGCCCCTAATTGCAATTTCCCAATTCATAGTCAGGGTGAGCGATTCCATTATTCACCCTGTGATCCCACAAACATTTCTTCATAGGAACTCCCTTTTCTGTGGTTCTGTGGTTGGCTCTGTATTGTGCAAGAACTAATTTTCACATTGAAACGATACGAAGTGCTTCATCGAGATGAATCAGAGTTACCTCTTTGAATCAGGAAAGAGAATGATGGTCCCCTTAGAATCCAAAACGCCTTGCTGAGTTGAATCTAAACTTAAAACATGTAACCGCGACAACCATAATTAGATGGTAGAAAGAACAGAGCATATTTTTTGTTTGTTTTTTCTTTTTTGTGTGTGTTTTTCCCAGATTATGTTCTATTGTACTTTACTAATTTATTTGATTCTTTTTGTTAGTTTTTATTGTTTTTTATTTTTATTTTTTTAAATATGGTTTTACATTGTGTAAGCCTCCTCGAGTTGCCATGGGCAAATAGGCAGCAATATAAATTAAATAAATAAATAGATAGATAGATAAATCGATAAATAGACAGATAAATAAATAGATAGATAAACAAACAAACAAACAAATAAATAAATAAATAAATATGGATATAACTGTAGGCATCATTTGATACTTGTTTGACCTGAAACTTACCATTAGAAGATACCCTAGTAGCATAACGGGCATTAAAAGTATGATGAGCAAATAATCAAGGAAACCAAATCGTTTTTTGACAGCGTAGTGCAAACAGGTTCTTCCTTTCTAGAGAGAAAGGAAAAAGTTTTAAGGCAATTTCTCATTCCACTTACCCTAAATTATTTGCAATTTGTTTGATGTCAGTTTGGGAAGGTTTTTGGTGCTTTCCCACAGCGGAAATTACCCTGGGGATATTCTCGGTTTCAGGAAAGTTACCCTCAGTTAAAAGGAAATAAAGAAGCACCTGGTTGAGACAATAATAACAAGGAGTAAGGAAAGACTAGAAGCTACCTGAATTGTTATCAGCTTGCAGTGGGAATGGGACAACTTGCCACATCCAATTTGTTACAGCCAACTCACCATGGCCAACTTGTTGTGGGACAATTCGCCATGGCCAACTTGCTGCAGCTAACTCATCATGGCCAACTCATCATGGCCAACTCATTGTGGGTCAACTTGCCACAGCCAACTCACTGCAGCCAACTCATTATGGCCAACTCACTGCAGGACAACTCACCATGGCCAACTCACCATGGGCCAACTAGCTGCAGGACAATTGAACAATTCTATTTAATTATTTAAAATAAATAAAAATTAATTTAATTTTTGCAATTTACATTTTGGAGTATCCTTTCCCTGCCACGCCTACTAAGCCACACCATGCCCACCAAGCCATGTCCACAGAACCAATAGTAAAAAAAAATTGAATCCCACCACTGAGTAATACATTGACAGATAACATCCAAGTTTTATTTCTCTACTATGTTCTACATAGGGCTGCCCTTACATGTTTTTGGAATTTCAGCTGGTACACAGTGTTGCAGCAGATGTGTCTCCATAGAAACCATGTTGCAGCCATTTTGATTTCTTTATCTATAAAGCCTCAAACGATTTGAATCAAGGACTGCTGAAAAAAATGCCTTCTCCTTGCTGATTAGCACCAGCCACTCAGATCCTACAAAGCTTAGCTCCAACAAGTCAGCAGAGCCAAGATTTCCCCATGGTTACTCCATAACCATGGAATTTACTTCTCAACATACAAATATTACCTCAACTTTTATGGGGGCTTTATAAATGCATCTCTTTTACATTTTTAATCATTTTCTATCTTTGTGATCTATCTTAATGTAACAACTCTTTAAATAATTCTTAAAAGCAAAAGCCCCCTGCCAATTCTTGGAATTTTACTAAAACATTTTGATTCCATAACCAAAGGGAGTTCTGAAGGCTACAAATTTATTTATAAACCTATCTTACCATTGGGTAACTCTGGGTGGGTTACAATCAAAGTATATATATTTAATGTGTACATTATATGTGATCATATTAAGAGCAACTGCATTCTTTTCGCTGTAAAGCTATTCAACACCACAGACAATACTGCTACCCTTAAAAAAGACAACTATGTATCAGAAGGGTCAAACAAATGGCAACTTCAAATCTCAACAAATAAATGCTCTGTCTCACATATTGGCAAAAAAAATCAGAAAATAAAATACAAGCGTAATAGTCAAGATCTTGTTGATGACACAAACTTTGTCAAGGACCTTGGAGTACTCATCTCAAATGATCTAAGTGTTAGAGCCCACTGTAACTACATAGCCAAAAAAGCATTAAGAGTTGTAAACCTAATCCCGTGTAATTCTCTGGTAATATCACACTACTAACTAGAGCATACAAAACATTTGCTAGACCAATACTGGAACCCGCATTACATATCTGATATTAATACAATTGAGAAAGTCCAGAAATATTTTACGAGAAGAGTCCTCCACTCCTCTACTTGTAGCAGAATACCTTATGCCACCAGACTTGAAAATTTAGACCTATACTACCTAGAACTACGCTGCCTTCGGTTCAGTCTAAGTATGGTACATCAAATTATATATTGCAATGTCCTACCTGTCAATGAATACTTCAGCTTCAACCATAACAACACAAGAGCAAACAATAGATACAAACTAAAGATAAACTGCACCAAACTTGATTGCAGGAAATACGACTTCAGCAACAGAGTAGTCAATGTCTGGAATACTCTACCTGACTCTGTGGTTTCTTCCCCAAACCCCAAAAACTTTAACCTTAGATTGTCTACTGTTGACCTAACCCCTTTCCTAAGAGGTCTGTAGGGGGTGTGCATAAGTGCACCAACGTGCCTATCGTCCCTGTCCTATTGTTCCTTTTTTCTTGTTTGTATCCATTTCATGTGTTTATTACCATGTTTATACTTATACCTGTTGTCTAATAATTGCTTGACTACACACACACACACACACACATTAAATTATAAGTAAATTAAAATCAAACATTAAAATATAAGGACGTGTGGGAAGAGCAGGAGTAAATTGAGGGGGAGGTGGGATCTATTGTTATTCAAACACTATGCTGTTCTCCATTGGAGTCTCAAGCCACCTGGCAGAGTGCTGTCCTTAGGTCCTTACAATAGGGGGGGGGGTCAGGGCCAACATCACATCAGGGACAGGGCAAGATATTCTAGAGGGCAGGAGAAGACCCTCCTCCTGGACCCATCAGCTGAACCTATCAGGCTGATGGGACCCACAGAATGCTTCCTCTGCCAGCAGGAGTGAGATGGGCCAATTCCAGTGAGATTAGATGGTTCCTCAAGTAACCTGGCCCAATGCCATGGAGACATTTGAAGACATTCACCACCATCTTGAATTGCACCTGGAAGCAGACTGGCAACAAATGCAGCCCATGGAGGAGTGGTATTACGGGGCCATTCTTGAGGTCCCAAAAATTGCCTCCGCTGCCACTCTGCACACTTTTCGCTGGTAAAGGGTTGCAGGAAGCCATCACAGCCAAAAATGGAGCTCAGGAACCTTTTTTCACTGGCAGAGCACTCCGGCTGGCACAGGCACCCGATATGAGTGATGTTGAGCTGGCCACACCCACCCTGGCCATGCCTCTCCTGAGGTCAAACACAACCCTGATGTGGAATGAAATGAAATCGAGTTTGACACCCCAGCAATAGTCCAACGAATAAGGTGCTATGGATTCTATCTGGAGCACAAAGTCATTAATATCCAAAAGACAGGTAATGTAAGAAATGAAATAAATAAAACAAAAATAAATAGTTTCAGGTGCCGCTTCCAGTCAAGACATCAAAATAACCTGCATGGAAGTGCAACATTTACTAGCACTGGTTATGATATTTTATCCCCAAATTCACACATACATGCACCTTCCACAAAACATCCAAGACTTCACAACTTTGTTCTAAGAAGGACAAAATCTGGTTAGTGAATGTTGTGGTACTTGGAGAGAGAGAAGAGAAAGAACTGGGGAAAATCACAAAATACAAAGACTTGCAAATAGAAATAAAATGACTGTAGCAAAAAAAGCAAAAATAGTCCAAATAGTCACCTGAGGCACAATTCTAAAACATCTGGAGCACCTCTGCTTGAGCAACATCTTGAACACTGCTGACATTGACAAAATCACCATCAGTCAATACCAAAAGTCAGCTATAATTGGAACAGTTCATAATCCTGCGATAATATATTTCACATCATCAAACAATATCACCCTATCCTAGATCTCTAGGAAGAACCCAATATAAAAATGCCACATCCAGTCTAAACACCTACTAACTGTGCAACCATCATCACCACCATCAACAACAACAATAATAATACAGTTTCCCTAAAAATACGGCCTACCCTGAAAGTAAGTCCTAGCTTGATTTTTACATGTGCGCCCAATATAAGCCCTACCCCCAAAATAAGCCCTGATTAAGATCCCACCCACTCCAGGGTGCACAGGTAAAAATTAAGCTAGGGTGGGGATGGGGGGATGGAGCTGCCCTACTACTTACCTTTGGACAGTTGTAGCCAGGCCTCGCACACCCTGACACCTGCCTTGCTGGCCCATTTCTTCTGCAGCCAGCAAGGCTGGAAAAGCTTTCCTGAAGGCCTTTGTAGCTAGATCCAGAGCTCTGTTATCTGCTGCAGAGGCCTTCAGGAAAGCCTTGCTGGCTGCAGAAGAAGTTCATGAAGGCCCCTGACAGTGAAAAGGAGGCCGGGGGGCGATGCACACAAGTGAGATTAGTCAGTGAATGACATCGCCCCAAAATAAGACCTGGTGCCTTTTTTGGCAGCAAAAATATATAAGACAGGGTCTTATTTGGGGGGAATAATAATAATAATACTGTGTTTCTCACAAAATAAGACCGATTCTTTTTTTTTCATGGCCCCGAAAAAATGGCTAGGCCGTCTTTTCGAGGGTGGCTTAATTGCCCCCCTTGCATCCTCGAGCAGGCGGGCAGCGACAGCTTGGCTGTTGACCTCGGTGTTGGTGGGGCACTCCATATCTGCCACCATTGCTTTCCCTTCTCCCCGTGCTGCTGCAGCATTTAGAGCAACGCCACAGCGTTTGGTGCAGCCACACGCAGCCAGCCAGGGCTCCTCCCTGCAACCAGAGGCCAGCAGAGACACTCGGCTTCAGGCGCTCCTATCGCCACCTTCCCTTTGCCTTCGAAGGCAAAGCCAATTCTTTTAAAAACAATGCCCTACTAACAGTACGACAAAGCCTCCCTTGCCCGAGAGGGTAGCCCAACCCCATGTGGGGAGATGAATCTCCCAGGGCTGCAGCGCAAGATCGGCCCACCCCGGGAGAAGTGCCCAGCTGCCATCCCTGCCTGGTGCTGGTCACAGTGTGAAGAGCTTCGCCTTGGGTGCCCAGTGCTGCTGACAGGCAGGCCCTCCTGCCCAGAGGCAGAGCTCTAGCCGAGGCAGTGAGCGCCTCCCCGCTGGGCCCTCCGCTCATCCTGCCAGGGCCGCGCCAGAGCCGTGCAAGCTGGGCAGAGCCAGGAAAGCGAGCCGCAGGTGTGCACCCACCTGCCAAGTGAAAGAGCTGGGGCGACCTGAGCTTGGCTTCCTTCCCAAGTCCCTCCAGCCTGAACCCAAAGGGGCACCAGGAGAGGCCGCCTGAAGCAGTGATAGCACCCACCCATCCGTGGACAGGGAGGCAAGGCGACGGCCTGTACCTCTGCCTGATGCCCATGCCACTGCAGTGTTTGGAGCTGCCGGCGCATTTGGAGATGCATGGGGACGGGCTGGGCGAGGGGTGGAAAGGACAGGTGGCTTCGGGCTCTCTCCGCTGCAGAGAGAATTGGCTTTGCCTTCGAAAGTGAAGGGAAGGCGGCAACAGGAGCACCTGAAGCCGAGTGTCTCCACCGGGCTCCAGTTGCAGTGAGGAGCCCTGGCTGGCCGCACGTGGCTGCGCCAAACGCATTGCTCCACAGCAGCACGGGGAGAAGGGAAAGCAACAGTGGCGGAAGGTCTCCTGATACAAAGTGCCCTACCAACACCAAAATCAACGCAGGCAGCACCATATCCGGGTATGCAACAAAAGTACTTCCTAACGGCAAGCCCCCCCGCCATTCCCCCCCATTTTGTATGTTTAATATAGGCCTTAATTTGGGGGGAGGGGCTTAATTTGATTTTATGCCTATAAAACATGCTGGGACTTCCTATTGGGGGAGGCCGTATTGTTGGAGAAACATGGTAGGAGTAGTAGTAGTAGTAGTAGTAGAATATAAGAAAAAAAAAGAAAAGAAATGACTTTCTCCTTCCTCACAACATATAAAGAATTTTAGCAGCCTTCTCTTAAAATACAGCAAATGATATCTTCTTCTCATATCTTATCTATGAACAAAGATATAGGTTACAAAAACATTAGTTACATCTCCTCATTTCGCTTCTATGTCTGGATTTCCTGCCTCACCCTTCAGAACTCAGAAAGTAAACCTACATGCCCCCAAAGCTTTTAAAGCAGTGTTTTTCAAACCTGCCAATTATAAGAGGTGTGAACTTCAACTTCCAGAATTCCTCAGCTAGCACATCTTTCCTCTGTTCTCTTTCTTCATGAGTCCTGGTTTTAGCAACCTAAGAAGAGGTCCTATTGCCGTCGCTGCTCTCACCTTATTTTTTATGTTCACATCAGCATTCATTTTCAGAAGGTAACTGACGATTCTATTGTGCCCTTTTTTGCATGCACAGATTAACGGCGTGTCTCCACCAAAGTAGTCCTGGATATTCAGATTATTTCTATCTTCTTCCAAGAGGAGCTGAAGTTCATTGAAATCATTATTATAAGCTGCCTGGCAAATGGGCTGAGGGGAAGAAAGAGAGAAGTAGGTAGTTTGAACAGATTTTAAGACAAAATGATAAGTGGATTGTGGGTTGTTACTTCATCACATTCATCCACCTTTTTGGATTATAGCGCACACATTTTTTTCAACATACAGGTAGTTCCCGACTTCCAACCGTTTGTTTAGTGACTGCTCAAAGAGCAGTGGGATCCTACCTGTTCCATTACCGGTTTGGTGATCACATGTGCGCACCTAATGTGCGTGCACCTAATGCGTTCGCAGCTTTCCACACACCAGCTGAGGCCAGCAGCACCAAACAGCTGAGAGGATAAAGAAAAGCACCCGGGT
This sequence comes from Pseudonaja textilis, assembly GCF_049901715.1. NCBI lineage: Eukaryota > Metazoa > Chordata > Lepidosauria > Squamata > Elapidae > Pseudonaja > Pseudonaja textilis. Next base: position 24,154,021 of record NC_141993.1, read on the forward strand.
GCGTGGGTGGGCCGATCCTGAGCTTTTCTCTCTTCCTCCTCTCAAGAGGATCTTTTCTCTTCCTCTCAGCTGATCATCAGAGGCATTTTTTTACTACCAGTTCAGCTGAACCGGGCCAAACAGGTAGCATATCACTACAAGCTCAAAGTTAGGGCCATTTTTCACACTACAGTTGCTGCATTCCTGCAACCACTTGATCAGAATTCAAATTCTTGGCAACTGGCATGTATGTACAATGGTTGCAGTGCCCAGGTCACGTGATCCCTTTTTCTGATAAGCAAAGTCAAATGGGGAAACCAAATTCACTTAACAACTCTTTTATTAACAACTGTAGTGGTTCATTTAACAACAGTGGCAAAAAAAAAATCCTAAATGTCTTGCAGAAAGTCAAAATAGGGAACTTGCTGTCTAATCCTGCATCAGTACACAGGGGTGTAATGCAAGGCATCATCTTAGGTCCCACGTTTTTCTTGCTCTATATCAGGGGTCCCCAAACCTGGCAACTTTACGACTTGTGGACTTCAACTCCCAGAATTCTTCAGCCAGCTAAGCTGGAGTCCACAAGTCTTAATTCTTAAGTTTGGATAACTTAGAACTGCGTCAGTTGTGGTCAGACTTAGGTATTGCATACAAAATTATATGTAGTAATGTTTTACCTGTAAATGACTTTTTTTGTTTCAATTGCAATAATACACGTGCTGACAACTGTTTCAAACTCAGCGTAAATCTTCTAAACTTGACTGTAAAAATATGATTTCTGGAATAGAGCTGTCAAAGTCTGCAATGATCTACCCGATTCAGTTGTTTCAGCAACAAATTTTCACAGTTTCAGTCACAAATTGACTTCTGCAGACCTTACATCATACTTAAGTGGTTAGTAGAGGGGGCGTGCATAGGTGCACTACCATGTCTATTGTTCCTGTCATTGTATTTTTATTCTTTTTATTTTATTCTAATAAATAAATAAATGGGACAAAGCTCCCTTAACAACTGTCTTGTTTAACAACAGAAATTTTGGGCTCAACCATGGTCGTAAGTTGTGGATTACCTGTAATTCTAATGCGGGCTAGGTAAATTTACTTTCACCAACAGATGACTATTTTAAGTTGAAAGAAGCCTGAGATCTCTTCCATGAAGAACAAATTGGTGTCTCTGGTTCTATACATTAATACCCATGGGTCTTATTGTGCATATATAACTTGATCTTCAGAAAGTTTTTTACTTTCAAAGCCCTGATACCAACGTTTCCCTCTAAAATGCCTCTTTCTTTGGGCTGAGAGAAAGTGATTGGCCACCCAGCTGACTTTGCACCTAAGGCAGGACTAGAAATCACAATGTCCCAATTTTTAGCCTCATGCCTTAACAATTACCACCAAACTGACTTTTCACCAAGTAGGATCATCCTAGTTTTGGAGGTAGATAAAGAAACCAAGGAGACGAGAAAAGGGATTGCAGCTTTCCCCAAATTCTTTGTGAAACCAAGAAAATAATTTTTTAAAAAAAACCTGCCAACATCCCTGATTTTTATTTCCAAAGAATGGCTCTGGGGTCCATATCATCGTTTTGTTTTATTTTAAAATCAAATAAAATCAGGTGGAGCACAGCACTTGATGAGCACTCTTAGAAACATCACAGGAGGATTAAGGCATCACACTGGATACAAATGTGCAATGAATCAATTCATATGGATGTTAAAATAAAGTAAAATGGTTTTTAAAAGTTAGGGATAACTTGAATAAGTGTTGCATTAAGACTGCAGTTCCAGATTAAATCCACAAAGTGGTGCTAATAGATCACAATTATATTAATCTAAAACTCCTGGTGTGACAGCTTCAAAGACTGCTGAGTTAGGAATCACCATTGTTTTTCCCTGAATCTTTTTCCCCAGCTGTATGCAGAATACAATGAGATCTCCATGCTTTAGCATCCATTCTCCGAATAAGAATTCTTGAGTCGTTTGGGGAATAATTGCTGTTGCAAACTGTAAACTTGATCATAATATGAAGTCCATCACAGTTAACTAATGCAAATGGCAGCACCTAAGATGAGTTTGAAAAAAAAAGATACCTAAGCAGGGTTAGAGGTGGTTAGTATTTGGAGGAGAGACCATCAAGAAATAATCAAGAATGTACCCTTGATTGGGAGGGGATAGATACATCCTGGAAAAAGCAATGGCAAATGGTTCTTTGAAAGTACGCAGCAAGTTTGGCATGGCTTCCCACGAGGCATAAGCTGACCAATGCATGACATAAAAGATATTGTAGTCTCCAATTCATACACATAGACTGGGTTGCTTCAAAAACCTCTAAGTCTAATCGGCTGTGTAATACAAAGAGCGCTGACTTCTATTGTTAAAGAATGCAAATTGGCATCCCTCTAAGGAATGTAAACTGTCTAACAAAAGGCTAATAAAAAAGGCTGTAGGTGAGGTGAGAACTGTTGTTATTTTATCATAACCAATCAAAAGGTAAAAGTCCATACCTCCTTCCCCTCTCAAGCCTATAATACTTAGGTTTCAAAAATTACATAATTTCAGTCCAAAATGGACTATCCATCTGCGTGAAAAAAAGAAAAGAGGAAACTACATAAAAGGCAAATATAGAGACTGGAATTCATTGATTCTATGAGTTATTTCAACCCAATTTAATTGTCGTAATAACTTTCAGTGCAGCCATTGTGTGGGCAATTATAGAATCCCACCAAGTGTTAAGAACCTGTGCCTCAGTTTTCCCATTTTCCTTCTCCATCCTCTTAGGGTAGGGTTACCCCATTTTGAACTGTACAGATAGACCTTGACTTACAACAGTTCATTTAGTGATGGTTCAAAGTTATAACAGCACTGAAAACAGTGACTTATGACCATTTTTTACACTTGCAACCATTGCAAGGATCCTCATGGTCACATGATCAAATTTAGACTCTTGGTAACTGATTCATATTTATGACGGTTGCAGTGTCCTGTGGGGTCATGTGATCATCTTTTGCAAACTTTGGACAAGCAAAGTCAATGGGGAAGCCAGATTCCCTTAACAACCGTGTTACTAACTTAACACCTGCCATGATTTACTTAACAATTGTGCTAAAAAAGGCCATAAAATGCGGTAAGTTTAACTTAACGTCTCGCTTAGCAACAGACATTTTGGGCTCAATTGTAGTTTTAAGTCGAGGGCCACCTGAAAATCTAAAGGGAGCTAACTTTTCTGAAGGATCAGCTGTAAATATTCTAAATGAATTGATGACACTGCTTCGAGGCAGCATTTTTCGATAGTGTGTTCTTACAGAAAGAAAAATAAAATAACATTTATCCTGGCTATTTTTTATATACCATGATATAAAGATATATTGGTGGCACAGGCATCGGGAGAATGGGAGAGAAGGGCAAAGCCCCGAAGGAATAGAATGGAATGGAATGGAATGGAATGGAATAGAATAGAATAGAATAGAATAGAATAGAATAGAATAGAATAGAATAGAATAGTTGGAAGGGACCTTGGAGGTCTTCTAGTCCAACCTCCTGCTCAAGAAGGAAAACCCTATAACATTTCAGACAAAAGGTTGTTCAATCTCTTCTTTAAAACTTCCACTGTTGGGATATCCTAAAGATGCAAAATAAACTCCATTCTTTATGTATTAATGTGCCTTGTCATGACGCTAATATGAAATGGTGGCGCTTGCATTATGATGACACAAGCCATGTGTGGGTCCCTCTAATTTAGAGGGCATGTATATCATCCTGATTTTCTCTTTTGCCTGGGAATGTGTGATATAAAGGAGTTTCAGAAGAATGTTTTGTGCTTCGGTATCACCGCACGTCTTCATTTTGCATTTCAAGACAGTGGATGAGCAAAAGCCACAATAACCCAGGTGAAGAATTCAGAAATCCAAATTATTTCAGAAATGGAATGCAGTTCAACTGGATGTGCTTATACTACAAACCCCTTTGTTTATAGATAGGTGGGTTTCGAATCCAAATTGCATTTTCTCTATTTACTTTTAACAAAGAGTTATCTTCTCCCCTAGATACAGAGTTTTGATAAGACGTTTTTACATGTAATATTCATTTTTCTTGAACAATGACAGAGAGTTGTATCCATTAGCCTCGTGAGGTAATCCAGGTAAGAAGCACAGCCAGGAATTTTAACTTAAACTTTAATGTAAAATTGCATTAGCAGAATCTTGCTAATCTGAAAGTACCTCTTCCATCCTTCATTTTTACTTTCCTAAATACTACAGATGGTTCCTTCTGATATTATTTTACTATCCCTCCTCTTTTAGACTAAAATTTAATTTATCAGGCTGGGGGTCTCCCTCTTATCTCCCAAGATCATTGCCACACACTGTACCATTACAAAATCCCAAACTACACATACTGGTTTACTCTTCTGTAAGCAAGTTTGATGTAATCAGAAAAGGCTCTGCGGAAGTGAGAGTTGGATTTTGAAGAGGAAGGATACTTTTGAACTGTATTATTGCAGAAGACTCCTGGGAATATCAGGGATAGCCAAATATAGCTATAGCAAGTATATCATGGATAATCAGAGTCCTCACCTAAAGCACAAATAACCAGGCACAAATTATACAAATATATATTAATATACAACATATTGTGCAAAGACGTAGCTCCGGACAAGTCTATAATTCTGGGAAAGGTAGAAAGAAAGTAGAGGACAACAAGGAGATAAGGAAAGACTCAGTGAAAGCAATAATGTTTGCACCATTGAAAGACTTGAAGGATCAGGAAGAAAATAGATCATTGTGGTTGATAAGAGTGAACACATACTTGATGGCACATAATCAAGTTTGGGATTAAATGTAGACACAGGAATTTAGAAGAGGTTTTGGCAATATACTTATAATCACTGAGGAAAGTTTCTGTTTTAGATACTGCTCATACTTTCTAATGTAAACTGAACCTTTTAGTTAGGGTGATGAAGCAAGATATTTCATTATGGTGTTTACACATTTTTCTTTGCTAACTCAAATTCACCATGCCCTTCCTGGTAGAGTGCTTTGAACATGTTCTGTCCTTATTGGACTGTTTTTAGGGACTGGCATATGTTTTAAATATCTAGCTCTATTTTAATTCCCTTTCTTATACTTAAAAAAGACTAGATTTGTTGCTAGAACGTTCACCAATTTATACAGATACTGAAGAGGTAAATCTGTTTTTTTTTTCTTAGTGGTAACAAGCAAGCACTTGATAGAACATTCATTGCTGTATCTCCAACCACCAACTTTAACCAACAGCTCCAAACTTGATCAAGGGATCAAGAGGTCACACCTTTTCTGATTTCCATAAGCCACACAACCCTGTTTCAAATATTTCCCTTATCACTTCAATTCAATTCAATTCATATTTTTATGGAAAACTGTTGATTATTTCATTAGCAACTGATTCCCCATAAAGATGCAATTTCTCAGACTTGATAGAATTGCTTGAATTTCATAAAAGCAAAACCAACCCCTTTGAATACATATCAAACTGGATGTGGTGCATAATAGCTACTGTTGAAGCCCATTTAAATAGTGGTAAGTGGCTACAGGGTACTTACCTGTGAATATAGTATCCCCATGTTTTTCCTTTTGCTGCCACTTGAAATCCTTTCATTAAATATCTTTAAAATGTGATCCACAAAGCCTTTTTTTAGCTGAATATGGTGAAGAGCAAACTATCCCAAAGACTGTACATTTTCTTTAAGTTCCCTATGTTCTTCCCACGCTTGCTTTCTTAATCAGACACAGAATGAGAGGCTCCACCCAGTAAAGTAGAAGTGTGTGTTCACTTCCTGCAAGCTCTCACAACTCTGTACAAGTTACAACAGACAAGGTATTGGCACACTTTGTCAGTGAAGCAGTAAAAAAGTGGTTGACTTAAGGAGGTTTGCAAACAACCGCAATGATAAAACTAACAACCATACAGTTTAACTATATTGCTAAGGAGAGTGGAATGAAACTTCAGACAAAAGCATGCAGGTAGGGAACTTTAAAAAGCTTTCACTTCCTATATAATAATGCCATAATCATTCTCTATATGAGTCCCATGTTTAATCTGCCTAGTTTTATGGAGAGATGAAATGAAGTTTGTACATGTTAACAGCAGGTCAAAGGGCAGGTCAAAGGGCAGTTGGAACAGTAGTTCAATATGGAAGAGAAAGGAGAGGGCGGGGAGAGAGAGCAAAATACATTATTCAAATGTTCCATCTTTAAGGTATCCCAATGAGATATCTTAAAGGTAAGTCCACCTAAAGCATTATTTTTACCAAGTTACCTTGGTCAAAATAGTTGGGATTACACCTATTCCACCCACCTATGCCATCTATATTCAACTATATTTTTAGATAGGTTTTAGACTAGGTTTTTAATTATTATTTTAATCATTTTAATTTTTAAATATTCTGTAGTGTGATTGTGATGTGGTGTTTGGGACACTGTGCTGGAGTAGCTTTCAAATTTGTAGAATGCAATGGCAATAAAGGTATTCTATTCTATTCTATACTATTCTCTAGTTGTCTGCATTTCAGTGTGGGAGAAACATTTAAAAAAAAAACTTGTTTAGTGCACCTAATCAACTTTGGCTGATCTCAAAAGGCCTAGCTGGGAATTTGAAAAAAAAAAAAAACCATACAGGAGAAAAGAAATATCTATATTGTTGTTGTTGTTTTAGGAAAAGAAAAAGAAATAATAATCAGGAGTTGACCCTAACTCAAAATCTTACTTCCTGATGCTAATTAACTGCACATCGGAGCTTTTGGGACCAATTGGAGAATGTATTTAAGCAATGTCTGGGGAACAAGCATAGACTCCCCACTCCAGATATGTCAAACTTGATTTCATTGAGGGTGTATCAGGGTTGTGTTTGACCTTAGGGGGCCCGGGTGGGCATGGCCTGGGTGGACATGGCCAGTTCGATGTCATTTGTGTCAGGGGTATCAGTGGCAGCCCGAGCCCTCTGCCAATGAAAACAGGCTCCCAAACTCCATTTTAAGATGCAACCCTCTGCTAGCGAAAACGGAGCTCGGGAGGGCCATATGTGACCCTCCTGAGCTCCATTTTCACTGGCAGGGCCAGTCCTTCTCTGTTTCCACAGGCCAAAGCTAAGCACCCCATGGGCCGCACCTGATCCCCAGGCCTTGAGTTTGACACCCCTGATCCACTCCTACCCCAAGCACTACCAAGTAATAGTGTATAGCCAGATAGGTATGAATGTAGAAGTAAATAAGCAAGTACAGGCACAGTTTGCTTTAAGAATACATTAGGAATAGCTAGCCATAAATCAAAAATAGACACAATGCTACTTATGAGTCAAGTTGCCTACACTCATAACTGGATGATCCAGATTAAGTACCTAACATAGTTGGAGTTGTGACTTTGGTTGAAGAATTAACTATTTCCAATAGTTCCATCTAATGCAGTTTCAATAATCACATTTATTATAGTAGAAGCTGAGTTTTTTTTTTTTTTTACAGGATTGTACCACACACATATAGGAAAAATAACTTTGTTTTGGTTCTTTGAACTCTAAGTTAAATATTGAAAATGGAAAATTATTAAATCAAGTTGCAAACAAGTTTCTATAAGGTGGTGAGAAAAATCATGATTTTGTTTTTGTTGTTTTTTAAAAGCATGCTATTATGGGAATTCATCTGTCTTATTGGCTTCTTTAGTTAATTAACATAATTAAATGTCATCATGCTTTCATTGCACTGACCACAAATTATTCCACACACCTAACTAAGTGGACTTTCATTTAAGTTCTGAACAGTTATATTTGATTAATTTTCTTTCTAAATATGCATTTAAGTTGTTCTGATTGCATCAGTCTACTTTAAAATTGTTTATGATTTGAAGGTACACTTTTCAATGGAAAGGGGCTCAGTGACATGCTTAATAAATACAGCTAACTCTCTCTCTCTCTCTCTCTCTCCCCTAAGTTAGTTAATTTAATTAAAATTTCAATAATTTAGAAATTCCATTATTTAATTTGGGGAATTTAACATGGAAGAATGTAATTGTCTAACTGTTGATAGATGAATTCTGCCAAGGATGATCCTTTAGGAAAAGTTTTGGCTTCTTTTGCTAACAATGTTCATTTTCAGTGGGAGTTAGAAATGATTTTATTGTTGGCCTTTGGCAATAATGTTTCTTTTTTTTTAATTTCAAAAGGCACAAAAAGATTTGCTATCCTTGACTGAACATTAACCACTGAGAGGAAGAAAGAGAAGATGGCTCATATGTGATTGCCAAAAAGCTTTATGACTATCCAAAACAAAAATAATAAAACAACAAAAAAAAGGACACAGGTAGCAGGTAGAGAGAAACTACTAGATCTTCAAGGAAGAATGTAAAGAGCAGAGATCCAGCAGATTCTGACCAGTTCTGGATAACTGGTAGCGAACTTGCTGAATACCAGCTCTGCACCTCTAACTGGGCCCACCCCCACATCTATTCTCTGCCTCCCGAGTCCCAGCTGATTGGCTGGGTCTTCTTTGGTTGCCCTGCACAGGAGAACGGAGCTGGAAAGGGGTGGGGAGGGAATGGGATTTTGCAATAAACTTCCCCTGGAGTGGGAAGGGAATGGGAATTTTACAGTATCCTTCCCCTGTCATGCCCATGTCTACTCCTCCAGTGTGCAGGATAAAAAATAATGGATTTAAGTTACAGGAGGAAAGTTTCTAATTCACTGTTAGAGGAAAGAAAAGCCTTTCTGACTGGCAGTACCACTTGGCAGTGGAACCAATTATTTGGGGAAACAATAACTTATTCTTAAGTTGTGTGTATTCAACTTACTGGATGTATTCAGACGAAAACATCATCTATCAGAAATGCTTTAATTTAGATTCCTGCCCAGAGCAAGAAGGTAAACTCAGCATTTCTTTCCCTTTCCACTTCTCTGATTTTGATGAACTTTCTTTAATTGCTATTAATCAATTTTTTACAGAATTGGATAAAAATTTCAGGCCCAGAAACTCCTTCTGAGGGAATGAAATATAACACACTTCAGACCAGTAAGTGTGTCATAGTAAGGGCAACTTCTACTCAAGTGACTTTTATAATCCAATTTTTCTGTGAATGGACTAATGTGTTTTTTACAACTTGTCAAAAGAATTGGATGTTAACAGACATAGTAGTTGTTTTTCATAAATCTGCTTAGGAGGAAAAACTCTTTAAAAGGAAATGTTAGGATTCTATGTATAGAGAGAGATTTAAAAGGATTTGCTTTCTTCCATTACTGTACATATTTCTATGTATATATCATGGACTGACGCCACATACCATTTAAAAAGAGTAATTGCAGGAAACAAGGATTGTTTTGGATCAAGAATTCTCAGCCTAACTTAACTGACAGTATAAAATAAGAGGCAGCTGGACTTTGTTTTTCTTTGAAGACATTTCACTTCTCATCCAAGAAACTTCTTCTATCAGAACTGAAGAAGCTTCTTGGATGAGAAGCAAAATGTCTTCAAGGAAAAACGAAGAAGTCCAGTTGCCTCTTGAAAAAACACCGTTGGGACACCTTTGACCTGGATAACTAAGAATCTCCATAGACATAAAGTAAGTTCATATGCACTGTTATGTACTTGAAGGTACCGATTATTAAAATAATAAAATATTTTGTTTCTCTGACTTTCTCCTTATTCCTTCTCAAAACATCTATGGGGAATAATCTCCGAGGAAACAGGGAAGAAGAAAAATATCTAAGAATCTATACACTTGAGTTCCTCCTTTCTTACCTCTAGGGTCAATCCTATCCATCCAACTGAACTCAGTTCAGAAACGACCTTTGTTAAAAGCTTTTGAAGTCTGGAATTTTCATTGTTTGATGTATTGTTTGGCAATATCAGAAATAATTAAACAGGCACAAGTGAAGTAGCAATAGCCCTTAGACTTATATACCACTTTATAGTGCTTTACAGCCCTCTCTAAACTGTTTACAAAGTCAACATATTGCCCCCAACAATCTAGGTCCTCATTTTACCAACCTTGGAAGGATAGGCTGAATCAACCTTGAGCCAGTCAGTATCAAACTTTTGACAGTGGGCAGAGTCAATCTGCAATACTGCATTCTAAACACTGCCACCACAACTCTTATCTGTGCCACTACATAGCCACTCATCTTGTTTTCAAAATTAAAAATACCACATCTAATGATGTTTACAGTTTATAAAACACAGAATCTGTGATATATGCATCAAACTATCTCAGGACTTGTTTTGATGCAACTATAATATAGCATAAGCATAACAGAACATGATTTAGTTACATTGTATAACAGGAGTACCACTGCAAACTTGCATATAATAATAATATACATTGTCACGACTCAACTGATAGTAGTCCCACTTACTATAAATGTGTGGAATAACTAGTCTAAAATACAGTGGAGTTATTCTTCTTTGGAATTATAGGTGCATCCTTTTTTTATATTGGTACATCAAATTGTGTGTGTGTACATATACATACATACATGTGTGTGTGTGTGTGTGTGTGTGTGTATGGATGTGTGTGTATACATACAAACACATATATGCAATACACACACATGCATGTATGGTGACATGAAAATGTAGATGGAAGGAGATGAGAAGGTACCAAAAAAATAAGCTGTTCAGAAACCCACAAATGAATGGGATTGGTGTTTGGTGAGTATTAATTTGAACGCAAAAGTGAATAGTCTGCCCCCCCCCCCACCCACCCCCAAAAAATCCTCATTGAAGTGGGATTTTTTTAGAGTGCAGAAAAGTTAAACATCACCATCTGGTGGGAAGCTATGAAATAACAAGCTATCATTTGAGAATCATTTGTATCAATCATTGAATAACAGAAGGTCTATGGATTTAAATAAAGTCAATATTTGAACTCAAATAGAGGAGGAGAACTGAATTACAAAACAAGGATTTGAAGCAAGAGTAACTGGTTTGAGTAAGAAGAGAAGAGAGGAAGGGTGAGAAACCTGTGGTTGGATGGAGCTGATAAGTTCTTCAAAAAGAGGTGAGAAGCTTGAAGAAAAGGGGCAATGCATGGAGTTGGGAGAAACAGCAATGGATTGCAAAGGTGGAAAAGGCTGGAGAGATGCAATGAATGGTGTTGGTAAATTCATCCAACATTCCTTAATTTATCTGTTCTTTCCTTTTCTGCACTTTGCCGCTACTTATTTCAAAAAGGGTATTAAAAAATCTGTTGGGCGTTTCTGTATGATAACCAGTCAAGCTCAACTTTGGCAAGTCTTTATTTTTCTAGTAGCATTGCAAAACTGCAATGATCTGATTGCACATCACAAAAGTAGAATTATTATACCTTGCTTTTTGCTAAATCTGTGTACTGGTAGCCCCCAGTATATGCTTTACCATCCTTCAGTTAACTAATTGATTATAGACCCTTGAAATGTATGTAAGGTTACTTTTAAAAATACCATTATATTCTAAAGAAGTTTGGAAGAAAAAAAATGGATCAAACTGGGTTGGACTTTGACTGTAAAAATAATAATTCAAAATTGGTAACATTTACCAAACGTTCTTGGTCATGCTGGGCTTTGCTCTGTGACAAAAAATGTCAAATTCTTCTCCTTCTCCTCTTCCTCCTCTTTTGTAGAGTGCAAAATCCAGCCTTACCTAGGGGTAAGGGGTAAGACCTTTGCTCTTTGCAAGGAGGCTTTTTTTGGCCCCTTTGGGGTATTTTTTGCTTTTAGTAGGCAGTATCTTAGCTGTATGGGTGTGAATGGTGTGTGTGCATGATTGAGAATTTAGCAAAGAACTAACAATTGGAACAGCAAATAAGTACTTTCTTACATCAGCTGTCTTCCAGCAGAAAAACTGCACTGCAGATAACAAGGGGGGGAAAACCATATATTCTGCCTTTCTTCCCCACTCCCTGCCCGGCCCAAGGTGATGAATGGTTTCCTCCAATGTGAAAAAGAAAAGAAGTGGGTGGAGAAAGTGCATTTATTACAGAGTCAGGGAGGAAACCTCAGCAGCAGATAGCATTTAATGTCTTTCAGAGTACAAACTCTTATGGGCAGGGAAACAGGTATTGCAAGAAAAGGGTATAAGGAGAAATGAAGTTCTTTGCAAAAAATAGCAGGTAGGAATGCTACCTAATCTAAAATGTGCAAGTGACAAGTAAAAAATCTTCTCTCACTGCGATGACTTCTGGCTTGAAGGGCTTCGGTGACAAGCAGGAATCCGTGATCATGCATGGTTTCCGTCTGGGCTCGCCGCTGGAGCTCCCTGAGCCGGCTGGTTTCAGGGCTAAGCCACCCTGTAGAGGTGGTGAAGAGGGGGGAGACCGCCAGCAGGGTTGAGGAGAGCCGCATCTCTCCTCCTCAGCTGGCCATTCCCGAAGGCGGTTGCAGCGGTGGTCAGAAATGGCCACCACGAAGAAGAACTCGACCGGAAAAGAATGTGCAGGAGGAAGATAAGAAGTGAAAGTTTTGGCTGACCGGGTTAAATTGTAAAAGCAACAACCAAGGTACCCTGGAATTTAAACTTATAAAAAATAACATCGCTCCCAAAGAAGAGTTGGAAGCAGCGAAGGAAAGTGAAAAGGGAAAGGTTTGGCGCTTTTTTTTCTTCTCTCTCCTTCCCTATACTGACAATTAAGAGACTTAAATAAGAAATCAGAAAAATCTGCTTTGACATCAATAGGCAATTAAGCTGAAAATAAAACAAAATGTCAAAGGGATAACAAAGATTTCTGGACATTAAAAACTTTCTTTTTCATAAGCAGGAAGGGAGAGAAAAAGAATAAGGGCAGGATCTGGAAGAGGGAGGAGACTGCCTGGAATTAAAAAGAATCTACAGTAAAACTTCAACGAGACTTCTAAAAGATACATTTTAACTGAAACTTTGCAACTAAATAGTAACCCCAGGAAAAGAAAGTGAAAAAAAGAGCAAAAAAGAAACAGCTTGTGTGTATTTGGATTATTTGGTGATCTTTGGATTTTTGGTTATTATATTTGAATGACTAAAATCAACTGGGTGGTTGTTTAAAAATTTATACAATGGCACCACTTCTGGATGAATTGAAAATGGAATTTAAAAAGTACAAAGAAGATGCACAAGAAGGGAAGGGTTCTTTTGGCTTTTGATTTTGAAATGGGTGCTGCCAGTGGCAAACAAGCCATTCTTCCATAACCACTAAGCGATACCATTCATGGCAAATCTGACCACTTGAACTAATCTGAACTAAGGCTAAAAGTTGGAAAAGATGCCTAGTTGGTCATAGGAGAGATATAGTTGGTCATAGGAGAGATATATTTACCGTTTTTTCATAAATAACTGTTTTTCTCTAGTTTCTGTATGATCCAGAACAGTGTGGCGAACCTTTTCGGCACCAAGTGCCGAAATGGGAGCGTGTGCACACAGGGGAACATTGGAAACCGGAAGAGCAGTTTCCTGTCATGTGAGTGTGTGGGAGCACCGGAAACTGGAAGAGCAGTTCCCAGCCTGCATGCATGTACTAGGAAGCTGAGCTTCCAGTTTCCGGCATGCACATGCACTATAGCCACCTGGTCTTGCAGTTTCTGGTGTGCGTGCACACACAAAGACTAGCTGGCTGATGCGTGCCAGATCCCAGAAGAGCAACAGGCAATGGCTGGCATGCCGGCAGAGATGTCTCTGCATGCTACTTCCTGCACGTGTGCCATAAGTTCGCCATCACAGATCTAGAAGGAAGTTAAATAGCTCCCAAGTATGCCTTCAGCTACTCTGGACCAAGCTTTCTACATATGAATGATACCAGTACCATGTTAAGTGTTTTGTTGCTTTTAATCTCCATGTTATTTGTGTTCTCAACTCTCATATTTTAACACTGATTTTAATATAAGGAAATTAGGGTGCATACACAAATTTATAGAGGAAAGTCAAGATAAGCATGTGTGTGTGTGAGGAGAGAGACAGACAGACAGACATATAACAGCATAGATTCACAGGAATATTTCTTGGCCTGGGAAAGGAAATGAGGTGAGCCCATTCTCCCGATGTAATGGAGCATGAGAAAAACCTTGGGAGCTTTAGCCAAGGCAAGATTAGATAACAGACACCTCAGCCCACAGAAGGAACAGGAACACGGAAAGCATCTCAGAAGGGACTCCTCCCCTTATTCTCTGGAAAGTAAAGGCAAGGGACAGAAATTTGCTTTCAGGCTTACATTTATTTTTATTTATTTTATTTCTATTATCAGATTTAGAGGCTACCCACATCTCACTCACAGATTAATTCTGAGCAGTGTACAGTTAAAAACGTACATAAAAATTATGCAAATATTTTGTCAATAAAAAGGCAGTTAAAACAGGGTCGGAATAATTAAAGTTAAAAAAAAAGGTGGGAAGGGCTTTCGAGGTGATAACATCCTCAACGTTGGCTAAGCCCAAGCAAGTTAAGCAAGAGACCGGTCTTCGACTCTCCATTCCCTTCCAAAGGTGCTTTTGCAAGAGGAAACTGGACTTTCTGGTCTCTTTCTTTGAAGACATTTCGCTTCTCATCCAAGAAGCTTCTTCAGCTCTGACAGGACAGTGGGAAATGGAAGGATTTATATTCCTTGCTGGTAATTTGCATCGTTTTAGTTTGCAATTTTTCTTCTGGAAATGCATCCCCCCCCCTTTTTTTTTCAACCCGCCCCCCCAAAAAACAAGGAAGTCCAGTTGCCTCCTGAAAAAGCACCTTTGGGACAACCATGACCTGGATGTCTGAGAATCTCCACAGACATCTCCATTTCCTTCCAATAAAGGTTTCCATGTTTTGGGTGCCTTCTCTGGTTTACACTGAAGAGCTGACCTCACCCTGCCTCTGGCCCCCTCCTTTGGCACCGCTGCTTCTCCTCTCGTCCACCTGATCACCGTATTTTGGGGAGGCTGATCTGAGCGGTTACCCTGAAGTTTCGCTCCCACCAATTACAATAACCCCAACACCAGCCTGGATCCCCTGTGGCTTGAGTGGGGAATGAAAACAAAACAAAAAAAAAAACCAACGCAGAAGCGGACATGCGACTGTCTCCGCTGCCGCGTCCGCCGTTGGATCCCTTTCCTCAGTCTGAGGTGTCCGCCTTTTGCCCCACCCCGTCCCCGTTAGCTCGGTGTAACTATAAGCCCGCGCGCGGCGCCACCCCTTCGCCCCGCCAGGGGAAGAAATGGGAGCCTCTTCTTCCTCAGCGAGACCCTGCCGGGACGGGAGGCCTCTCGCGTGAGAGGAATCGGCGCCCGCTGTCCCCGGCGGCTTGAACACCGCCGCTCACAGGGGAGGAAGCGAGGCCAGGGTGCAGCTGCTGGGCCGGCCTCGGGCTTCTGATTGTTGAGAGGTTGTGGCGGGGCGGCAGCCGCGAAAGGAGGCGAGCGCCAGGAGGGCAACCTCCCCGCTCCGAGGAGAATCTAGCCACCCTGCGCAACGACGGCGGCGTCAGGGTAAGCGAGCTTCTCAAGGGCGCCGCCCGCCTCCTTTGTGTATCTTTCTTGAGCGCGTGGGAAGGGTTGGCCGCGTAAGGAAGACGGGGCTGGCTTCGAAGGCAAAGGAAGGAGACCGGGAACGGCGGGGGAAACGCCGGCGTGTGGCGTGTTTTTAGCAGCGGCGGCGGCGGCGGTGGTCTCCATGGCTCGTCGCCTCGCTCGGAGCTTGCGGTGGCTTTGGGTTGGCTGCTTTTCGCCTCACCTAGCAGAGAGGACCGACCGGCTTCTCGTGTTTTGCAGCACTGCGCTGGACTGCCAGGACTTATGAGTGTGGCCTTTATGGAGGGTTGGGGGGAGATAGTGGGCTTCTACGGCAGAAGTGCTATTCCCCCCGCCTTCCTCAACTGCGGAAAATTGGTGCAGCGACTAGGGTATGGAGAGAGACCAGTTGTAGTGTTGCCTTCACATCTCTCCCCTCCTTCTACCCGTCAGCCCACAACGGGACCGGCGCTGGCTTTAGTTGTTGTCCCGCGGGGCATATCCAAGCCCCCCTGGGAGTAGCAATTATTATGTTTGTGTGTGTGTGTGTGTGTGTTTGTTCTAGCAAGCAGGTGCTGCAACTCAAGTGTTAACGCATCTCTTCTTTCGAGCTCGTTCTACGCTTCCAGGACTGCGGCTTTCTCTTTGCTTACCCTCAGCAGTTTAGCGTGTATTGATCGCGAGGAGTGTGTGTGTGTATATGTGTATGTTTTAACCATGCTCTGCAATCGGATACCTGTCAGACCAAAAGGATATCGGGGGTAATGTGTAAAGCAACGTTGAGAAGATCCAGGACCAATAATTGATTTGGAAGGCCATGTTGGAAGCGGATAATCACAAATTGCATAAATATATATGTGGGAGAACACTTCCCAATTCAAGGTGACTTGACATTTTGGCAGAATGAAAGCCATATTCTATTTCCAATCAGATTCAACATACTAAAGACACAATTCTGGCTTAGCAATTATTCTTGTCCTGTTTTTATCATAGGTGATTCAAAATGATACCCAGAAATCACATTATAAAGATACATTATTTTGTGCAAAACAGAAGTGTCAGGCAGTTATGTTGTCTTGAATGGTGTCCTTCTTCCTTGTAAATCCTCCAGTTGTATTGGAAGTTAAGCTGCTGGAATGCTTTGAAAGATGTCTGGATGGTTCCTGGTTGGAAAATGCTGGTTTGCTAGGCTGGCCTAGTTTTGCCATCCTAAGATTTTGAACAAACCCAGTGGCGTATTAACTATTAAGCAGACTAATATGGCTTCGTTTGCACAGGAGGAGGGCACCAAGATTTGTCAGTGCTTAGGGCACCACTGAACAGACCATATTTTCTCTTGAAATAATATATTTTAAAAGACCAATGAAATAGAAACGTTACTATGTCACATTACATAAAGAAAGATTTGCCATTTCTATACTTGGATCCACCCAAAAGATGCATTATATCATATAATCTCTAACATGACTGATATGACTAGGACTGGATTAAATCTGAAAGGAGACAATCATTTTGAACAATTCAGCAATTCAGGATCATAAGATCACAGTACAGAGGATAATGTGAGGCATATGCTTTTAATAAACAAGCAGAGCTCAATTTTAATCGTAAAAGTGGTACATTTTAGATACGCATGTTTGCATTAGATGCATAAAGTCAATTTTACCCTGTGCATTACCTTCAGCTATTACTTTTTAAAATAAACTGGCTGGTGTATCTCTAAATTTCCTTTCCATTTTATACCAGATGGAGATGCACTCCAGGCAACATCAGGGTAAGAGGCTGGCTTATCATGTATTTGGTTCATCATCAAGCAGCCTTGTAGCCATTTTTTACCTACTGTAGCACTTTCACTGATGAGGACAGCAATGGCTGTGCTAACTGAGGAATTCAGTGAATTGGAAATCCCATCTGGAAGTTGTCAGGTTGAAGAAATACTATAAAGAAAGTCTGATTTGTTTATTTTAAATTGATCTCTTGATTTTGGGGGGCTTATAAACTACTTCAGTCATGAATGACTCCGAGTCATTCCCAATCTTCCCAGATCAGGCAAAAAACATACAGTACACATAAAATAATATCCACACGAAGAGCCTGTATGGTGTAGTGCAGTAGTGGCTAACCTTTTCGGTGCCGGAAACCAGAACAGCAGCTCCCCAACCGGAAGAGCAACTGGAGACAGCTGGCGTGCCCGGAGAGATGGCTCTGCATGCCGCTTCCAGGATGCGTGGCATAGGTTTGCCATCACGGGTGTAGTGGTTAAGGCATCTGGCTAGAAACCTGGAGAGTTCTAGTTCCCCTTCCATCTGGATAACCTTGGGCCAGTCACTCACTAGGAAGGAGGAAATGGCACATCCCTTACAAGAAAACTTCAGGGACTAGTCAGGAGTCAAACCTGCCAGGAATCAAAACTGACTCAAATGTCAAAAAGACAAACTGCATATTGCTTTGTTGATTGTGTGCCGTCAACTCAATACAGAATCTTAGTAACCATACAGATAAATTTTCATTAGTAGGATTTCTTCCCATTGTGATGTTTCAGGTCTACTAACGGTGCACCTCTTGCAACGACAACAGAGGCAATCTTCTTTTTCCTACTATCTTTTCCACCATTATAGGCTTCTCCAGAGAGCTAGGTTTGCAATATTAGGACTGAAATAAGATAATTTTGAGTCTGATGTGTCTCAAATGAGAATTCTGGTTGATTTGTTCAACGATCTATTTAAGTTCAAAAACACCTCGACCTACAATCATTTGTTTAGTAACCAAAGTTACAACAGCATTGAAAAAAAGTGACTTATGAGCAGTTTTCACACATCCTACCAGTGCAGCATCCCCGTGCTCACATGATCAGCAAAATTCAGGGCTAGGCAACTGGCGTGTATGTGATCACCATTTGTAAGCTTGCTAGCTGGCTTCTGACAAGAAAAGTCAGATTCTCCCAAAGGTTTTTTTTTTTCCCAAGAGGCAGCTGGACTTCCTGGACATTTCACTTCTCATCCAAGAAGTTTCTTCAGCTCTGTCTGGATGGTGGGGAATGGAAGAATTTATATTCCTTGAGTATAAATCCTTCCAACCTTCCATTCCCCACCATCCTGTCAGAGCTGAAGAAGCTTCTTGGATGAGAAGTGAAACGTGTTCAAAGAAAAACCAGAAAGTCCAGTTGCCTCTTGAAAAAGCATCTTTGGGACAACCGTGACCTGGATGACTGAGAATAACTGCATGATTTATTTAACAATTACAATGATTTGCTTAACTGGCAAAAATGTTGCATAATGGGGCGCAACTCATTTAATAATTGCCTTGCTTGGCAATGGAAATTTGGACTTGATTGTGGTCCTAAGTCCAAATAACAGAATTGGAAGGGACCTTAGAGGTCTTCTAGTCCAATACCCTGCACAAGCAGGAGACCCTATACCAGGGGTCTGCAACCTTAAACACTCAAAGAGCCATTTGGACCCGTTTCCCACAGAAAAGGAAACACCGGGAGCCAATAATTTAACCGGTGTGACTGGTGGGTGTGGCCAACTCGACTTCACTCCCTCTCACCCAGTCATCACCTTCTCTGGAATATAGAGCGAGTCTCCATCCCCTGCCATCACCTTTACTTTCTCAGGCCAGGTGAGGAGTGATGGGGAGGGGAGGGGCCAGCCAGTGGTGGGATCAGCCGACGGAGCCACAGCAGAGGGCCAAAAGAGCCGCATGTGGCTCCAGAGCTGTAGGTTGCAGAGCCCTGCCCTATATTTCAGACAAATAGCTGTCCAATTTCTTCTTAAAAACCTCCAGTGATGGAGCATCCACAACTTTAAGCTGTTCCACTGGTTAACTGTTCTCACTGTCAGAAAGTTTCTCCTTAGGACTAGGCTGCTTCTCTTCTTGATTAGTTTCCATTCATTATTTCTTGTCTGATGCTTTAGTAATTAGTTTCTTCCCCTCCCCCTCTTCTTTGTGCCAGCCCTTCAAATATTGGAACATTGCTATCAAGTCTCCTCTAGTCCTTCTTTCCACTACACTAGACATACCCAATTCCTGTAACCCAGAGGGGTCAAACTCAATTTCATTGAGGGCCACATCAGGGTTGTGTTTGAACCCGGGACGCCGGGGTGAGCATGGCGAGGATGGGCATGGCCAACTTGACATCACTCATGTTGGGGGTGCCTGTGGTCGCCAGAACGCTCTGCCAGCAAAGACGGGCTCGTGAGCTCATTTTCAGATGAGTTTGAACCTTTGCAGTTGTAGATACATACTGGCATCTGAATGTCTTTCCTAATTCCTTCACTCCAAGTTCTAGTATTTAGTTTATTTCTTGACTGCTCGTTCTTTTACTATTGATAGTTAATTCTAAAAGGCAAGAGGTATACATCACTTCATTATCATGCACTTCATTATCTTTATTGTCAATTCTAACACTGGTTTCTGTGCCTGTTGTCATTAGTTTGGCCTTCTTTATATTTAGCAATAGCCATAGGACTTAGACTTATATACCGCTTCACAGTGCTTTACAGCCCTCTCTAAGTGGTTTCCAGAGTCAGCATATTGCCCCCAACAATTTGGGTCCTCATTTTACCCACCTCAGAAGGATGGAAGGCTGAATCAACTTGAGCCTGGTGAGATTCGATTTCAAACTGTTGGCAGCCGGCAATCAGCAGAAGTAGCCTGCAATACTGCATTCTAACCACTGTGCCACCGTGGCACAGTATTTAATCTTACTCCCGTTTTTTTATTGTGCTCCTTAGTTGTCATTACTGGAGCTTGTGGATCAGTTGCATCATATCAGGGTCACATCATCACTGTAGCACGGCAAGTTATTGATGTGTGTTCTTCTAGTTTTAAAGCCACACTCATCTTCCAATCCAACTTCCATCAAAATATATATTCCACACAAAGATTGAGTAAGAGAAGACTATACACTGTGTAGTATACAGTCTCATCTCACTCCTATGACAACGTGAAATAAGTTATATTATCTCTGAATTGTGGCTTCCTGAAATATGTAAAAGGTTTATATGAGGACAGCAAAGTGTTCTGAGATACCCATTTTGCTAACCACAGTCCATAGTTTGACATGATGAACAATTCCGGCTTTTTGACAATCAATGAAGCACATGCTGTCATTTGGGCTTTCGCAGTTATTCAACCTACATCAGCAATAACGCTGTATATTCCTTGGCCTTTTCTAAAGCCAGTTTGAACATCTGGCATCTCTCCATATAGGGCTTAATCTTTGTGCATGATCCTAAGTATTATTTTGCTAGCATGTGAAATTAAAGATATGATAAAATAATCCATCCATTCTGTTTGGTATTGTTATGTAAATTGACGTTTTCTAATTTTTTGGCCACCGTGTCTTTTTTCCATATTTGATGGCATATCTTAGACATGCTTCAGTCATTTTACTGATTCTTCTTCTGTTGCTAGCCATATTCCTGTTGCTATTTCCATCAGTTCTCGTAGCCTGCCAGCTTGGCAGTGATCAGACTGCTGATCTAATTTCACCTTTAAGTTTTAAGTAGGAAATACTTTTAAAAATACCTTAGATGTTGACATTTTTACTGTACAGAATTTCAATATCATCCTTCCATCTTTGTTTGATCTTTGAATCAACTGTTATCTATCAATTGGCATTTGTTAGCTTACCAATTTGACATTGGAACCACATTCTGAGTTCAGACATTGTTCTGAAAGAATGTCTTTGATTTTCTATTGTCTGTTTCCATCTTTAATGTCTTTGCAGATTTTGCTGTAATATTGCTTCTTGTTTCTTCTAATTTCTTTGAAATTCTTTATTTGTTCCTGAGATCTTTGTCTTTCTTGGTTTTGACTTCTCTTCTTAGCAATAACCACAGTTTGTTCTGACCTCCAGTTTATTTTCCTCTGTTTCTTGGTTATTGGTAGTAGTCTCTTTTCACATGCATCCTTAACATCCTTAAGTTTATTGCAGTTTCTCTGGTTCCTGATGAATATGGTTCAGGACTTCAAAGCAATTCCCGATGTTCTGTTTGAAAGTAGCATTATGTGTGCTCAAGATCATATTGTTGAAATTAGTTGGTTTTCTATTTTCTGTTTTTCTCCCTTAATTTGGAATTTCCACATGAGCAATTCACACATCTTCCTATACTGTAAACCCATGGACACATGTTTGCTATTATAACTAATCCCTTACATCTTCTACCAATAATTTAGTCCAGAGGTGTTACAAAAGTGCTGAAAAAACCCAACATATGACCAGTCCTCACACTTATAACTATTCCAGTATCCCCATAGTCATGTGATCAAAATTCAGGGACATAGTGACTGGTAGGTATTCATGATAGTTGCAGCATCCCAGGTTCACATTATCACCATTTGCAACTTCCAACAAACAAGATCAATGGGGATATCCAGTTTCACTTAACAACTGCAGCAAAAAAAGAGAGTAAAATCAAGTGCAATTCATTTCATAACTGCATGGCTTAGCAATGGAAGTTCCTGTTCCAAATATGTTTGTAAGTTGAGGACTAATTGTGTTCCATCTGGTGATGTCCATGCTTATAGAACATCACTTTGGTTGTTTAAAGCCAGTGCTAGCTCTGAAGAAATCAATGGATTGACAGATATTAATAAGTTGTTCCCCTTCATTTCAGTTCCTAAGCCAATCAGTCCCAACAGCCTTTTCCTCCTTGACATTTCCAATTTTGGTATTCCAATCTCCAGCTACAAGCAGCACTTATTGCTTTCATGTTCCGTCAGTTTCAAACTGATTATAAAACTCATAAGCCTGCTCTTCTGAATCACTGATTGGAACATTAATTTGGTAATCATAATAGAGTTATGCATGAAATGCACAACTGACAGTGAGAACAATCAACCAATGGAACAGCTTGCCCTCGGAAGTTGTGGGAGCGCCATCAGTTGAGACTTTCAAGAAGAAATTGGACTGCCATTTGTCAGAAATGGTGTCGGGTCTCCCACTTGGGTGGGGGGTTGGACTAGATGACCTACAAGGTCCCTTCCAACTCTGATTATCTGTAAATCCTATATTATACATTATTCAGTCATTAATTGAACTGCAGCCAAGTAATGTTCTTGCTTCTTCCTAATTATAAAAGCAACTATAAAGCAAAAGGCAAATATTTTTTTCTCCTTCATAGCAGTATTGGAAACTAGATATCTCAAACACTTTAATCTAGTTATGTCATAAATACTGTTAGTAACCTAAATCTCTATTTTTTTTCTTCTGTACTGTAGCACATTGAGTGCCATCTTGACCTGAGGGGCCCATTATCCATCATTACATCAATCATCATTTTATATACTATATAGCAATACATTTGCATCATGCTCACTCTAAAACTTAGTATAGTTGAGCCTAATTTTCATATATTTAGATTTCTTATGTGCAGGGACCTGACCATGCCTGGACTTTTGACTTCAGCACCATAAACAGTATTTTTCCTTCTGCTGTTTTTCTCTTCCGACTGGAAATTTACCTGGAAGTCTTGAAAACAAGCATATTTTTAAGTGATCTTTGAGAGGGGTTTATATAATATATTCCCCAATACAGATTTTATAATATATAAAATGTTTGAAGCTTTCTAACGTTCTTGCTTGTAGCCGTATTGCAGTTCTTTTCCTAAAACAAATAAACAAAGTATATCCAAGACTGCTAGGCAGTCACTATATTTTAATTCTAGTTTACTTTTTTAATGTGGTATTAATTAATTTGGAATTAATTTGTAAAAAATATTTTTGGAAGAGTATGAAGTGTTTTTGATGATTTTTTATAAAGCCTCCAGTGAAATAGTCTGTTTGTAATAAACTGGTTGGGCAGAAGAATATGGAACTTATATTTCCATGTGCTAAGTTCAGAGCTGATAGTCTAGTCATGGATGTTACTAATAGTTGAAACAGTTGCTGATACCTGTATTATTACTAATAGTGTTTACACACCTGTGACAATCACACAGTATCTTCTTCTACTCTCTCTGGCACAAAGAGTTGCATCTTCAATTATCTTTGCCTGGATTGAATCCACTTTCTAATTGAAAGTAGAAATTAATCCCTCCAGAAATTCATACAACTGTACAAAACACTAATTGTTCCTTTGGGGGACTAAAAATCTTCTACTTTCTGTTTTTCACTGCTTAGAGGAAGTGGAATTGTGCTTCTCAGCCTGCCTGAACAAACAGTTATAAAACCAACTGTGATTGGCTAAGTATATGCAGAAATGAACAGCAATGCATGAATAGCTTGCTGCTGTATATCCTGTATATTAGGCACTTCCACATTTTAAATATGGCTCATCAAATTGCCTTTAGCATCAGAAACAAATGAAGTCTAATTGATTCATAAAAGTAATTGTTAATTGAAAAAGAAAATAATAATAACTTTTGGGCAGAAACTACTTCCTGGGAGTCATAAAGGTAAGTTAAATCAGCATTGAATATTGGATGAAATTAATTTTTGATCAGGCCATTTAGTCTTCGGATTCTTGTTCTGCCATGAAATATAGTCTTTGGTGTTTAATTAGTTATGTGCTCACTAATTTAATTTACAAGATTGCAACCGTGAAAACAGAACAGAATAATTTTCATATGTTACCCAGTAGTAGAATATATATGCTCTTTGCATATGGAATAAAATCAGATAAGTTGTATGGGTGTTTAGTGTATTGTGTCATGTGATGGAAATGCTATGTTTAAGCACTGTGCATTTTAAAATGGAAAATGTATTATCTAGAAACCTTTGTTTTGAACAGAAGTTATGTTGGTTTTGAGTTAGGATAGATAAAGATCTTAACCAAGTTACGTTGATTTTAAGTTGGAATGGATAAATATCTATCCCAACTTAAAACCAACATAACTTCTGTTCAAAAGAAAAATTTCTTGGTCATAATTTCTCTATATTAAAATGCACAGTGCTTAATCATAGCATTTCTAACACATGACACAACACATTAAAAACCCATATCATTCATCTGCAGTTCTTCCAGGTTTGATGCTGAACCCAAAGGTGAAATCTGTTATGATGTCACTGAAAGCCAGATGAACCCCAACCCTATTTTTTTTAAAAAAATAATGTTGCTTGTTTTCTGTAATGATGGAATAAATACTGATTTTTTTTTTTCATGAGAGATATGCAAGCCAAACTTGGTCTTCTCCCCCCTTCCCCAATCTTAAATTATTTGGTTACTGTATGTTTCATACTTGTACTGTTTATGGAGGAAGATGGTACATGGTGACAGGATTTAATAGAATGTTAGCTTTGTGAGGGCAGAATGACTCTAATTGTTACTTGTTTTATAAAAAATAATGCGATGATTTATACAGCTGTCTAATGATTAAGAGAAAGATTATGTAAATAGCGCTGAAACCTTTTGGAGGAAGGATGATAAAAAATAATAATAATTAAAATCATATTGGTACAGAAGTGGCCTCTACCTTGCCTTAGTTTTTGAAAGCTGTTCATTGTCAGTTTAATGAAATCGAAAGGGCTTGGTTTCCAGATTAAATGAAGTATTATATTTAGATTCTGTGGAAAATGATAAAAATCCATTTTCCACTATAATGTTTCCAAAATGTTGTGGATTGTGTTAATGGCCAAGTACCATTAGCTAATTAGAACATGGGCATATGTTCCTTGTAGTTAAGGTTTTGAATTAGGATGGAAGTCTCCCTCACAAATATAAATTCATTGACTGACTGGGCTGATCATTCTTGACAGTCCAACTTATCTCACAGGGCTTTTAAGAGGAAATCATAAAGAAAGAGAAAGTGACATGTGCCATCTTGAATTTCTGGAGTAAAGGATGGGATGTAATGACTTCATAATGTCTCCACAGAAGTATAAAACAACAACACAGAGACACTGTATTAAAACATTATTTCAGATGAAAATACATGACTTAATACTGTACAGTAATGCAATACATTTTTTGTTTTATTTTAATACCTCCCACTCAACCCCAGTACCCTCCAAAAACCTTGGAAGGTCATTAACAAACAAAAACCTTGGAAGGTCATTCCAACAATTAATTTGTTCAACCTGAATCTGCCGTTAAGAGTCCTTCCTTGAAGGAGATGGACAATCTAGAAACACGAGAAATAAATAAATTCGAAGTATTCCGGTACTGGTGAATATTATTATAAACCAGAATGGTTGAAAAATGTTTTCTTAATAGGAAATAACTGTGAAAGTCCCATGAGTTTCAGCATGAAGGAGCTTTTAGAATTAGAATTTAGGGAAGTTTTAATAGTAGCTAAGTTCTAGTCCCTGTTGAGGAAGAGATTGTTGATGTGTTTCTGGAAGAAAAAAAGAACCACTTTTTAAAAAACAAATGCAGGTAGTCTTCAACTTAGAACAATTGGGACCAGAATTTCTGTTGCTAAGCAAAGCAGTTTTCGTGCTCGATTTTAGTGCCTTTTCTTCCATAGTTGTTAAGTGAATTGCTACAATTGTTAAGTGAATGTTGACTTTGGCTATAAGAAGCCAGCTTGTTAGAAAGTTATAAATAGTAATCACATAGTCTAATATATTGCAACTATTGTAAATGGATGCCAGTTGCCAAGCATCCAAATTTAGATCATGCGACCATGGGGATGCTGTGATAGCAATACCACTTAGACTTATATACCACTTTACAGTGCTTTACAGTCCTCTCTAAATGGTTTACAAAGTCAGCATATTTCCCCCAAGAGTCTGGGTCCTCATTTTACCGACCTTGGAAGGATGGAGGGATGAGTCAACCTTGAGCCTGGTGAGATTTTAACTGCCAAATTGCAGTCAGCCAGCAGTCAGCAGAAATAGCCTGCTGTACTACACTCTAACCACTGTTCCACTGTGGCTCGTGATGGTTTTAAGTGGGAGAACCAGTCATAACTAACATTTTTTCATTGCAAACTTCAAATGGTTGCTAATTGAAAGGCTGTATGAAAAATGATGGAATCAAGGAGATTCTGATTCAAGGTTTGCTCCTGTTTTTTCAGCCTTATTTAGCGAAACAGCTGTTTTCTGGAAAGTAAAAATACGGTTGGCACCACTAAGCTAATATTGGAAATGGGAATAATGGGTTTGGGAAAATGTTCTGGTCACTGAGATTCGTTGTTTTACAGGATGTAGGTTTATTAGTTTTTATTTTCCCATAGTCAAGTTCTGCAATCATCCTGGTCTACATGAAAATAAAAATCAAAGTAATTTCTGATGAGTTTAAGTAGTGAATATCAAGTACGAATTTTGTACTCCAATATTATACTGCTAATGGTATCCACTTGTGGTTAGGATTCTATGCTCCTCCACATATTACTAAAATATAATTTCTAACATCCTTCCCCAGACCAAATTTAGTTCAACAACACCTGGAGAGCCACGGTTTCCCCATCTGTGCCCAAGAAGTAGAAACAGTGATCATATATATATTAGGGGCCACAGGCCACAATAGGCACATTATTGGTAGTAGTTTCACCACATGTGCTAGAGACCAGTTTGCTTTCTCACTATGGGAATGGCAGTAGATCTGAAATACACTATGACTCACACACCATTATATTAGATTTCCCCCCCTACTAAAACGTACAGTAGTAGGAAATGGCATTGCTGACACTTCTTGGAGCATTCTGCCAAAATCCAGCCATGTGATTTTTCAGAGAGAGATGCAAAAGAGCCACATGGGAGCAAATGTGATCTGTGAAGAACTTACCTTGCTTTGTACAATGAAGCAGGTTTGATGGCAAAATGTGAGACTACAATGACACCAAAAGCAGTGGGATCTTGAAAACATTCAACAAGACTGTGAAATGCTTTGGATTTCAACTCCAAAAAAGAAAAGCGGAGAAGGCAGGAAGAGAAGGTTAAAAGCATGGAAACCAGAGCTACTGTATGTTTCAGCTTCTGTGTGCTCTGAAACATTTTTGGAGGTTGAATCCAGAGCTCTGTGCAACTCTTAATATTAAGTGTTGCAAGGTGGCCAATGCTGATAATGTATTCCCCACCCATCAAAACAGCAAAAAAAAAAAAAAAGGATCCTGTTTCATTAATATTTTACATGACACTATCTATTATAAAATCTTCCCCTGTTTAGCTAGCAGCAAAATAATAAATAATGTAAGGAGCCAGGCAGGAAATTGAATATATTTATTTAATAATTTCATTATGAATCCATGGCAAATTGTCAGCAATATGTTGAAATGCCATGTTGCATGCTGAAATATGTTAAAATGCCATGTTTCATGTTCCTTTGCCATGGTGTATAGTGTCATTTAATGGCATTGATTTTATAATGTTGGTGGACAGTATTTTGATTTTCTGTCTTAGGAATCAAAGTACATCAGGTTCAGGGGTGGGATTCTACGGGTTTGGACTGGTTCTATAGAACCAGTTGTTACAATTCTGCGCAGTTTGGAGAACTGGCAAATTGTGTCCCTGACTGTCCCTGGCCCTCTCCACCCACCCCACCCCACCCAGTCAGTCAGTCCTTATCAGGCATCCATGACATCTTGCACATGCTCAGCATTACTGACTCACTTCTCGCTTGCCCAGTCACTCCTTATTTATTTTTTCCTCCTGATGATCACCTATTCGCTATGCCGGGATCCCCCTCACTGTCTTACTGCTTCACCCAGTAGGCTTCCCTGAGGCCCAGAATGCCAAAAAATGGAGCCCAGGGGGTGCTGCGCCCCATGCACTCTGTTTTTTGCCCTCCTGGACCCCAGGGAAGCTTCCTGGGAGTAAAAACGCCTCCCAGGAGGCTTCCCTGAGGCCCAGGAGGCCAAAATAATGGTGGGGTACTGAAAAAAAGAAGAAGAAGCCATGCCCACCCAGTCACATGGCCATGCCCATCTAGCCATGCCCACAGAACCAGTTGTTAAAGAGTTTGAATCCCATCCCTGATCAGGTTACTTATGAACACCGGCCTGTAGAGATGCCTCACATTGCTAAAGACTAATATTGCTTTGTCAGACTTGATGACAAAATGGTTATTGTTAGTGACTGCTTTTACCTCTTACATTCAAGATGTTCCATCTGAATAATTGCCACCAACTCTCAAAGTGCCACTTACTGCCTGCAACACTGCAGCATGGTACTCTAAATGGATCAAAATCTACTGTCAGGGTTCCGAGCAATACTCCCAATGGAATCAAAACTGAGGCAAACTTCTTCCTCAAAGCACAGATTTATTAGCATGTCATATTGGCACATCTGGGGAAACCCGAATCTAAAATCCCCCTGGGTTTTCCCCCTAGTAAAAAGTTATATTTCTCCTCCTGCTGCCCTTTCAGACCATCACATGGCCCAATCAGGTCACAGTCCAAAGTTCATCCAGACTCACTCCCTGCCTCTTCACACCTGGTGGGGACATCCTTGGCTCACAGAGGAAAGAACGTTATTTTGGTTACAAAGCCCTCGATATCTCTATCTCCCCATCTCGTTCTCAAAGCTCTCCCAGCCACTCCTGTGGCAGCCCTGAAGACGCTAAAGAAAATGGCTCCAGGGCCGACATCTACGTTCATGGCTTTTCTATATCAGTTAGGAATCCGTTTCTTCAAAGATATTTGACCATCAGATCTTCAAAGTTATCTCTTTCCTCACAGCTAGACCCAGGCTGGAAGAAGGTTGTGCTTATAGGGATATAAGCATCTTTATGTGTGCACAGACATCTGTGCACGCAGACATCTCACTGGCTTTACCATGAATTGTAGCTATAGAGAGTTACAGTGTTCTATTAAAACCTCACATTCCAAACCTGGGTTGGATAAGAATTATGTTCAAACCAAGACTATGGTAATTTTGTCCTGTAAAAACACCCAGTTTAATCATAATTCTCCCTCTTGTAAAATTGTTCATTTACTAAAAAAAAAAAAGAATTAAAAAAAGGTTCTGGGAGAAAAAAAAAGAACAAAATGATCCACTAGTGAAATGACTAATGAAATGACAGGGCTCCCACAAAGTTGAAGGCCAGGCAAGGAATAATGGATAGAAACTGAACAAGGAGAGATTCAACCTGGAAATAAGGAGAAACTTTCTGTCAGTGAGAACAGTTAACCCATGGAATGGAAGTTGCCTTCAGAATTTGTGGGAGCTTTATCACTGGAAGATTTCAAGAAGAGACTGGACTGCCATCTATCGGAAATGGTGTAGGGACTTCTGCTAGGGCGGGGTGGGGTGAAGTAGATGACCTAACAAGGTCCCTTCCAACTCTGTTAATCTTTATCTAAATAGTAACAAATTAAGTTGATCATCTATTCCGGCATCTTATTTCTTGCATTTGGATAAACCTGGTTCCAGTGTGAATGACTTAATCTGTTTGGAATCCTGGATGAGATATTTTGGCAATTTAATGTTCCTTTGGTCGTGATTCTATTGGGCCTCCTTTATCTGATCCTTATCCTATTTTGCCCCTGGTTTGACAATCAGAAATCCAAAAACCAATTTATCAGTTGTAAAGTGAAGTAAGGATATGATTTTGCCAGTGTCACTGAAAATAACTGATTGGCCTCTGTGTTAGTCCCCATGTTAGTCTCCAAAGGGAGGCCTAATTCTGTCATTCTTCCTATATACTAGAAAGGCAACACAGGAGGCAAAATCTTGCTAATTATTACCCAATCATAACATTGTCATTAATTGGTAAACTTTATCCTTGATTTTTATACCAATAAATGTTTAGATTAGAATATTTTAGTTTAGGAACAAGCAGGTTTTAGTTCAGAATATTCCGTGCAATTTTGTACAATTTAGCTGGGAAAAAACCCTCCAGCCCTACCAAAGGCACCCTTGATGTTGCCTTTATTGATTTAAGGGCGGCCTTCAATTCAATTGCTCATGGGGTACTGTGGAGAAAATTCGCTATAACCTCAAATAACAGTTGCTTTCTCAGGTTGATGGTTTTATTAAATTAAAATATTACAATATAGATTAGAGGCAAATGTGTAAAGAGTGTCTGCTCTGATACAGTAGTTGAGTCAGTATCTGTGTATCATTGTACCACCTCTGACATCTGGCATTCACAAACCTGATTATCAGAAAGTTGTTATCTCTATGATCAAGGTATTACAGTCTTCCTTCTGCAAGATGTAACCTAGATAGGCTCTATAAAGGTTGCCAGGTTTCTAGCAGTAGCTATAGCTTGCAGAAGCTGGTTAGTATCCATTTTTCATTATTAATTGTTTTGGGGTGATTTTTCTGTATTTTAAAATTTATATTTATGCTTTATTGTTGTACTAGGAACAAATGATAGGATTTGATTTCATTTGCTTATGTTTCTTTGGAATTTCTCCATTATCTACTAATTTGTGCAGTTTGCTCTTTGTACTGAGTGCTATACATTTTCCCATTCTCTCTTGTGACTAGATGGCATGATTGGAAAGAAGAAGAAAAAAATAAGCTGGGTTGCTGACACAACATGGAAGAACCATTCACTGTGAGTTCCTTGGTAAGGATGAATGCTTTATAATATAGGGAAAACTGCTGATCAGGCAACACATCTGCTGGTCTTTTGTAGAACAAGCATTCTATTCAAATTCAAATATGTCCTGGGATGCACTGATTCCCCAAATCTAGTAAAGATGCATCTAAGTTAGTCCCAGTTTGTGGTTCAGAATGTTGTCCTTAAGTGCTATTACTATGAAGATGCTGTTTTCAATAACAGTTTCTTAACTTTAAGCTTTTCAGCATGAATCATGGTGGGTTTTTTTTAATCTCTCTCAGTCATCTCCATTAGAGAATAATAGAACACTAATTCACATTGATTTTAAAAATAGGGACCAAAAGGTTCATGTTTAAAATGCATTTGCATAAATGTATATGAAAGGAAAGAACAGGAAAATGCAACACAATGGGCCTTTCTCTGATTGCATGTCAGTTGCAATAAGTGTCAAGGTAATTGTGCTTTTGATGAATGTGTATGTGTGTGTGCATGCATACAATGCAGTGGAAATGTTTGTTTTAGCATAATCATTTATTTTGCAGGGATTTTGTGGAAACATAATGAAAAGCTTCTTCTTAAAAGCATAGAGTGTATCTAGCCCATAATTTCATTTGCCTATCATAAATATTGAACATTCATGAATTAAAGTCACCTGTCAAATTAAAAATCACATTGGTTTTAAGAGACTGAAAGGTTCATGGTTAAAATGTGTTTGCATAAGTGTACCCAAAAGAAAAAAAAACCTGGGGAAATGCAACGCAATGGGCCTTACTTTGGTAGCATGTCAGTTGCAATAAGTGTCAAGGTAATTATGCTTTGGGTAAGTGTCTTTTTTTAATAACAGTTTCTTAACTTTGGGCTTTTCAGCATGAATCATGGTGAGTTTTTTTTTTATCTCTTACAGTCATCTCCATTAGAGAATAATAGAACACTAGTTCAGAATGATTTTAAAAATAGGGACCAAAAGGTTCATGTTTAAAATGCATTTGCATAAATGTACACGAAGCTCATAATTTCATTTACCTGTCAGAAATAAGCAACATATACTGAACATACATGAATCGAAGTCACCTGTCAAAATCAAATGCAATATGTGACCTCTGTTTTAACAGAAAAAGCTTGCAGCTTTTCCTGACCACACAGATATTTCCTTGAGCCCAGAGGAGCGTGTCCGTGCCTTAAGCAAGCTTGGCTGTAACATCACAATAAATGAAGACGTCACACCCCGACGCTACTTCAGATCTGGAGTGGAGATGGAGCGCATGGCTTCTGTCTACCTGCAAGAGGGAAATCTTGAAAATGCCTTCGTCCTCTACAATAAATTTATAACGTAAGGATCAGTTTGTAAATACATACTTTAAAATTTAGAAATTATACGAATTGCATTTCCTTGGAACAGGACTAGCAGAACATACTGATTAGGACTGTGCAGTTCTTTGGATTCAATTTCAGAAAGGTTTTGGGACATGTGAGAGAGATGAGAGAAAGCACCGATTTGCAACTGTCTACAAGCAATCACATCCCATTAGTCCATGGCTGCTGCAGAGAGCATCAGAATAACCCCATTAAAAGATGCAACTGTTTCCAAAACGTGCAAACGTATGCTGCGCTTTGTATGTTCAGAAACTGAATATAAAACTTGGCATATTCTTAATACTAACAAGCCTAAATCTGATAACTCCTAAATGATCATGAGTTAAATATTACCATAAACTGGAGATCATCATTAAAACTGTTTTGGATATGTTTGTTCTGTCTACAATTATACATACATACACACAAGATCCCTGGAAAAAGTTCTTTGTTCAAATTCAGTTTTATTAGAGGACTTTTCTGGAGGTGTGGAAAGTCAAGTGTGCTACTATGCCTGACTATCTGACAGTGTTGGTATTTGAGGAAAAAATAATGTTAGGGTGCATGCTGTACTTGAGTAGGAGAGAGGAGTGTGGTGAAAAGAAAGATTATTTTTTGGTAAATGCAGACATGCAAAAAATACCTTCTGAAAGTGGCATTGAGTAAAGTTTACAAGCCGTTTCTTTCAGAAGAGCTCCATTAAAAATAATGACACTGCACCATAATAAATAATACGAACAATTGTACGGTTTTGCCTGCCCAGTGGTGTCCAACTCCCGTGGGCAGTGCTCACCTTCATTTGCTAGCCAAGGGAGCCAGCATTGCCCAAAGATTCATTCTGTGGTCATGTAACCAGCATGATTATATGCTGAGGCGTGCTGAACACAGTCACCTTCCCAACAAAGTAGTCTCTATTTACTTTGTATGTAAATAAATGTATGCATTTGTATGCATTCGAACTGCTAGGTTAGCAAGAGCTAGGGCAAGAATGGCACTGTCCCGCATTATGCAGCATTTGGGTATTGAACTATCAACTTTCTGGTTGACTATCACAAGATTCTTGACTTCTGCCTTCAAGGGAGCTGTACTCTGTATTGGTGAGGCCCTTCATAATTTGTGTCATCAGATGAGGGGGAACCGCAGTGTGCATCTCACATGGAAATGAATCTTCCCATTCATTTAAGGCCTCTTCTGGTACTTCCAGTTATTGTCTGGTCAAGATGGAAGAGCCTTCTGCCCATTCATCATTTCCAGCTGTTCAGATGGCCAAGTGAAGCTTTGGTGTGACCGTTTTGTGTTTAGAAGGGGGTCGGATTGGGGAGAGATCCCTTTCCTGAGCAGTTTCAGAGGGCCACATGTTATAGACTTTCATAAAATATCCCTTCAAAGCTCTGGATAGTTTGTTATGGTCTTCTGGCCTGAAGGACCCAACAATAGAACAGCTGTGCTACTAATTTAAACTTCAAAGATACAGAAAGCTTCTGTGAATGAAAGAAAACAAAAACTAATGTTCCCCCTAACCTCATGTATCTATTTTGCAGTTGTCTCTGTGGAAAAGCATTAGTATTGTTCTTCAGGCTTGCAAAAGGGATAAATGTGTGTGTGTTTTCCAGTTTGTTTGTAGAGAAGCTGCCATGTCACCGAGACTACCAGCAATGTGCAGTTCCAGAGAAACAGGATATTATGAAGGTAGAGTGTCTTTTTCAAAAGAAATGGCCATCTAGGGAATTCCTCTTTTTCAAGAAGGATTAATGAAAGAAAAACCCTGACAGTGGCCTGAGGAGGTTGAATGCTCTTATTCAGCCTGTTAAGGCTCAAATTTACAAATCATAATCAGTGTTTGATAGATTTAAGCTTGGGTTTTTTTTTAAAAAAAAAGAGCATTAGTGCCAAATCCTGAAAGTTAGCAATCTATAATCTGAGGTGTTACCCAAAGGTGCAATGTAGTAGTCCTCAATTTATGACCACAATTGAGCCCAAAATATCTGTTGCTAAGCGAGACTTTTGTTAAGTGAATTTTGCTCCACTTTATGACCTTGCATTCTACAGCTACTAAGTGAATCACTGCAGTTAAGTTAGTGACACAGTTGTTAAATGAATCTGGCTTCCCCATTGACCTTGTTTGTCAGAAGGTCAGAAAAAGGTGTTCACATGACCTCGGGACATTGCAACTGTCATACTTATGAATCAGTTCCCAAATGTCTGAATTTTGATCCTGTGATCATGGGAATGATTTAATGGTCGTAAGCGTGAAAAATGATCACGTCACTTTTTTCAGTGCCATTGTAACTTCAAACAGACACTAAACGAATGGTTGTAAGTCAAGGACTACCTGTTGTTGCATATTCCTTGTGTTAATAGCAGAGAAAGGATTAACCTGCCATTGAATTTCAACCTTATTTATAAATACTCTGCAGCTGAAGCTGTTTCATGGCATTAAATATACATGCGCACACACTCACACATATATGTATGTATATATATATATATATATATATATATATGTGTGTGTGTGTGTGTTTCCACTGTCTCCCAGTTTCTAGCCTATATATAATTTAATACTATACCAGTAAACTTACCTATTATGATATACCTAAATTCTACCTGTAGGATTAAGCTGACTATTTGGCACATGGAGCAGCAGAAGTATTTATGTGTGTATGTGTGTGTATGTGTGTGTAAAGTTGCATTTTATTTCTCTTATTTTTCTCTCTAACGAAGAAATTGAAGGATGTAGCATTTCCAAGGACTGATGAATTGAAGAAAGAGTTGTTAAAGAAATACAATGCAGAATACCAGGAATATATGCAAGATAAGGTACCTTTTACTTTTTAGCTATATAGATAAGTGTAAACTCTCTAATACATTTTTTGAATAGCAGTGCCAAAGCAAAATTATAAATTCATGCGGTGAAAGCTACTAGAAACTAAATTGCAATTTTGAAACTGTTTTTATTCATTTTGGTTTAGGCAGAGTGACTGCTTTTGCTTTTAAATGTCCAGGTGATAAAGAAAGTTGATATGGCTTTATAATCACCCTGCTGAAAACTGTAATTAGATCTTAAAGTACCAACATCTTCCATTGAGTGATGCTATATCGGGCCAAGCTCAGAGACAAAACAGTGAAATCCAATTGAGTCCAATTCTTTATTTGCTTACACCTAAGAGACCAAATCTTGCCAGACTAAAGCCATATCTTCTAACCTAATAGATACATCTTAAGATTCTAGGGTGGCTCTCCTGAACCTCTTTCTATCTCCCCCACACATCTTGAAACTGAAGAGTCTCTTAACTAGGTTTATCTCCTGAATGTACTGCCTCCTCCCCGGGAAACCATGGTGCTCCTCAAAATCCCCTCCCCCTCTTCTCAGTCCACCACATGCTAGTCCTTTTCTGTAATGTGTGTGAATATGAATTTGGCAGATAGAAAGCATTTCCACAGAGGAGACAACAGTGAGATAAGAAGCATCTGAATTTGCAGAAGGATTGTGGGTCTGGCAATTACCTCAAAAGGGGCCCCTCTCTAGTTTCTTGGATTGTAAAAGCAAGGGGAAAGATATACTTTCAGACTTGCCAGATTCTGTTAATATAACTTTACAATCAAGGTGAAACTGGAATTCCTGAGTGAGGGAGGTCCCTGTCTGGACTAACTTGCAATTTTTCTTCTTTTACATGGGGGTATCCACTGAGGGAAGGGGGACCAAACACCGAGGTGGTAGGTACAACTATGTGATTCAAGCCCTTCCTCTTCATATGTGCATGTGATATCACATACATGCGTAAAGGGCTTTAATTGTTCAAGTATAGTCAACCAACTTGGTTTGTTATCACTCCCCATCTATGGACATCCCTGCTTACCCAACTAAGCCGATGAATGTCCCATGGCCAGCATCAGAGAATCAGTTTTGTCTAGTGGTTAAGGCACCCTGCAGGTAGTTCCTGACATACAACAGTTCCTTTAGTGAACGCTTGAAGTTACAATGGCACTGAAAAAAGTGACTTATGATGATTTTTCACACTTATGACCGCTGCAGCATCCCTGTGGTCTCGTGATTTACTGACTCACATTTATGATGGTTGCGATATCATAAATGCGTCACGCGATCCCCTTTTGCGACCTTCTGACAAGCAAAGTCCATGGAGAAGCCAGATTCACTTAACAACCATCTTACTAATTTAACAACTGCAGTGATGCGCTTAAAAAATGTGCCAAGAAAAGTCGTAAAATGAGGCAAAACTCAGTTAACAATTTTTTTTCACTTAGCAACTTAAATTTTGGTCTCGCCTGTGGTCGGAAGTTGAGGATTACCTGTATTAGAAATTGGGAGACCGTGAGTTGGAGTTCGGCCTTAGCCGCGAAAGCCAGCCGGATGACTTTGGACCAGAGGTGGTATTCAGCAGGTTCTGACCAGTTCTGGAGAACCGGTAACGGAAATTTTGAGTAATTCGGAGAACCGGCAAATTCCACCTCTGGCTGGTCCCATCTATTCTCTGCCTCCCAACTGATTGGCTGGGTCTTCTTTTGTTGCCCTGTACAGGAGAACAGAGTTGGAAAGCAGGTTAGCGGGGTGGAGAAGGAATGGAGATTTTGCAGTATCCTTCCCCTGCCATGCCCACCAAGCCATGCCCACAGAACTGGTAGCAAAAAAAAAATTGAATCCCACCACAGCTTTGTACCAGTCATTCTCTCTGTCTCTCTGAGCCCAACTCATCTTACAGGGTTGTTGTTGTGGGGAAAGTTTTTTTTCCAATCTTTGCTGCTCTATCCCAGACAAAAGAACCAGATATATAATTTTCTTAAATACGTTTTTTTATCCTTAGGTGTTTTTATCGCTGCTTGAAAATTACAGTTGTTCTCCTTTAGAGAAGCTGCTTAAAACCTTTGAAAATAATTAGATTTTTAAGTTGAGGCCTAATGGTCCCATTACTTACTTACAATTTAAAAAATTGTGCTACCCTTTAGAACTAAGTTTTTCTACTGCAATTTAC
The DNA here is from genome assembly GCF_049901715.1 of Pseudonaja textilis. NCBI lineage: Eukaryota > Metazoa > Chordata > Lepidosauria > Squamata > Elapidae > Pseudonaja > Pseudonaja textilis. The sequence continues at coordinate 24,191,174 of NC_141993.1, forward strand.
AATCCATTAACATTAGTATTTCAATAATCATTAAGACAGACAGTAAAATAAACAAAAGCAGCAGCCAGAGCAGTTAAAAGTTTCTGTGCACCATAAATATTAATAATTAACATATTGATATAAATGAAAAGGCCTGAGAAAATAAAAAAAAACATTTCCTTGGGGCTGAAAACAAAGTCAGTGCCAAGAATATTTCTTTGCTGAAATATTACAGAGATGGAGAGTTATTGTAGATATTTACTAGAAGTAATTATATATGGGTTTGTAGCCTAACATTATATTGTTGGTGAGACTGTATTTGTTTTTTGTATATGGAGTCTTCGTCCAATACTAAAATATTATAAGTTAAGATATGTAATTAGTATGAAATGTGTACCAAGAAACAGTTTCTTCTGGATGCATGTGTAAATTGTAAAATATATTTTCTTGTGGCACTTTTTGTATAAATAATTTTCTAAAATGCCATATAACTCTCCAGATTTATTTCACATGAGCCTAATGATTTAGTTAAGATTAAAGTCAGTGGAAGAGATGGGAGGAGCTTGCGCCGTGGCGATACGGTCTGCAATCGAGCTCCTCGATTGCAGCCGATATCTCCGTCACCGGCCGGTCCAACGGACCTACGCTGTCCCGTAGGGACAGCCACCGTGAAGAGCATACCCTGAGGACTCCGGGGATACCGCAAAATCCCTGGAGAGCCCGGGTGAAGCTCTTCTTGCCAGCGGCGGAGAGGCAGCCCCCATGCTGCTGAGGCCGGGGCGGCTCCAGACGGAAAGAGTTTGAGAAAGAGTTTGTCGGTTGGGTGAGAACTTCTTTTTTTTTATTTAATTTTTTGAGTTTTGAAAGTTTACTCTAATTATCTGAAGAAACCTGTGTGATTTTTGTTTTGTTTTTTGACAAAATTGACTTAGCGGCGTTTTTTTTAGGGAAACGTCAAAGAGAGAATCCATTTTTTTTTCTTTTCTTTGCTTCCGGACTCTATTGTTATTTATTGGATAACTGGACTGTTTTCTTTTTTCTTTTATATATTCATATGTTTTATTCTTCTTCTGGACTTTTTATTTTTTTTTTTCTGGGCTAGAGGCTTCTCTTGACTTTGTTTGATTTTTCTGTTTCTGTTTTGTGTATTGCAAGCCGGCTTTCCCTTAAGAGAGGAGGGGGGAAAGTGAGAACTATGATACTTTGTAACACTGCCACCTAGAGGCTCGGAAATATTTAAAAAAAAAAAAAAAACAGACTCTTCTTCTCAAGGACATCCCCTGATAAGATAGAGGAAAGCACTTTGTGGAATATTATTACAGGTGTCTTTCTGGATATACATGGCTCAGCTTTGAAGCTTGTGGGAAAGAGAAGGGAGTTATAATTAGAGCCTTGGATAATTAAATAGAGTGCAGTGTTGTTGTTGTTTTTTTTGAGTTCTGCCAACCCCTTCACTAACATCAAGGTCCTTACTTTTAAGCTTGATTTATTTGCAAAGGGAAGCCTCTGAATTTCTTTTTTCTACTTTTATTTTATTTTGATTTAACTGATTTTATTTTTTCTTTTGCCTATTTGGATCCTGTTTTTTCTTTTTTCCTTTTTTTTTTTAATGTACATCAGCGGACTATTTCTTTTTCCTTTTTTCAATTGAGGTTTTTTTTTTTTTTTTCTGGCTGGACTAAGGTGTGGAATCTGAAGAAACTTATTTTTCTTGGTTTTTGTTTTGTTTTTTGTTTTTTCTCTTTTTCTTCTTCCTTCTTCTTTTTTGGCTTTGTCTTGTTTATTATTATTATTGGGTTTTTATTTTTACTGTTACTTTTTTATGGTTTTTTTTTTCTCTTTTTATTGGACTAAGGTCAGGAAGAATTTGAAGAATTTTTTTTTCCTTTTTTCTTTTTTTCTCTCACTTTTGGCTTTTTTATTGTTGGCCTTTTTACCTTGGATTATAATTTCATATTTTTTCTCTTTTTTTTTTGTGGATTAAAATTTGAAAAAACTTGAAGAGTTGGAACCACTTAAAATGAGTAAGAAATTTATATCTTTGGGTGCCTCTATGTCTGCTTCTGCCTCCCCACCATCTGGACAGCGCTCAATTCAGACATTGTTAAAGCAAGATAAAGAGAAAGAAAAAGAACAAGAAAGAGTATCCTTCCAGATGATTATGCAAGGAATTCAAGATCTTAAGGTAAAAATGGATACTATTGAACAAAGAACAGGTAGGATGGAACAGATGATGAAAAAATATGAAGAGAGACTCCAAAATGTTGAAGAGGGAGGCAAACAAAGAGAGGAGAAAATTGGAAATATCGACAATAGATTAACAGCGATTGAACAAGAAAAAAGTGAGATGTTGAAGTGGGAGTTGGATAGATCAGAATTTTATCTTAGATTTCAAAATATAGAAGAAGAAAAAGGACAAGATTTGGCTGCGATAATGGTAGGAATTTTGGCGGAGGCGCTCGAGATAACAGAAGAGAAGATGATGGATGGAATTGATGAGATATATCGAGTTTTTACAAGATATGCGATGAGAAATAACCTACCCAGAGAAGTTCATATTAGATTTATTAAAAAATCTTTGAAGACACAAATATTGCAAGCAGCAAGAGAGAATCCACTGAAATACAAAGGTAAAGAAATTTTGGTTTTAAAACAAATACCTAGAAGAGTGAGAGAGATGAGAAGAGAATACCGATTCCTGACTAAAAGGTTATTGGAAAAAGAGGTGTCTTACAGGTGGTTGATTCCAGAAGGATTGATGTTTACGTGGCAGGAACAGAGACATAGAATTGATTCAATCGAGAAAGCAGAACTGTTTTGTGCAGAGGTTTTTGGAGGCAGAGAAGGAGCAGGAAAGGAGGTCCCATCAATTGAATCCCAAGAGGAACAAATGGAGGTTGGAAAAGAAGAAGGTGCAGTAGGTGGACAAGTGGATATTAAAGATCAACGTGAGGCAAGACCCACGAGAGTGGTTAAATCTAAATATAAAACATAATTATGGAAGAGAAAAAATTGATTACAATGAATATAAATGGACTGAATTCAGCTGCTAAGAGAAGGAAGACTTTCCATAAATTAATGAAATTAAGGTTCGACATAATTTGTTTACAAGAAGTTCATATTAAAAAGCAACATGAACAATTGTTATTACAACCAAAATTAGGGAAATTGTTTACCTCTTTGACACAATCCAAGAAAAGAGGGGTGGTTTTATATATTAAAGAGGCCATTCCAGAAAAAATGATTTATACAGATGATGATGGGAGAATATTAATGGTAGAAATAATGGATAATAATAGAAAGATACTTTTGATTGCAATTTATGCACCGAATGATAAACAGGAAGAATTCTATAGAAAATTACATACTAAGACTGCCGAACTTGACTATGCTAATGTAATTATGATGGGAGACTTTAATGGAATTGTGGATAATAGACTTGACTATATTGCAACAGCAGTAAAGCATAACAGGAAAACTCTTCCTAAATCCTTTTTTAAAATGATAGATGAATTAACTTTAAAAGACATATGGAGAGAAAGAAATGATAAATCTAAGCAATTTACGTTCTATTCAAATAGGCATCTATCATGGTCCAGACTGGATATGATTTGGATCTCAACAGATTTAATGTCTAGTATTCAAGAAGTAAATATTGAAACAAGTACTTGGGCTGACCATAACCCATTGACAATTGAATGGAAGGGACAAAGGAAAAGATCGAGATGGACATTAAATAATTCTATTTTAAAGGATAAGGAATTTATACAATGGATGGAGAAAGAATTGGCCTTCTTCTTTAAAGAGAATAGAAAAGAAGACACCTCAATACAGAATGTTTGGGACACAATGAAGGCCTATGTTAGAGGCTTGATAATAGACTATACAAGAAAAAGAATAACAGGAAAAGGCGAACTCTTAAAGCCTTGGATGATGAATATAACGGACTTGAAAAAGAATTACAGAAAATGCCACACAGAAAAGATGTTAAAATGAAACTGGATATAACTAAACATAAAATGGACTTAATAGAGAAAGAAGAACTGGCACAGAAAATTAGGAATGCTAAACAAAATTATTTTGAGGATGCAAATAAGCCAGGTAGATGGCTAGCATACAAATTGAGAAAGGAGAAAGAGTCGAGGAAAATACCGCAGTTAATAGACGACCAAGGTAAAATTTGTTATGGCAGCAAAGAAAAAAAAGAGATTATTTATGATTTTTATAAGCATTTGTATAAGAAAGAAGACATTGATGAGGAGAAAGTTAAACAATACCTGCAGAATGCAAATCTACCTAAGATACCTAAAGAGATTGAAGAAATGCTAGAAAGTAATATAACAATGATGGAGTTAAGCCAAGCACTTAAGAAACAAAATAATGGAAAGGCACCAGGTCCAGACGGGTTTCCTGTAGAATTTTATAAAATCTTTCAAGAATCACTGTGTATTCCACTGTTAGAAGTTATGAATGAAGTTATGTTAAAAAAGATGATACCTAAAACATGGTCAGAGGCTTACATTACACTTATTCCAAAAGAGGAGGCGGACCTACTGCAAATCAAGAATTATAGACCGATTTCTTTACTAAATGCAGATTATAAAATTTTTGCTTCAATATTAGCAGAAAGACTTAAAAAGTACTTGAATAACTTTATCCACCCAGACCAAAATGGGTTTTTGCCAAAGCGACAAATCAGAGACAATATGAGAGTAATTCTGGACACCCTGGAATACTATGAGGCGCATCCTGAAAAGCAAATGGCTTTGATATTTTTAGATGCTCAAAAGGCATTTGATAACGTGAATTGGAGATTTATGTTACTTTTAATGGAACAGATGGGCTTTGCTAGAAGATTTATTCAGGCAATAGAAGCAATTTATAATGAACAAACAGCTAAGGTAATGATGGAGGGAGAATTTACAGATCCTATTAATATAAGAAAAGGCACAAGACAAGGTTGTCCTCTTTCTCCCTTGATATTTGTATTGACTTTGGAAGTGTTGAATAGAAATATCAGAGAAGATAAAACTATAAAAGGAATGAAAATTAAAAAGGAAGAATTTAAACTACAAGCCTTTGCAGATGACCTAGTCTTTATCTTGGAAGACCCTATAGAAACAGCCTCGAAACTGTTGGAAAAGATAGAGGTCTATGGGGAGGTGGCTGGTCTGAAAATAAATAGAGATAAAACAAAGATTTTGTCAAAGAATATGTTGCTGAAACAAAGGGAAGAGTTGGCAGAACTGTTAAAAATTCAAGTTACAAACAAGGTTAAGTATCTGGGGATATATTTGACATCAAGATGTAGTACATTGAAGGAGAATAATTATATTAAACTTAAACAACAGATAGCTCAAGATTTGAAAAAATGGGAGAACTTACAATTGTCATTAATAGGAAGGATTTCAACAATCAAGATGAACATTTTACCCAGAGTCTTATTTTTGTTTCAAACAATACCAATTAGGCTTGGAAAAGAATATTTTGAGGATTTAAATAAAATTGTTTTGAAGTATATATGGCAAGGCAAGAAAGCAAGAATAAAGTTAAAGCTTTTACAGGATGCTAGATTTAGAGGAGGGTTTGGTCTGCCTAATTGGGAGTTGTACTACCAAGCTGCAAACTTGACGTGGGTTAAAGAATGGATAACATTAAGGAAAACCAGATTGTTGACATTAGAAGGTCATGATTTGTTGTTGGGCTGGCATGCTTTTTATGGTACAAGGGAACTAAAACACAGGGTATTTTAGAAGACATTATATACGGGAGTCTCTGTGGTTGAATTGGGAGAAGATAAAAAAACAGTGTTATTTGAAAATTCCAGTTTGGTTATCGACGATAGAAGCGTTCTCTTATCCTATAATTTATAAAAAGGAACAAACAGTTAACTATGGGGAATTATTAGATGAAAAGGGTGAACTTAAATCGATGCAAAAATTGGAAGAACAAGGTATACAGATGAATTGGTTTTCATATTTGCAAATACATTCAAAGTACTATGAGGATTCCAAAGCAGAGGGATTTTATGATAAGCAAACTGACTTGGATAAGATTTTGATGGGTACTGATGAAAAGGTGATTAAAAATTGTATGGTTATTTATTGCAAATTAAGCTTGAGGAAGAACAAGTTAAAGAAACTATGATTGCGTGGGGGAGGAATTTTGGATATGGGATTGATTTAGAGAAATGGCAGAAATTATGGTCGCAAAATTATAAAATGACAATGTCTACAGCCTATAAAGAAAACTTGTATAAGATGTTTTACAGGTGGCATTTTCCCCGACAAGGATAGCAAGAATGTTCAAGAACAAATCCGAAAAATGCTGGAAATGTCATCAGAAACCTGGTTCATACTATCACATGTGGTGGACTTGTGAGGATGCTAGAAAATATTGGACTAAAATCCACATGTGGCTGGAAAAAATGACAAAGAAGCATATAGACTTGAAACCGGAGTTTTTCTATTGGGAATACTACCAGATACTTATAGTAAAGAGTTGAAATATTTGATTGTAAATGTATTGACTGCTGCTAGGATTGTATTTGCAAAAATTGGAAAAATGAGAAAATTCCATTGCAAGAAGAAGTTGTAAAGAAAATTTTGGAATGTGCTGAGATGAGTAGATTGACTTTTGAAATTAGAGAGCAAGAAGATAAACAATTTTATTTAGTTTGGGATCTTTTCTATCAATGGTTGAATGATGAAATATTAAAATATAAAAGTTAGATAATAAGGAATAATAATGACTTTATTTTCCCTTTCCTTTTATTGGTTTTTGATACTATATCTATATAATAGTTTTCTTTGTTTCTTTCTTTTTCATATTTGGGATAGAATTGGTATGATTATAAGATTTGTTTTAGAATAAAATATTTAAAATATAGTTATCTCATAAAGGCATGACCGAATAAAAGTTTAGTCAAATTTTTTTTTTCTTTAATAGCGATACTAGGATTTATAAATTTGTATTGATAAGAGTATTATATAAAGTAACTGTAATTGTGACTATGAGGTGAATGCACAAAACCGATGGACCAACCGACTTACTGTGTGTACAAAAATATGGGGGAGCTGATACTTTTATGTTTTGTTGTTGTGTTTTTTATGTTAAAAAAAATAATAAAAATTTATTAAAAAAAAAAAAAAGATTAAAGTCAGTGGTATTCAATTTTTTTTACTACCGGTTCTGTGACTTGGTGGGTGTGGCGTGGCATGGCGGGCGTAGTGTGATTTGGTGGGCTTGGCTTGGTGGGTGTGGCAGGGGAAGGATACTGTAAAATCTCCATTCCCTCCCCACTCCTGGCAGAAGGTTACTGCAAAATCCCCATTCCTCCACACCCCACTAACCTGCTTTCCAGCTCCATTCTCCTGTGCAGGGCAACAAAAGAAGACCCAGCCAATCAGCTGGGACTCCAATCAGCTGGGACTCGGGAGGCAGCAAATACATGGGAGTGGGGCCAACCAGAGATGAAATTTACCAGTTCTCCGAACTACTCAAAATTTCCACTATCGGTTCTCCAGAAGCTTTCAGAACTGGCTGAATATTACCTCTGGTTACAGTTCTTTCCTGATATACCTGTCTAATATATATTTGTGATATAGATTTTTGTTTTCATGTCCCAATTTCAAACTAAACATGATGGCAAACATTTGAATAAATATGAACTAATTAAACTTGCAAAATGGGGGCAGAGCGGAGCAAATAATTATTCATGCATTAGAATGGTATTGAATTCTAGCAGTCTATTATTGGGACTTCAATAATCAGAATAAATTGAGCTGGAGAAAATCTCTAGTCAGAAGAATTAATCATCTTCCAGATCCCTATTCTTTGCTTTTAAAATCTATTTTAAGCATAGAAACCTGACCCTTTAGTCTTCCAGATGTTCCTGATTTGCAGCTCTTAGCAGCCCTCATCCTAGGGCTGCTGGAGTTAACATCTGGAGAATGATGTTGCATTACTTCAGATGTAGATAACATCTGGAAATGTTCCTGGTAGATGCAGGGGATATTAAAGTATTCAGATCTGTTACGCTTTGTGTTGTTTAAATGCATTGTACCTTCTCACTTGGATTAACCCTATTTTTACCTGATAACATGTTCTTTTAATGTATTCTATTTTCCAGAACAAAGGCAAAGCTGAGTTATTGAAGAAACTGGAGCAAGAGAAATTAATTGAGGTGGAAAAGAAGCGGATTGCACAGATCCGTCAACAGCAGCTGGAAACAGAACAGTTTCAATTCTTTGAAGATCAGTTAAAAAAACAAGAAATAGCTCGTGGTCAGAAAACTAAGAATAATTTGGTTACATCAGAGCCAGCTGATGGGAACACATTGTCGTCTGTTGCACACCTGAACAATACTTTCCCCAAAATAATAGCAAACAAGAGTGATGCCTCTGCTAGTCAATCTCCTCCAATCAGTCGGGCCTTAAAGCCAGCTGCTACCTTAAGTGCCGTTCAGAGTAAGAAAGTACATTTGTTGTTGTTTACCTTTCTAAATTATTGGATGGATAGCTTTTATAGATAGTTCTATAGCAATAGCGACAGCACTTTAGACTTATATACCGCTTCATAGTGCTTTATAGTCCTAACTAAGCGGTTTACAGAATCAGCATATTGCCGCCAACAATCTGGGTCCTTATTTTACCGACCTCAGAAAAAATGAACTTCAGGCTGGTTAGGGTTGAACTCTTGTCAGTGAGCAGTGAGTTAGCCTGTAATACTGCATTGAAACCATAGTGCCACCACGGCTCTTATAATTTCTTATTATGTTTGGTTTGCAGTAAAGAAAGAAAAGGTGCATCAGGCCCCAAAAGTCTGTTTTGATCAGGATAAGTCAGATGTAGGGTCTTTAGATCTGCTGTAGTGCTGAACACTTAAACACCCACTCTAAAACAGTGCACTGCCTGCTGAGTGCTTTTCAGATTATGTGGTATGAGAACAGTTCATACTGTAGACTGCTGTGTAAGTGTCACTCTCACTTCTCTTTGTTAGACCATGCTGCTGAAGGACTGCGAAGTGTGGTTCTACCCAGTGATCTGTGTCACAAGTTTTTGCTGCTTGCAGACGCAAACACCGCAAGAGGAATAGAGACGTGTGGCATTCTCTGTGGAAAACTGGTAACCTTCACATTTGTATGGCAAAGGCACTTTGAATGGTACTTTGACTGGAATGAGTTTTTATTATGACAACATAAGAACAGGAGATCTGAAACATCAGTGTACTGATGTGATAAATGAGGATTTTTTTTGTTCTCTGTGAGGGCCTTTTCAATAAATCTTGTTCTGCTGCCTGCTACTTTCGTGGCAATAGTGTTGATCTTAAAAGACTGGAAAGCCTATATCTACTGAGCTATTTTCCTGCTTATGTGTGCAGCTTCCTTTTTGTGATCCTGCATTGCATTTCTTGGTTTTTGTGAAATTTTATTCGAAGCAAAGTGATATTAAATGCAGTGGTTGGTAGGTTATGCCAGATTTTGGGGAGGGAAGGAAGAAAACCTTCTACCAAATACCACTTGGATATTTTCTTTTCTTTTCTTTTCTTTTTCTTTTGCTGTTGAATAATGTTTCTCTCATTAGCAGTGAAGATGCTTCTAATCCATGAGTTTCATGTGAAATGCTGAGCCCGGGACTTAAGGACATATATGTATCTGCATTAAACTAATTATAACCAAACTAAAACGAGTTTTTAAAATCCAGTCTGTAGCAGCTCAAATCCTGTATACATTAATATGGAATGGAGTTATCTGAGTTTAATAAGATTTCTCAAGTAAAATATTTAAGATTTATTTATTTTATTTGTATTGATATTTATAAACTAGCCTCAAAAATATTAAGATAGTGGGGGGGGGGGGAATCAGCCATAAAGTTAGTACAAAGCCAGGCCAATGATTCTGACCACACTTTTAGAAACTACTGGATTTTGGGGGGAAATTTGCAGCTAATCAATGTGCTGTAGTTGAGACCTTCCTAGCATTTTTCCCAAGATCAGATCAGCAGAAAACCTACTGGCATTCAGGAAAGCCACCTGATCAGAAAGGCCGTGAAGATCAGTAACACGATGAGGGGCCTACCCGTAGGAAGTGATTGTTGCTATGAAGAATGATTTTCCATGGTGTGATGAGGAATGGGAAGATATTGTTATTGTTCTTGGCTATCAGCTTTGTGTTACAATTTCTGTGATAATGGAGAAATGGAGTTGATGGTTTTGACACTATACAAGCCTTTTGGATGTTTGCAGACTATGTACATTCAGTAAGGATATATATTATAAAATGTCAGGCTGTAAGGATTTATTTAGAAGTTCTATAGAATATGAAGAACTAAATCGTTTGACTCATCATTTGTGTTTGGAAATATTAGTCAATACCTCGGTGAGTCTTTGCCACTTAGCAAAGAGACCAATTATTTGTTATTCTTAGTAATGATTTTGTAAAACGTTCAAGCTGGTGTAAACCAATCCTTCACAGGAATGATGTAAAAGGAAGAACAGCTTAGAGAACTTCAGCAATTCAATATCTTTTACTTGTTGGTAAAAGAACCATTTGCATCTGTAAGACTTTGGGATATTGGGCTGTAGTGCTTTAGAATGTGGTGTGGAAAAGTATCCCATTAGGAATCAATCTATTTTAAAATTAATTTTGTTTTCAGTATTTCTTTACCACAATTACATATTCCTAGAAGATTTACAGATAGTGGAAACAATTAAAGCTATAAATATAATCATAACTCTCAATAAATAAATAATATATAAAATAGTCCACTGCAAACTGGGCATGAAGGAAAGCATAGCTATTAGTGGAGACATCTGTTGAAAAAGATATGTTTCTATCAGTTTATGCCCAAAGTAGAGGCTAGTTGGATCTTGGAAACAGGGAGAATGTTCCAGAGATTAAAAATGGAATAATATCCAAAATCCATACAGACACTTTTCTAAGAAGCTGTTAGAACGCAGCATTGCAGGCTGATTCTGCTCACAGTCCAGAATTTGATTCTGATGGGCTCAAGGTTGACTCAGCCTTTCATCCTTCCAAGGTCAGTAAAATGAATTCCCAGATTGTTAGGGGCAATATGCTGACATTGTAAACTGCCCAGAGAGTGTTGTGCAGCACTATAAAGCGGTATATAAAACAAAGTGCTATTGCTATTGTTATTAATTGCAGTGCAAATCATGGTCTCAAGTCAAAGACTTAATTGCCTTCCCTCAAGATGGATCCATTTGAACCCTCCAGGGTTTTGAGGCATGAAAAAACTTCCATATGTGCAAACTTGTTTAATTGTTCCCATTCTTTGTCATATATGTTTGTGTTGAGCTTTTCTCTTCACAAAGATCATAAATGTGGCTTTTACATATAGCCAATAACCTTATCCTTATCTGACCAAAAGGAGGCAGCAGTTCTAAATTATTCCTTAATCCAGGAAGAGAGTATTCCTGCTGCTTCAGATTACAGAAGTACTAAAACAGCTCTACTGTGTGACCACAGATGAATTCTGTAATATAAAAAAAACTAAACAGTAGCACAGACCAAAAGCCATATTTTGCATAACTTTAAATTCAATTCAAACCATTTTGAATTGAAATGCTTCATTGTGAAATGTGAAGTGCCCTAATTTGAATGAAAAAATAGCTGTTAAAACAGTATTTTAATGTGTCTTGAACAAGTTGTGCTTTACACTCAGAATAGAAATATTAAAACTAAAAAAAACCTTCTATGATATACAAAATGGTCCATATTTTTGGGGCCAGCGGCTTTGCATTTGAAACAGGGTTTTCTGAATTCAAAAGTATTCACCTCAAAAGACTTTGTGAACTTCTACTTTGAACTATCGAGCTGCTTTTATGAGACTTACGTATTCTGGGCAAGAAGCTTATACATTCTGGGCAACAAAATGGAATTTAAATAAGAATAAGAAAATAATAGTGTTTATTTAAAAAAATAACATCTCCCATCTTTATAAGAAAATAAATGTATAAATAAATATCCTTTAAGAGACTTCAGTAACTATATAAATAAATAAGAAAGAAAGTTATATGGTAGGCCACAAGATTTATTCTTGGAATTTCCAGGTAGGAATGGTAAACTTGTGTTATCAATCCGTACTGAATTAGAGAGTCCGATTACATTTTTCCCCCCTCTGGACATTTTTGTATGTAGAACACAGAGCCTCCCTAGTACAGGAACCTCCAGGGCCCCTGTTCTGCATTTTGTTTTGATGATTCTTTGGTATTAATTGGTGTAAATGAGCACCGCTCCTGTGAAATAAATAGTTAAAAATTTGGTTGATGCCAGTGGTGGTCTTGGGATTGAAGTCCTGAAGCTATTTTCTTTGGCTTGTGTCTTACAGACTCATAATGAATTCACTATTACTCATGTAATCGTACCAAAACAGTCTGCAGGACCAGACTATTGTGACATGGAGAATGTGGAAGAGCTATTCGGTGTTCAGGACCAACATGATCTTCTCACGCTGGGATGGATCCATGTACGTAGAGATAAGTATGCTGGGATAGATACAGAGGTGGGATTCAGCTGGTTTGCACCGGTTCACTCGAACCGGTTATTAACTTTTTGCCCAGTTCAGAGAACCAGCTAACCCCACCTCTGGCCAACCCCGCCCCTCCAAAGAGGCCCCCGTGTTCCCCTTTTGGCTTCCAGGTTGGTGCAGGAGGCTGTCCAGCCCAAAAAGGGGTCTGGGGGGGGTCACGCTGCCCCCCCCACACCATGTTTTGGCTTCCAGGGTGGTGCAGGAGGCCTTCCAGGTCCAAAACCCCTGCTCTAGGGTGTGTTGGGAATGGGGATTTCGCATTATTACTGTGGGGTGAGTTGGGAATGGGGATTTTGCATGATCATTACTGTGGGGTGAGTTGGGAATGGGGATTTTGCATTCTAATTGCTCATAAGTAAGTAGGAACCAGTAAAAGAGGAATGGAAAAATCCCTACCTGTAGATCAGCATTTTTCAGTCTTGGCAAGTTTAAGATGGGCGAACTTCATGCTGCCTGGGGAATTCTGGAAATTGAAGTCCATGCACCTTAAAGTTGCCAAATTTGAAAAGCATGGGTCTACACAAGAGCTTAGGATTTTCTAATCCTGTTTTATTTAGAGTTGGGTGCAATTAAATTAATCAGTTGTGGTTTCATTAACAAATATGAACCATTGCTGAGTTTTTGTAAGAAACTGAAATTAAAAGTTGATCTGGGCTTTGATGATTAAATAAGGGATTATGGAAATTGTTAGGGATACACCCTAGCAGAATCTGCACAGCAGTCAGGCAGGCAGGCAAAATATGTGAGATAAACGTTTTTGTAGCTTACACTCAGTAAAACAGATACACAGTGCTAATTAAATAGTTTATTCCAATAAGAATTATAGCATAGTCAAACAGTCCATATATCATTCACTAGTTCAGTCCGTCCAGGGATTATTCAGTTGCAAATTCCAGTGTTGAAAAAGAGAGGTCAGTAAACTTACAAATATCAGTCCAGTAATATATCTCCTTGCAGTAGAGATATGAAGAAGTCAAAAACTCCTCTCTTCCTTCAGCAACTCAGCAGTAGGGGAAACACGTAGTTAACAAAACATCAATCCATGCAATCCAGTAATTGTCAGCAATCAATCAGGTTCTCTTGCTCCCTCTTATGGTGGTTTCACACCACACCCCAAATTACATGCTTTGCAGTTTTAAAGTGACACACACTTAAACTTACAATCATAGTTTATATATATTATTTTACCCAAACTACGTTAGGTAACCTATGTTATTCCTAACATTCTCCCCTTTTGGGTAATATAATAATATATATATCTATTTACAACCTTAACCCATAGTCATCACAACTCTCTTTGTGTTTCACTGCACCTTGGGCTTTTGTGAACTGATCAGCAATATTTTGCTCAGTCATACAATATTCCAATCTTATTAAACCATCTTTTACAGATTGACTTACATTCAGATATCTAAGATCTGTATGCTTAGATCTCGTTTTTACAGCAATATTTGTAGCCATCTGTATGGCTGCTTGATTGTCCTCATACACTACAATGGAATCATTAACAGTTAATCCCATATCTAACAACAACTGTTTATACAGAATTAAATCAGTACATAATAAGGATAGACATGAAAATTCTGCTTCCATTGTGGACATACTTATGTGTTGCTGTCTAATTGACCTCCAACCAATCAATGCTTTTCCTAATAGTATAGCCATTCCTGAAGTTGATTTCCTAGTGTTTATATCTGTTGCAAAACTTGCATCAGCATATGCACTTAAAATCAAATCATCTTTTGGCTCCAAATACAATGCATAGTGCATTGTCCTTTTAAGATATCTTAAGATACGTTTTGCCGCTTGCCAGTGTCGTTCAGCGGGTTCAGCGTTGAATTGAGCCAATTGATTAACGCTATAGGCAATATCTGGCCTTGACCAATTACTAATGTACGATAGACTGCCAATTAGCGATTGATAAATAGTCTTATCGAATTTTGAACTCTGAGCATCAGTGCGGCAAAATTCCTGACTCATTGGAGTTTTTGCTGGTTTACAAAGTTCCATCTTATATGTTTTTAGTAATTGATAAATCTTATCCTCTTGAGATATCTTATAGCCACCATTGGTTTTATTTATTGTCAACCCGAGATACTGTTTTATCTCTCCTAATTGCTTTAATTTTATCCTCTTACCTAATAATGATATTATTTCAGTAGCTTCATTATTAGTTTTTGTAATTAATGCAATATCATCTGTAAACAACAATAATAATGACACTATTCCATTTGTCTCTCTTTTAAATAAACATGGATCAGCTAAACCTGCTTTAAACCCTATATTGTTTAACTCCTTAACAATATATTGGTTCCATTCGTAACCAGATTGTTTCAATCCATAGAGACTCTTTTTAAGTTTCCAGCAGTCATTATTAGTTTTATCATCCTTAATCCCTACAGGTTTCTTTAGGTATATAGTGTGCTGCAATGGCACATGCAGATAAGCAGTTTCTACATCTAAATGATTTATGATATAGTTTTTCTTAGCTGCCCACACTAAAGCTGCTCTCAAGGTTGTTGCTTTTAGACTCGGTGCAAACACTTCATCATAATCACATGCAGTTTGATTAAATCCTTGAGCTACCAACCTAGCCTTATGGGTAACAGTCCCATTTTTACCTGTTTTTAATTTAAATATCCATTTGCATCCAATGGACTTTTCACCTGGAGGTAATTTAGCATTCTCATAGACTCCCATCTGTTTTAATGAATTCAGTTCCTTTTGCATTGCTGTATGCCAATTCCCTTGATCCTTCGCAGGATACATTTTTAGTTCTTCCACAGTAGTTGGAATTTTACTAACTTGGCAAACTACACTTGCTTGGTACCTATCAGGTGGTCTACTTTCACGTGTTGACCGTCTAGGTAGTACAGGGCTTACAGGTGGACTTTTATCTATCACCTGTTCCTGGTTATCTATTTCTTCCTGTTTTGGTCCTATTTGCTCTTCCTTTACTTCCTCTTTAATTGGACTTTTCTTATTACTGATATGGTGGTTTGGTCTTTTGTAGGTTTCTATAATTACATCTTTATTCGAATCTTGCTCCAGTTTTTCCCATCCTACATGTTCCAGGAATTGTGCACTAGCACTACAATAAATTCTAGTTGTCCCCTCTTCCCAGAACCTGTAAGATTTATGGTTAGATCCGTAACCTACAAAAAATAATCTTTTAGCCCTATGCTGTCCCTTATGTCTCAGTTGTGTAGTAATATGCACCCATGCTGGTGCTCCAAATGTGTGCATGTAGCTTAGGTCAGGTTTTCTATCATGCCACCGTGTGAATGGTAATTCACCTGTTGTTGAGTTAACAACATTATTCAATATATGATTACCACACATTATTGCTTCTCCCCACAAATTTTCAGGTAATCCTGAATCCGACAACATAGTACGAGCCGTTGCCTGTAGTGTTTGGCCTCGTCTTTCTATAAAGGAATTATGTTGTGGCCTATATGGTGCAGACTTTTTATGTTCTACACCTGCCATCTTCAGTCTATTTTGGAATTTATTATTTATAAATTCTGTACCATTATCAGTTACAAGAGTTACTAGTTTCCTTTTAGTTTTTCTTTCTGCAAACTTCAACCAATTAAAGAAATTCTGATATGTTTCCGTTTTACTCTTCATTAAATAACAGAAACCATATCTAGAATAATGATCCATTATACTTAATATATAATGAGCACCTCCCACACTTGGTTTTTTAGGACCTATAATATCAGCAAATACGACCTCTAGAGGCTCCTTAGTTTTAAATCCATTAATTCTATTTGCTGGTATTACCTTGCTTTTTTCTTGACTGCAAGCATTGCAGTGCAAATACTTACTGCAAGGCTTCAGTTTTATACCTTTAGACAGTTCAACCGTTTGCTTGAGCATTTTAAAATTTATATGCCCTAAACGTCTGTGTAACAAATGTATGCATTCATCATGAGGTTTAACGTTATTATACACTGTGTTAGCCACCTCTAATTGATTATCATGTAACACATACAATTCACCTTTTAAAGTTGCAGTCACTTTTTTACCTTCCTTTTCTATTATGCAGTTTTCTCCCCTAAAGGTAACTACATAACCTAGTTTAATCCAAACTCTAACCAAAAGCAAATTAAACTTAAGTTGTGGTACATATAACATTTTTACATTTTCTTGTATGCAAGAACAATATGCAGTACCTTCAGCCTTTGCTTTAAGTTTCCAACTAGTAGCTAACGATATCTGCTGTGAACTCGTGGACATCTTAATAAATTTTTTCTTATCTTTTGTTATGCAGTGCGATGCTCCACTATCTACAACCCAAAAATTATTATTGTTCACAGTTTCGTTGCTATACATGGCTAACTCTAAGCATTTTTTATCTTTTTGATGCCTTTTTGCATTCTGGCTGACATTTTGGCGTTTTTCTTTCTTGCAGAATCTAGCCAAATGTCCTTTTCTTCCACAATTAAAACATTTTCTAATTGTGCAGGCTGACGAAGATAATTCCTCTTCTTGTGGTTGTTCCCTTCTGAGTTGATCCCTTTCAAGCCTTCTCCTGGCTTCTTCAATTAATCTGCCAGTAATGTAAGTTAATGTGAGGTTATCTTTTGGCAGAACTTCCAGTGAAGTTACATAGTCGTCATAGCTCTCATCTAATGAAGACAAAATTACATAAACCTGATCTAGTTCAGTGAAGATAAGCTCTTTTTCATGTAGCTCCTGAAAAATCCTCTTCATAGTGTTTATATGAGTCAACATGTCTCCATTCTTTTGAAGATGTGTTCTGAACAGCTTCCGTGTAAGATTTATATGTGCTCCTACACTGTCTCGAACATAAATCTTCTTTAAATTCTCCCAACACTTAGCAGCTGTTTCTTCTCCACGAATATGGACAAGCTGCTGGTCACAGAGTGTCAGTCCTATTATACAGAGAGCTTGCTCATTCTTTAGTTTATATTCTTGTATTTTCTGGGCATCATCTTCATCCTCTGGATCCCAAGTATCTACCTCTGGTGGGTTTTGAATCATACTCCACAAACCTTCTCTGCGTAGAAGTAGGCTGCATTTCATAGACCATGAAACATAGTTTGTTCCATCCAGTTTGGATATTAGAGACAAACTTGGTAAATTGACTTGTGCCATCTTTCTCTGGATATTAAACTATAATTAATAAAACACAGCTGTCTGTTTACAGTATTGTGTAACTACACTAACTCTCACTTTATATAAACCTGTTATATCCTGGTTAGTCTGACTGTGCAGCTGGGCCCATAACCAGTGTTAGGGATACACCCTAGCAGAATCTGCACAGCAGTCAGGCAGGCAGGCAAAATATGTGAGATAAACGTTTTTGTAGCTTACACTCAGTAAAACAGATACACAGTGCTAATTAAATAGTTTATTCCAATAAGAATTATAGCATAGTCAAACAGTCCATATATCATTCACTAGTTCAGTCCGTCCAGGGATTATTCAGTTGCAAATTCCAGTGTTGAAAAAGAGAGGTCAGTAAACTTACAAATATCAGTCCAGTAATATATCTCCTTGCAGTAGAGATATGAAGAAGTCAAAAACTCCTCTCTTCCTTCAGCAACTCAGTAGTAGGGGAAACACGTAGTTAACAAAACATCAATCCATGCAATCCAGTAATTGTCAGCAATCAATCAGGTTCTCTTGCTCCCTCTTATGGTGGTTTCACACCACACCCCAAATTACATGCTTTGCAGTTTTAAAGTGACACACACTTAAACTTACAATCATAGTTTATATATATTATTTTACCCAAACTACGTTAGGTAACCTACGTTATTCCTAACAGAAATAATGTAGACAAATGTTAATCTTAGAGCAAGAGTTTGATATTTTTTTACTTATATCTGTACCAAAGAAAGTTGGAAGTCATTCTTTTTCAGTTTTCCTTCTTTTCCTCTTTCTTTCTTACACTTTTCCTCTTTTTCTTTCCTCAGTCTTTTCTTTTTTCAAATCTGTTTTTTATTTGTTTATCCCTTAGCTTTGTATTTTTTTGATGTATGAATAGACTAGAATAGAATACTTCATTGTCCAAGTGTGCTTAGACACACAAGGAATTTGTCTTGGTGTGAATAATCTTAGTATACATAAAAGAAAAGATACATTTGTCAGGAGTTGAGAATCATAAGGTACGCCACTTAATGATAGTCATAGGGTACAATAAGCAATCAATCATACTAGGTGTTATGTCTTTAGGACTGGTTGGAGTTCCCAACCAGGTCCGCTGTTTGAGCGGGAGCATCAGCAGCTCCCATTGGTTGGCTCCGTTTGACAGTCGGCTATAAAAGCCGGCTGTCGAGCAGAGCCAGCCGTTGTTCGCTTGCAGTCTGCCTTGTTAGCTAGCAGACGCGACAACCCTTTATTCCCTGAATAAAGACTGTTAGTTGTATGCTCTGGTCTAAGCCTCGTCTGTTCCTTCGCTCCACAACACTGGCGACGAGGATGGGATTGACCACAGGCTAGCCAGAAGCACTCAAATTCAAAAAAAGCTGAAAATCACGCCAGCGAAGCCTCGGAGCTGAACCGCAGCCGCTTCGCACTGAAAGCTCAAGCTCGTCCGCTGCGAAAAGAGCTGAAGTCACGGCGCTGAGATCTCAGCCGCCCACGCCCCCGAGAGGGCGCGAAATTCAAACTGCTGTCATTTGAATTAGTTACTCAAGCGAAGTACGGCACTGTAGCCACAGTCGCCAACGCTCCCCAGAGAGCGCGAAATCCAAACTGTTATCACTAAGCTGAAGTCAGTTACGGTGCTGTTAGCTGCCGCCGCCAACGAGCGCAGAGAGCGCAACGCAGGCTGCCCTTGCAAGGGCCGAGTCACGGAGCGAGTCGAGGGCGTTGTAGCCACAACCGCCAGCACTCACGATAGTGCAGCCCAGGGCCACGACCAACCAGAGAGATAGCCCGGTCTACCGACGACACCGAGGGGCCCAAGATGAACGCCAATCCGGCGTTTCAACCATTCAAACCCAACGAGGAAACGTGGGACTCCTATAAAAATCGCTTTAGCCATTACATCGATGCCATTGGGTTAGGCGATGCTGCGGAACATAGGAAGAAATCGTACTTCCTTAGCTACTGCGGGGCTGCAGTTTTCGACACTGCCACGGCACTTTTTGCACCACGTGACATCAAGAACGTTCCATGGAGTGAGCTACAAGAAACACTCTCGAACCACTACTCCCCTAAACCTTCCCAGATCGCAAGATGTTACGCGTTCAGGATGAGGAAGCAAGCCGAGGGAGAATCCATCAACCAGTACATGGCCGCCCTGAGGACAGCCGCTCTTCAATGCGAATTCAAGAATTACTTAGACGACATGCTTCTCGACCAACTCGTCTGCGGGGTAAGAGATCAGAGGCTCCAATGACGTCTGCTGGCCAGGAAAGATCTAAATCTTTCCCAAGCGGTGGATGAAGCCCTAGCTGCTGAACTGTCCGTCCAGTCAGCAGCTGAGATTCAGGGCACCGCACCAAAGCCTGGTACTTCAACCGTCCACTCAGAGGAGGTGATGAGCGAAGCTGACCCCTCTGAAATTTCAGATGTCCATCGCCTCAAGCAACTGAAACAGCCACAGGTAGGAGCGAGGCAGAGAAACAGCAGTGGCCCACAACAGATCCCTTTGTGCCTAACCTGCGGGGGTTCCCATTCCCGGGCATCTTGCAGGTTTAGAAACGCCAGTTGCCTAAACTGCCACAAGAAAGGTCACCTTGCAAGAGTCTGCCAGGCAGCACGCACTCCTCCCCAGAAGTTTCCTTCATCTTCTAGCCTCCAAAGGCAAGTAGAAGACTGTTACACGTGTTACCACGCCAACCACACTTCCCAAACTCCAAACAAAATTAAACTCTCTCTCTCCCTAGAAGGTAAACCTTGCACCATGGAGGTGGACACCGGCTCAGCGCTCTCAATCATCTCCTGGGATACGCTGAAAAAGATTCAACCCAGACTGACCAGGAAGCAGCTGCAAAAGTGCCACCTCACCCTGAGAGACTATCAAGGCAAGAACATCCCTCTCCTCGGGAAAGGCAAGTTCCTTGTTAAATTCCAAACCTTCAAAGGCCATTTGCCTTTAGTGGTGGTTAATGGTACCCTCCCTAGTCTTTTGGGGTAAGATTGGTTCCCCTCTCTTGGCCTTAGTGTAACAGGGATTCATGCTGTCTCAACTTCTGATGTAGACACATTGTTCTCTGACTATTCCGATGTTTTCAGTAGCGAGCTGGGTTGCTACAATGGCACACCCATCTCCTTCTCCGTAGACCCCCAGGCAGTTCCTGTCCGCCTGAAATTCCGTAGAGTACCTTTCGCTATCCGCCCCAAATTAGACGCAGAACTAGACAAACTTCTCAAACAAGGGGTAATTGAACCCACAGATTTCGCCAAGTGGGAGACCCCCATAGTCACCCCACTCAAAAAGGACGGTAGTTTGAGAATTTGTGCTGACTACAAGACGACCCTTAACCGTTATCTCCAGGTTAGCGCATACCCCGTCCCAGTCATCCAGCACCTGTTGCACACTTTCGAACCCAGCACCATTTTTGCCAAGCTAGACATGTCACAGGCATATCAGCAGTTCCCTGTCGACAGCCACACAGCAGACTTACAAACCATAGTAACTCATAGAGGGGCATTCAGGTGTAAACGCCTCCAATTTGGCGTTAGCGTAGCCCCAGGTATTTTTCAGTCACTAATGGAGAGAATCCTCCAAGGTCTTCCAGGAGTAGTCCCCTACTTTGACGATATTTTGGTCTCAGCTATGGACAGGCCCCAGCTCCTCCAGAGGGTTAGGGCAGTATTGGAGAAGTTTAGACAGCATGGTCTCAAACTCAAACGGGAGAAGTGCACCATCGCCACTAGACAGGTGGACTTTTTAGGATATAGACTAGACGCCTCAGGCATCCACCCAGTGGAGTCAAAAGTAAAAGCCACCCACGAGGCACCCACACCTACCAATAAAACGGAACTACAAGCCTTCCTGGGTTTATTAAATTTCTACGCTTCATTCTTACCACACAAAGCTTCAGTCGCTGAACCTTTACACAGGTTATTAGATAAAGACACTCCGTGGCACTGGGGCCCCAAAGAATCCCATGCATTTAAAGCAATCAAATCTCTGCTCACCTCTGATGCCGTTTTAATTCAGTTCAACCAATGCCTTCCCTTGGTCTTGGCCGCTGACGCATCCCCTTTCGGGATAGGAGCTGTCCTAAGTCACAGACTTCCCAATGGCACCGAGGCGCCAATTGCTTTTTTTTCCAGGACCTTTTCCATGACTGAAAGAAACTACAGCCAGATTGATAAGGAGGCTCTGGCTGCAGTAGCGGCAGTCAAAAAATTCCACGAATTCCTTTTTGGCCACCATTTCGAACTCATTACCGATCACAAGCCACTTTTGGGACTTTTATCGGGGGACAGGCAAACTCCACAAGTACTGTCCCCCAGGATGACTAGATGGACATTGTTCCTGGCGGCCTATTCGTTCAAGCTGGTCTATCGCCCCGGTAAGACTCTAAGCCACGCAGATGCTCTCAGCCGCTGCCCCTTGCCGACCCCAGTTGAGGACCCAGCTCCGGTGCACGCAATCTTCGAAGTCAACGAACTTAAGCTACCTGTGACTGCAGATGACATCGCGGCACACTCCAAGAAAGATAAAATAATCGCCCAGGTTCTGGACTGGGTGGGGAGGGGGTGGCCGGAAACAAAGTGTTCAGTTGACTTTGTCCCATTTAAAACACGTCAACAGGAATTATCAAAACTCCAGGGATGCCTGCTGTGGGGTACCAGAGTCGTTATCCCAACCACTCTTCGCGTGCCCATATTGAAGGTGCTGCACGAGGGCCATCCGGGTATCGTGCGAATGAAGGCATTGGCTCGCAGTTACGTATGGTGGCCCGGGATGGACGATCAGATCGCAGAGTGGGTAAGCTCCTGTAAACCCTGTCAAGAATCTAGGGCAGCCCCACCAACAGCCTCACCCACTAAGTGGGAAAGCGCCAATGCCCCATGGTCACGGTTACACATCAACCTGGCCGGGCCTGTGCATGGCAAAACTTTCCTGGTGGTTGTGGATTCGTATTCTAAATGGATAGACCTTGCCTTGCTCCCCACGACCACCACACAGGCAGTTGTTAAAGCCCTGACCCGACTCTTTGTAACTCATGGGCTTCCAGACACGATAGTCTCCGACAACGGGCCGCAGTTCACGTCCTGTGAATTTAGCATGTATGTCACGAATCTGGGCATCAGACACGTCCTCACGGCCCCCTTTCACCCTGCTAGTAATGGGATGGCGGAGAGAGCAGTCAGGTCGGCTAAGGAGGCACTAGCCAGATTCGGTCAGGAAAACTGGCATTCCAAGTTATCCCGTTTTCTCCTCAGCCAGCATACAACTCCATGCACAAGCACTAACAAATCCCCGGCTGAACTCTTAATGGGGAGACGTTTAAGGACTACTCTTGACAGGCTGCACCCTCATTACTGCCCTGATACCCCCTTGGGATCTGACAGCCAGGTACGAGACTTTGCCTTGCAGGACCCAGTTTTTGCAAGGAACTACGCAGGGGATCCATTGTGGGTGCCAGGACAGATCGTGGCTATCACCGGTCCAAGATCCTACCGGGTCCAATTAGAGGACGGTCACGCATGGCGGAGGCACCTGGACCAACTACGCAGGCGGCGGAACAACCGGACCAGCGGTGAGCCGAATCCACCAGCCAGCCCTCAAGTCCTCGCCCAGGTTCCAGAAGGGAGTTTCCTGAGGGACCAGACATCCCCATTCGAACTGAGTGAGCCGAGAACGGACCCAGACTGCCGACCCGAATCTCCATCACATCCACCCAGCAGGAACACCAACCACCCAGACCGAGACGTTCTGCCGAGCCAGCCCGAACGAGGGGAGACATCTCATTCCCAGGATCCAACGCCAAACCAAGATGACATCCCGGCGACCTCGGAGTCTTGCTCCATGGACTCGATGCCCACCAGCAGTCTCCCTGAGCTACGACGTTCCGGTCGCCAGCGAAGTCCACCCTCATACCTCAAAAACTATGCATGTGCCCAGCTAGGGGGGAGGAGTGTTATGTCTTTAGGACTGGTTGGAGTTCCCAACCAGGTCCGCTGTTTGAGCGGGAGCATCAGCAGCTCCCATTGGTTGGCTCTGTTTGACAGTCGGCTATAAAAGCCGGCTGTCGAGCAGAGCCAGCCGTTGTTCGCTTGCAGTCTGCCTTGTTAGCTAGCAGACGCGACAACCCTTTATTCCCTGAATAAAGACTGTTAGTTGTATGCTCTGGTCTAAGCCTCGTCTATTCCTTCGCTCCACAACACTAGGAAACAGTCAATATAAATCGTAAATATACAAGCAACGAAGTTACAGTCATACAGTCACAAGTGGGAGGGAAAGGATCAAATATAATTCTACATTCCTTCTTTACAGAAATCATACCAAAATTTAGAATGAAATCCACTGGGAGCCATTTCATATAATGCAGGTTGAGTCCCTCAAACCAAAAAGTGTTTATTGATAGAAGATAGTATTTGTAGCTCTGGGTTGAACTGTGGGTTCCTTAGTACTCTCTGAGCTTGATGGTTTTCTTGCAGATGTTTCATTACCAAACTAGGTGACATCATCAGTACTAGAAGGGAGTGGAGTTTGCTCTTATTTTCATATACTAGTGGCTTACACTATCAGTGTTGATCAGTTGCTTCACAAAAAGTGTTTTGATTGGTGCCGGGTCTCTACAGCCTCAGGCAGAGGAGAGCTATTCTGCACCCCTCCCTCAAATGTTCTTTAAAATACAGAGTTTCACAGCATTCCTTTAGGAACCTCCAACATGGAAACTCTGGTTATTCATCCTAAAATGAATCCTCTTCACCTGGAGCTTCAACATTTGCTGTTTGCTGGGGAGATGTGTAGCCAAGTCAGAGTACATCTGACTTTGGGGATATTTCTTCATAGCCAAACAAAAGTGTATTTTCTGTGCAGTTCACACCCCTTGCTTGCTGGATCTGGATGTCACAAAGCAAAGCCCACATTTTGTAATTAACCTCCACACCCCATTTTGGCTGGCAGAGTGCTGCTGCCATGCCCCCTGCCCACACCCACATCATCCCCATGGAAATTAGATTATCACAGCTCTATTGGCCTTTCTTAAGGCCTTGGAGACATCTCTATGTCACCACGGATGGTGGCTGGGCTGTATAGCAGAGCCTGTGAGGCGGTTATTTAAACGTTGACTTGATAGTGTTTTGGTTTTATTTCAGCTGCCAATTATGTATTATGTTTGTGTGTGTGTCATTTTTAACTTTTGGTAGCTACCTGGAGTCATGTTTTGATATTGTGAAAGGATAGGTTGCCTACAAAATGGCCACCCCCTGTGACCGCTGTCTCTTTAAGACTTCTTTGTAGCCAGCATAGCAATTGCAAGCTATAAAAGTTGAGCAGAGAGACAGCTGGGTGTGGTGGTGTTTCTGTGTGGGAAAGAGAGAGAGAAAGAGGTAGGTAGGTATATGTTTGTAAAGCAGCCTGAAGCCGATAGAAAGAGATACTATTCTCCAGCAGTAGGACTCACACTGACCCACTGACTTGGGTATACTTTAAAAAACCTGTAACAGAGAGGATGAAATAAATCTCATTTCTTTATTATTTAGTAAATAATAGATGGGGACAGCTGATTCTGACTTCTTTATTTTGTGTTTGTAAAATAGAACAAAAGTCACGTGCTATATAAAATGTTGCCTTTCTCTGCAGTCCCATCCAACCCAGACTGCGTTCTTATCCAGCGTTGATCTCCACACGCATTGTTCTTATCAGCTGATGCTGCCAGAGGCCATTGCAATTGTTTGTTCACCAAAACATAATGAGTGAGTCTGAGTTTCCCTTTCCCTCCTCAGATAACTACGTTCCTATAATGTGTTTGCGTTCTATGCTGTGTGGTCTTAGTTTATTGTGTTCTATCTGTGTCACCTGTAAAATGTTCAAGAAGGCAAGGGGAAAAAAGGAAAATACATATTGTATGAGTTTTAATCTTTACAGATAAGGGTATACTTTTTAGAATCAAATTTAATTCCTGAATATTCTGTGTTATGTTATGCCTTCCCATACTGCATTCTTTCTGCTTTATTAAACCTGAATGAACAGAGTTTTATTATTGAAACTCAAGTTCTCAAATCACCTATCTCACTTTTTAGTGTTTTGAAAAAAATATATTAGGACTAGGTGCATAGACATAGAGGTTTAATAGATGTCTTCTCCCCAATGGACCACAGAAAGAAAGAAACCTCTGTGAATCCTGGTCTGTGCTCCAATCCATGTTACTATAGTCCAGAAATATCTCATTAAATGGTAGTCACTCTTCTACGTTTGTGGTCTTCTCAAGTATTTTTTATATTTATATTCTTTACATTAAAAATGCCAGGGATTTACCTTTTTCATGTAACATGCAATGTGTTTAGGCTTGATTAAATCATTAAGCTAAAATTCATATGATAAAATTATTTTGGCTCATTTTTTCAGTTGTGGATTTTTCAAAAGTAAGATATTATTTTACTTGTCATTTTAACATTTTTGCTGAAGCAATCAAAATACTGTAGACCTCTGGCCCATCATTTCAGAGCTCACTTAAATAATTTGTGATGCAATTGTGCTATAGGGGAAAGATTTATCTTTGCAAGGAAGCATCTCAGCATGAGAAGGAAAATTATTCTAAGCATTAGGTAATCCTTGGTTGTCGTAGTATTGTAGCGACAGGTTTCTCAACAAGATGACTCTTCATTAATGTAATATTCAAAAAGTAATTTGAATTGTTGAGTAAATGGCTTCTCTCAGTACTGTATGTTGTGTCTCCATTAGTAGCCAACTACAAATTCAATTTGCAGGCAGATTCCATAAAGCTTTTGTATTCTTGTGCAACTGAGATCAGCATTATCTGCTATAGATGATGGTTGAGTTAGTGCTGCTTTCTTAGATATAATATTTCTTTTGTTTTCTAGGGTGGGAATCTTCAGACTTACTAATGCTGGCATGTTGGAAGTTTCTGCTTGTAAGAAGAAGAGTTTTCACCCTCATACCAAGGATCCTAGGCTATTTAATGTAAGGGCAGCATATTAATTTTTAACATTCTATGCATTCACTGATCCACTATTCAAACATGCAGGAATGTGAACGTAGTATAAATAAAAATCTGACTTTTCCAATATAATGCATCCAGATGGTCCAATTCATATCACCAGCCAGCTTGGAGAAATCTCAGATTTATATTTTGGCAGGAAGATTGAAAAAAATGGCACCAGGACTGAGATTAGTCCAACAATACTTAGATACGTGTTGCAAGCTGTTCATTTCATACATCAGTATATTTGTTCATTTGGATAAGAAGTGAAAATTGCATACTGGAGCAAATTCAACCATGCCTGCAGTGAAGATACAGACATTCTGCAAAACTGCTAAAAGCAAATATTATCTTGCAGACGCATTGAGATACTTTTGCAGAGGGTCAGATGTAGGATGTGGAAATTAAAGTGGGTCATACCCATTTTCCTTCCAGATGTTTTGCACTGCAGTCTGTAGAATTCAGCGTTTGTTAACAAGATAGTCTTGAGAGCCTTTTCTTCACTATTCCTATCTTGTTCATACTCTAAACCTCTGTAAAGGTAAAGTATATACCGCTCTGTGAGTGAGATGGATACGCTCTCAATGAGGATGCTTACCGCAAGCGGGTAGCAAGTTTAGTGAACTGGTGTAACAAAAATAGCCTCATTTTAAACATAGGAAAAGATAAAGAGGTTATTATCGATTTTGGAAAAGGCAGGCAGAGCCACACACCTCTACGTATTAATGATTCACCTGTGGAGGTGGTTAGCAACATCAAGTTTCTAAGTGTGCTGCTTGGTCGCTCAACAGTGAGATACTGGTGAAGTAGACTTAGCAGCACCTGCATTTTCTGTGTCGCATCAGAAAAGTTCATCTTCGTTCTCCTGCCCTTACCACATTTTATAGAGGGACGATCAAGAGCATCCTGTCATATTGCATTACGGTCTGGTTTGGAAGCATTATTGCTTCAGACAGGAAAGCTGTGCAGAGTGTGGTGAGGATGGCAGAAAAGATCATTGGTAGTTCACTTCCTTCTATCCAGGACATGGCAGATAAGCGATGCTTGAGCAGGGTCTGCAGTATTGTCTGGGACACCACGCATCCTCTTCATGACCTGTTTTGCTTGTTTTACCTCCTGGGAGGAGGCTTCATGGTATCCAAAGGAGAACATCTAGATCCGGGGTGTCAAACTGGCGGCGGCCCGTGGGCCGGATGCATCATGCGCAAGCCATGCCCACCCTGGCTCTGCAAAGGCAAAAAAGGTCATGATGCATCACAATACATCACATGACGCGATCGAGTTTGACACCCATGGTCTAGATTCAGTCAATTTTGTTGCACATAGCATCAACATTGTAAACTCTCAAGTTTCTTCTTTCTATTACGTATTCAAAATGGACAGAGATTATATTAATATATATTAATGTGTGTGTGTGTGTTAATATATGGCACAGGTATATATGTATATAGTATGTATGTGAAGTATGGTTTTGGGTAGATACATGCTTTCTCTTGAGAGCAGGCAACAGAATTTCATTTTTAATTTAATTAAAAATGAAATTCCAGTGTGCTTGCAGCAAAAAAATGACAAGTTATCTCCAAATTTGATAAATGTCAAATCATTTGTTCAGAATTGAAATGTAAGAATGCCTCTGGAAAAAGATATATTGTATTAAAAACTAACACAGTTCCCAAGCTTGTTCAAGAGAATGGTTTGTCTGTTTCCATATAACAAAGATATAGAGTTAATAGATATTTATCCATTTTCAAAATGAAATTACTTCTCTTCCTACTGTAGAAACCAAGATTAGATGATAGCCATTTTCCCATGGAACTGTTTATATTGTCCTACAAAAAAAGTAAATTACCTTTCTTAAAGATGATAAACCTTTCTGTATCCCAGCATCCTCATGGTTTGTTATGGAGAAAGTTAGATAATCAGAAGAACTAGTTCTGTTAAATCATGTATACCACCAAACAAGATGAGCAATATGGTTAGGTTTACACTGACCAGTAATCTTGGAAGTAGGTAGCAGTACCTGAATAATGTTGGTTTTTAATATCTCAAGAACTAAACCAAGTTAGACCTTGAACAGAAAATCTTCAGGAAACTTCAGTTTATCAAGTTGCGTTTAAAAAAGCAATCCCAGAAGCTGAACAAGACAATTATATAGACGTGTGAATGAAATCACTAGGAGTCCAGCTTAACTCAAGGAAATCTTTATCTTCTACAAAAGAAGAAAGAACAGAACATGGCTGTCTGAAAATGCACCTTTCAGTGTTGCAGTTGGATCGCAGCCTTAGGGAACCTTCACCCTCAGATGAATATCCCAATGAAATAAATCCACATTTCCCTTAAATTGTTGCAGATTTAAATTATTTAATTTTGCAGCAGCTGCCTAATGACAGATAATCTAAGATTAATCTGGTGTTTTCTTTTGCAGATCTGCAAACATGTCATTGAAAAAGAGATAAAAATAACTGTGCTGGATCTGAGGTGATACAGAGAGAAGAATGCCTTTGGTAAAACATATGGCCAAAGGAAAACAAGGCTGCCAGGTTTTCCTAGTGTTTTCCAAGTTACTGACATTTTATATTTGTATGTTCTGAATTTAACAATTTGATATTTATTGCCCTTTTCTCATTTTGAAGTTATTTCATTGTACAGTCAAAATGAAGCTCACGGTGACATTCAGTCCGGGTATGTTATTTTATTGGAACAATATGACAATAAAGTGAACTTGACACAATGACAGTCTTGACCCCTTTGCAATTTTTTTTTCTCCCCCCTCCTCTGGAGTATATATGATTGTTTTCCTGCCCTATAAGTATTCTAAGGGGTGTCTAAGTGTGACATGTGAATGTTTGCAGCATGTTTAAAAATACACTAGCTATAAAATAGAATGGGAAATATGGAAAAAAGAACAGACTCACTAACAGGAACAAAGCAGATTCTGCTGAGAAACACAGGGAAAAACTGCTCAAATAATAAAGTGAACTATGAATGTGTGAGCTCACAAACACCAGTTCCTTCTATTCAATTAGCTTCAGTCCCAAACACCTGCTGTAGCATTACTAAAGGGCCAGTGTTGCCTCCCTATAAATTCACTGTAGAAGAAAGAACCTCAAAATAATACTGATTTTTCTGAGTCAGAGCAGGTAGAAGTCAGAGGACACGGAGAACTGAAAACTAGATATAACCAGAAGACTTAGGGAGGAATGGCAAACAATTCTACTTATACATAAATTACAATGTGTCTAAGTCTTAAATGTAAAAAATAGCTGCTATCTTTATGTGTTCTCCAGTGGATGATTAAGGACAAACTTCCTTTAATCAAGGTTCAGGTTATTCACTATTGATAGACCTTTAATGCAAATATCGACTAGTATAATGTTGATCTGCCATGTCTCACTCTTTTTCCAGAGGAGAAGGAATACTATTTACTCCAAGTAGAGTATGAAAAAGTTGAGATTTATTAATAAAAATTCAAAGCACCTGAAAAGCATGTTTACAATTCTTTCCTCCTCTGCCCCCTAAAAACCTCAAATACATCTTATTGGAAACCCAGCTAATTGTACGGAAGGTACTTGGGGTAGGCTAATTAGAATATTTTTCACAGAAGGGGAAGCAACTCAAAAGCATTTGCGGTGAACAATGGATGGGCCAGCTTCATCGTACTCTGGTTTGCTGATCCACATCTGTTGGAAGGTAGAAAGAGAAGCAAGAATAGATCCTCCAATCCAGACCGAATACTTGCGCTCAGGTGGAGCAATAATCTGAAGGAAAAGGATTGAACAGATCTAATTGAATCACTTCAAACAGACAATGTTACAGATTATGCAGGCATCATTTTTCACAGAAAGCGTTGCAAAACTGGTAACAGAGACTTCATATCTGTAGGTAGTTATGTATCTAACCCAAGCAAATGTGTTTATTTTTGATGTTGTTGTACATCTAAGGGTGAGATTACACAAATCATTTTGGACAGAAAAATGAACTATACTCAGTTCCTTTAGACTCTTACAGAAGTTATCTACTCTGGTTGCATTGCTTATCTATTGTAATCTATGAAGATTCTGCAAAAACGGGAACCTTTTTCACGAGGTTCTCTGTGGATAAAGAAACATGATACGTACTGAAAAAATGATACTGGCAAGTTAAATCCAAGCACTACTGATGTGATGAATCTCCTTATGGGAACTTTCTTTCAACATCTACATGTTCAGCTAAGGAATTTAATTTATCCCAATGAAATGGTTAAAAACAAAATACCATCGATAATTCATTTTGATTTTAAAATATGAAGTTAAATCCAAATTTGCTTATTTCAATTTATAATTTTCATTTTTATCCAAGATTCCTTTTGCTGGAATGTTAGTGCTTTGCGCTGCATTTTGTTCGCGTTTTTATTGACTTGTATTTGAGTGCATATTGCTGCATCCCCTCGTGTGGCTACTGTAAGATGAAATCCATTTCATACTGAAGATCCAATTTTCTCAAGGCAAAATAAAAGTGTCCGAGCCAAAGGAAAGTAAAAATAATTTTAAATTATAAAATCAAATCAAACAAAAAATACATTTTCAATAACCATTCCCAGTTCAGGGGCAGAACTGAGAAAATGTTCGGTTTAGGATTTTTTTTGTGCCATCAGCTCACTGATGACTCCCAAATATTGCTGAACTACAATTCCCAGAGGTCCTAGCATGGCTAGTGATGAGGATGCTCACAGCTGCATTTCACCAACATCTGGAACATAGCAGATTCCTCATCTCTAAAAGTCCTGACATATCATGTAAACATAGCCATCTCTGGCACTGTGAATTATGCAGTGATCAATCAAACTATACCTTTATTTTCATAGTGCTAGGAGCCAGGGCAGTGATCTCCTTTTGCATACGATCTGCAATGCCAGGATACATGGTGGTCCCACCAGATAGGACATTGTTTGCATAAAGGTCCTTTCTGATATCTATATCACACTTCATGATGCTGTTGTAGGTAGTTTCATGAATGCCGGCAGATTCCATACCTGAGGAGGATTTCAAAAGGAAACCCTTGTTAAATATTCTAAAATAACAAATTAAACTTGTTAAATCTTTTGACTTGTCACTTCAGAATGATTTACAATCAAATGTTGAAAGTATTTATAACTTTTTACAAATAGAGAAAACAGAATCTGAAATAAAATTGCATGAGAACTTTATACAGGTAGATTTATACATTTTAAGATTGCTGAATACCAGAAATCTGGATGGACAAATTGACTTTTTTATAGATGTCAAAGGGTAGTCCTGTCAGATGATATGGTATGATGATAGGTGATGGGTGGGTGGGTGGGTGGATGATAGATTAGATAGATATTGGATGGATAGATATGATAGATTAGATGGATGGATGGATGATAGATACGATGGATGGATGGATGGATGGATGGATGGATGGATAGACAGACAGACAGACAGACAGACAGACAGACAGACAGACAGACAGACAGATAGATATAGATGGATGGATGGATGGATAGATGATAGATAGATAGATAGATAGATAGATAGATAGATAGATAGATAGATAGATAGATAGATAGATAGACAGATAGATAGACAGATAGATATTGTGTAGATCAACACTAGAGGCAATATGGTGTAGTGGTTAAGACACCAGGGTAGAAACAAAGAGGTTGTGAATTCCAGTCCTGCCTTATTCCCAGGAGCCAGCTGGATAACATTGGGCCAGTTATTTTCTCTCAGTACTAGAAACCACTTCCAAAAAGCCTTGGCAAGAAAAATTCAGGAACTAGTCTAGGCAGTCACCAGGAACCAAAACTGACCTGGAGCACACAAAAATATAACATTATGTGTATATATCAACGTACCAATGAAAGAGGGTTGAAAGAGGGTCTCTGGGCAGCGGAATCGCTCATTCCCTATAGTAATCACCTGACCATCAGGTAACTCATAGCTTTTTTCGAGGGACGATGAAGAAGCAGCAGTGGCCATCTCATTTTCAAAATCCAGGGCAACATAACAGAGTTTCTCCTTAATGTCACGGACAATTTCACGCTCAGCTGTGGATGAAATTTGAAGAAGAGATGCCTGCATGAACTCCTGTTCCATCAGATACAAGAAAAAAAATGCAGACTTGTGGTGTTTGCTTTAGCTGTAGTTTAATATTTATGCTGACTGAAACTAAATAAACCAATTCAACATTCAGCATTTTTATCATAAATGTATTATCCTGAAAATACTCTGAATTGCCAAACATTTTTAATTTTGTTTTTCTTTAATTTGTCAAAATTAATCGTTCTAGATGGGCTTGTCTAAGTTCAGGAATTAAGAGGATTGGAAAATAAAACCTACTATTTGGTTGCTACTATTTGGTTGCTATTGTATTGCAAAGTGTCAGATTCAGGCCTGAAAGTCTAGGTCCACGGGTGAAGATCCATTTCAATTGATTTATTCAACTCAATTGAATTGATTTATTGCTAAACAACTTAGGCATAGAAACCTGCTTGGAGTTAAATAAGGGTCCACAGAATTCAAGGGGAGGGGGAATAGAACTTGTGGCCACATAAGGATTCTATGCTGATTCCTTTCTTTAAATTCCACCTCCAGATTCTCCATTCCTCCTACAAAGTGTTTCAATTTCAATATTTAAGTTTCAATATTAAAAAAGAAAAACCCTATCCAATTTTAAATATTTGAATTTAAATTTAAGCAGTATTTTTCCATGAGCTTTTTTGGCTGGGGGATATATATATATTTGGGATATATATATATATATATTTGGCACATTCTATTCTATGCCCTAAAGAAGACTTCCTGATTGCAGGGCTAGTAGCTACATGAAAAATGACAGCGTGAAATGAGAGCACCATCCCTGTGTGATAAAATTCCCCTTCTTCCCCTTCTTGTTCTTTCTCTTTCTCCAGTCCCCTGAAGCACCAAACTGCTTAATGAGGTTCTCCAAAGCCCTGGAACTGGTATGCCGTAATAAGATAATAAGGATAATAAGAAATCTATCCTACACGAGGATAGACACTATTGATTACAATCCTCTATGAACAAGGATCCCTAGTTCAAAGCCTGTAAGATGCAGCAGGGATTGTCTTTAGTATACAATTCTGATTTTATGTCCCCAAAGGCCATAGGTTAGCAGACAATGATTCAGATGTAAAGAAATGTAGCAATGCAATTTCTCATCCTGTGCCAAACTACAGTATAATTAAAATTACTCTTTGCATAAAATAATTTATTGCATCTGGATAAGTGCCAATTTCTGCTCCATTTTTTTCAAACTGTAACTAGGGGATTTTTTTCTTGAGGTTTCTGAGAAACAAGCTGTGGGTTTGTCAGGAAAACAGTATAAAAGGCAACACATTTTCCTCTAAAGAGAATTTGGCACCAGCTTATGCAAGGAACAAGTTCAGTGATCTGTCTGTATTCTGACTGCCAACAACAGTCCATTTGAATCCAGTCTCTAGGCCACTCTTTTGAAATACGGATAACATGTACCAAATTTTACATCAGGAAAATATATAAATTGGATTCCTTATGAGAATATTTGAAAAATAATTTGTTTTATAATACACAGTAGGAGCATATAAAGCTCTATGTCAGGGAAGATCATATGTAATTTCCTTACCAGTAGTAACAAATGAATAGCCACGTTCTGTCAAGATTTTCATGAGGTAGTCGGTAAGATCACGGCCAGCCAGGTCCAGGCGCATGATAGCATGGGGCAGAGCATAGCCTTCATAGATTGGCACATTGTGGGTGACACCATCACCAGAGTCGAGCACAATCCCTTGAGGGAACACAAAACAGGTTTTGATTGCCTTCAAGTCAACTCACTCTCATTCATGTTCTAAAGACCAAAGCAGGTTCTCATTCTTACCTGTTGTACGTCCAGAGGCATAGAGAGACAGAACAGCCTGAATAGCAACATACATGGCTGGGACATTGAAGGTCTCAAACATAATCTGAAAATGATAGGAAAAAAATGAATAAATCCTTCCCTTGGCTTATTTTAATTTGAACACCCATAGGCCATTTTTCTAAACCAGGCATTGGGCTTGCAATGTTATAAAATATTTTGTAACTATATTTAATAGTCATTGACAGTAGATGCTTATTAGAGGTATATAACTACACGTCCCACAATTCTGCGGTTCTATGCAATTACTGATATAATAGGCCATAAGGCCATTCTCAATCTCTGAGGGAAATGGGAAGTTTAGAAATAGGACATGTAAATAGATGACAGGCAGGCAGGCAGACAGACAGACAGACAGATGGTAGATGATGAGAGAGAGTCACTTCAATTGTGAGATGGGCCATGTATAAATATGATAGATGATGATGATGATGATGATGCATGTGTGTGTGAGAGAGGGGGGAGGGAGGGGGAGAGAGAGCGGGGGGGAGAGGGAGAGGGAGAGAGATCAGCCGTGTTTGGCAGTTCATCAATTTTTCCATCTTTGTTTGACTATTTTACTTTTAAAGGAGTTTATTTTTAATTTTCTGCTGGAAAATCACAGCAGATTTTCTTGAAAGCCCTGTGGGCCACATGGAGCTAACTGTTTGTCAAATTGATGAGGCTGATTGGCGTTCTTTGACTTACTGGGTCACAATTGTGCGGACTGATAAAATTACCATTTAAAACATTGGAAAGCTTATTCACAAGCAGCAAGGATGACATCCGAACTATATGTACTGATTAAGAGCCAAACATAGCATCTGAATTTTATCTGAATCTAGTTTGTGAGAAATTTGCTTGCCTGAACAAAGATCAAAAATTAGAAATAGAAGAAATGGTCTCTTGTTATATCTGCTTCATGAACAAGTAATTCCAAACTCAAAGACAATTTCAGAAGGAATACAGGAATTTGTAAAAAGGAAGGAAGGAAGGGAGGAAGGAAGAAGGAGGGAGGGAGGGAGTTATTAATGAGACAGTAGTATTATCTGAATATCTTGGCTCCATTCTTTTCCTCAAAAACATAAATATGGATCACATTCCACAGG
The DNA here is from genome assembly GCF_049901715.1 of Pseudonaja textilis. NCBI lineage: Eukaryota > Metazoa > Chordata > Lepidosauria > Squamata > Elapidae > Pseudonaja > Pseudonaja textilis. The sequence continues at coordinate 24,226,820 of NC_141993.1, forward strand.
TGTATAGGGTAGAAACACCACTTTGGCAGGTTCTATTTATTTTTATTTTATTTATTTTGTCAATTGCTTACAAGATAATAGGTATAAGTAAAAACATAGTTATGAGTACATGGATACTGTTGAGGTAATTCCCCATTAGGAGAATGAGCGCATACAGGGAGATGTATAGAGAGTAGTGTTGGAATAATACACACAGAGCACACAGATACACTGTACAGTAAATGTAGGTTTTTACTTCCAGAAAGGTTTAAGCAAAGTCCAAAATAAGCAGTCCAAAGTCATTCACAAGTTAAATCAGTCAGTTTTCAATCCAGGGATAATCCAAATATCAAATTCCAGTGTCAAAAACAGTTCGGTATCAGACTTACATTAAATCTAGGAATATCAGTCAATTAGGAAAAATGGAGGAACAGCAATACTTTCCAACAGAAGGAAACAGAGATACACTCACACTCTCTTCTGAGACTGACCAAGACAAACCAGGTTTCTGGCTCCATCTTATGGCTGTTTGAGTAACCACACCCAATTGCAGTTTTTAGCATGCTCTTAAAGAGACAGTTTTAAAATGTTTATCCTGGTTTATATATTTCTAACCCAAATAACTGTTAGGTGACTCATATTCCTAACAGATACATAGAGGAAAAATTTAAAATAAAAGAAACAATAGGACAGGGACAGTAGGCACGTTGGTGTGCTTATGCAAAACATGATACTATATACCATTTACCTGTGTCATTTTTTCTCGGTTAGCCTTTGGATTCAAAGGTGCCTCTGTAAGTAAGGTTGGATGTTCTTCGGGAGCCACACGGAGCTCATTGTAGAATGAATGATGCCAAATCTGGAATAAATGGCAAAATGAACAGAATAGAATAGAATAGAATAGAATAGAATAGAATAGAATAGAATAGAATAGAATAGAATACTTTTATTGGCCAAGTGTGATTGGACACACAAGGAATTTGTCTTGGTGTAAATACTCTCAGTATACATAAAAGAAAAGATACTTTCGTCAAGAATCATAAGGTACAGCACTTAATGATAGTTATAGGGTACAAACAACAATCAAATCATACTAGGAAACAGTCAATATAAATTGTAAGGATACACCAACAAAGATACAGTCCTACAATCACAAGTGGGAGGGGATGGGTGATAAGGAGTGATGAGAAGATTAACAGTAATAGTAGGGTACACTTTGTAAGTAGTTGAATGGTGTTGAGGGAATTATTTGTTCAGCAGAATGATGGCTTTCGGGAAAAAACTGTTCTTGTGTCTAGTTGTTCTGGTGTGCAGTGCTCTATAGCGTCGTTTTGAGTGAAGGAGTTGAAACAGTTTATGTCCGGGATGTGAGGGGTCTGTAAATATTTTCACAGCCCACTTTTTGACTCGTGAAGGCAGGTGGGTAGTAATTGTTTTTTCTGCAGTCCAAATTAGTAGCATTATGAGAAACATCTCTAACTCAGCCCTACCCCCTGGACAATTTACCAAGAACAGCGTATAATGCATTTTGAGTTTCCAGAAAATGAGAAAAGAACCCTTCATCAAAGATATGTAAATGGAACTGAAAACATTAGAAACATTTTTGCCATAATAAAATTGTAAAAGTGAAGACATAATATGAAGCCATCTCTGATAGACATAGTTAAATCTTAGACAGATAGATTAAATCTATCACAATGGCAGTTTAAATACCTTCTCCATATCATCCCAGTTTGTGATGATACCATGTTCGATGGGATATTTCAGGGTCAGGATCCCTCTCTTGCTTTGAGCTTCATCTCCTACATAGCTGTCTTTTTGTCCCATGCCTACCATCACACCCTAAAAATTAAAAAAAAGAAGAAAGATACATGACCACATCTGTCTTGGAAGCAAACTGGGACAGAAAGCAAAGTTATTATCATTTCATAGCATTACTTTTCTCCAGAGTATAGCTATGATCCAGTATTCACCCACATTAAGCCACGGTTCGTGATTCCTTGACTGACATAATTATTGAGGTGTACATAACAACCAAACCAAAACCAAGTATGCCACAAGAGCAATTAGCAGAATAACCAAACACAGCATTGAGAATCATAATTATATATCATATAAGAGCTGAGGTGGAGCAATAGTTAGAAAGCAATACTGCAGAAGGCTACTTCTGCTGACTGCCAGCTGCGGGAAGTTCCAGGCTCAAGGTTGACTCAGCCTTCCATCTTTCCAAGGTCAGTAAAATGAGGACCCAGATTGTTCAGGGAAATATGCTGACTCTGTAAACCACTTAGAGAGGGATGTAAAGCACTGTGAAGCGGTATAGAAGTCTAAGCTATTACTAAGTGCTATTATATATATATTATATATTATTATATATAAATAATATAATATAATGATATGATACCATACAATACAATATGAGATGAGATGTGATGGTGATATGGCATAATATGACATGATGTATGATATTATGATATGATATGGTATGGCATGATATATAATTTATTCCTATATATATGGATCTTTGGTTGTTCGGGTTTTCTCCCACGTAACATTCGAAGTATCTAGGCAACGTTTCGATGAAGTCTCATTCATCATCTTCAGGCTTCTGTCTTCGGCTCTTCGGTTCATCTGTGATGAACACAATACAGAAGCCTGATGATGGCAGATGAGATTCTGCCAAAACGTTGCTACAACTTTAAAAGCACAACTACAATGACGTGGGAAAATACCCGAACAAAGCTGAATGCCATACATGTAAGTACCCGCGAAAACTTAAGAAAACATACACACACACACACACACACACACACACACACACACACGCACACACACTGTCCTGGATCACAACAGCTCTGAACCATTTAGCCTAATGTAACCTGAGATATTTTCAGTAATAGCTTTCTTGAATAAATGCTTTTCCCATTCCATTTACAGGAAACAAGAAGTGCTCTTTAGATTCTTCTGGGCTTTGCAACGTGAAATCCAATATTGATTACTCATCATTATTTTACAATCAATTCAATTTACATTCAGCTAATCAGGGTCCTAATAGAGAACAAAAGGGCCAGTCAACCAGGCCAGTTGAATAAGTATCTGCATAGAGTTTCTCTTCTGAACTGCATCCAGCAAATTATTCTGAAATAATTAGAAGTAAAGCTTTCCTCTTTTTTATATTTTTCCCTATTTTCATTCCTCCTATAATATGTCCTTGAGATAATCAATCTGTAGAAAAGCGTCAATTTTCTCACCATCTGTAGTATAAGTTACTCTGGCACTCCCTTTTGACCAAAGAAGAGAATAAAAACAATTCACTGAGATAAAATGAGCAGAGAGCCATCTGATGTAAACTTTGTACAGTCTTCAAGATTGTTCACTTTGTATTTGTATTTGCCCCGAATCAAGCCCATCTGTGTTTATATAGAAGTCAACCCATGTACCTCATATTAGATTTATTTCCAAATTATTGTATTTAAAATTGTAGCTTTTGGTAGAAAAAAAGAGAGGGTAATATTGAATCATCATCATCATCATCATCATCATCATCATCATCATCATCATCATCATCATCATCAATAGACTACAGTATAAGTACTCTTCATTTTACCACAAGAATTCATTAGACCATTTTATTGTCAGAATATCCGTGTGGGTAATTTCTGGTTTAGTTTGTAACCTGTACAGTCCTGATCAATTCCTACGTCCAGATCTGAGCAAGTATATTCTCCACTCTGTTCAGCTGATAAACAAATATAGCTTTATGTTTATTAATAATTAGTAAATTTGAAAATCAGCTAATGGCACAGAGGGGAGAAAAAAGCAGGGAAAGAAAGAAACGTAAACAAGGAAGAATGTAAAGTAGCTATAAATCTAAATCAAAAGGCACAGAACTTTTCAAAGCCAATGGAAACCATACAGTAGGCAATTAACATGGTTAATCCCAAAGGGAAGGGCCTTTGATTATTCCAGCTTTGAGCCATTTATGTATATAATGCCAGCTGAATAGGAAAACAGCAAATGGCCCTTCCTCTATTTTACCACATGAAGGAAACAATTTGGTGGACAGGGATGGTTTATTGAACATATGTCTCATATACTTCATTAAAAATTTCAGCAGCTTCAGATTTTTCATAAGCAATGACTCTGAAATGTAATATCCATGACTACTTAGAAAGGGGGAGTAAGTAATTTTATCAGATTTGTTGTTATTTTATATTTCATTTCCTGGCAATCCTAAGACACATCTTTACCATCATTTGTGTGTATCCCACCTCCCTTCATACTACTTAAAATATATTTGCTTTTTTGTAATCAAAAGCAACAACAATCTTCTCTGAAGAAGAAATGAAAAGAAGTTGCCAATTTCCTCAGAAAAATTGTTAATTTCTAAGATTGTCTATGGAGATTCTCAGTCATCCAGCTCATGGTTGTCCCAAATGTGCTTTTTTTAGGAAGCAACTGGACTTTTTTGTTTTGAAGACGTTTCACTTCTCATCCAAGAAGCTTCTTCAGCTCTGACAGGATAGTGGAGAATGGAAGGATTTATATTCCTTGCAGACAGCTGCTCGTTTGCATCCTTTTAGAGGGTCGTTGAAGCACTTGGAGGTTTATCTGTGTCCTCAGAATATAAATCCTTCCATTCCCCACTATCCTGTCAGAGTTGAAGAAGCTTCTTGGATGAGAAGCAAAATGTCTTCAAAAGAAAAAACGAAGTCCAGTTGCCTCCTAAAAAAGCACCTTTGGGACAATTTCTAAGACATCTGTTCAAGAATCTGACTGAAAAGTCCTCTTTATATCAACTGCAGTAATCTAAGATAAATGACATGAGGGTGGTGTCATGGAGTTGAGCATGTCTACAAGTTTCCCATAGTTTCATTTCAAATGACTCCTTTGATTTCTTTGCTAAGCCACTGAATCATTTACCTGATGCCTTGGACGTCCTACGATGGAAGGGAAGACAGCCCTGGGAGCATCGTCACCAGCAAATCCTGCCTTACATAGGCCAGAGCCATTATCGCAAACCAGAGCCGTGCTGTCCTCTTCCTCACACATCTTCTAGAGTCACTTACTAAGACTTTCCACACAGGTATTGTCCTACAAAGAGAAGGGAGAAGATCCAATGCAAATATCCAGTCAATAAAAGACAGCTGAAGATGCATTAAAATATATAGCTTCACTTTCTGTTTGGATAGGCACAGGGAAATCAAAGAGCAATAAAGGAATTGCTTAAACTCTTAACTTAAACTTTCTAACTTAAAGGAGAAGAGAGGCACTTGACACAATACTCCTAAAAGCAACCTGATTAATTCTAGATGGGAGAGCTAGATGTTGGGAGATGCAGCTCAGCAAACTCTGGGGGTTTCATCTGCTTAACTTAAAACTAGTTCTATTTTTTAACTTAATGAATGAGTTTGAGCTCATTTGAGCTGTACCTGGCCTGCAGAAATCAAAATGAGCACAAGATGGCAGCAAGGAGATTAAGACTACTTTAGCTCTTTGGCTAATCTTCTTGATTTTTGCAACCTAGATAAGGTAACCTGAGCAAAAATTGATTACCCGTATGATAAAGCTGCAGTTTGCACAGTTTGGTCTAGTGGTTAAGGCACCAGGCTAGAAACCAAGGACTGTCTGAACTCTAGTTCTGCTTAGGCAAGAAAGTCAACAGGATGGCTTTAGTCCAGTCTCTCTCTCTCATCCCAATCCAATTCTTGAGGTTGCTGTTGTGGAGGAATATTAGGTATATTCATTGCTTTGAGTTATTTATAAAAATAGTAAAGTCAGTAATTAAAAAAAAAAGGTAGTAATGCTTAAAATGTATTAAGACAGCATATAAAAAAGGATTAAAGCTTCCCCTACCGTTTGTTAGCCCTTTAATATAAAGCTTTATTTTAAGAAGCAGAATGAATAAAGTGCATCTTTAAGGCATGGTTTTCAAAACTTGCAGAAAAAGAACAGAACGTGGTTTCTGAGTGCAGAAAATTTACCCTTCCTGATCATTTTCAACTTTCGTTCTAAAATATATAAATTTCTCATTTGATGAGGAAGAGAAAGATATAATTTCTTCCAGGTAGCTGATGGCTTTTATATCTAATTATCCCCTCTCCCCATTTCATCCCTACAAAAATTAGCTTACTACCTCTTACATGTTTCCTACATTATCCCAAAAGAGAATAATGGATGGACATGTATTTAAAAAACTGAGAAAAGTAGATCATCAGATCATAGCCAACATATTTTAGTGAGCTTGAGTTGAGGTCAAATCTCAGACCTTCTCCAACATCACAGGCAGGATATCTCACAATCTTTTTGTTGTGATTCAAAATATGTGAATAACACCAAGAGAGAAAAGTAACACACCTCAAAAATCAGAGATGTAGGCAATTAAGTTTTTTGCTTTATTGATTGCTTAACATTTAAAAGGAATAACTAAAAATAGCCAGAAAGGCATGGGATAGGTTGATAACCAGATAATTGTCTATCAATAATTGTCTATCACCAATCAATAATTGTCTATGAGATAATTGTCTATCACCAGATAATTATCTATCAAATGTAGATAAGTTGATTATCAAGGCTGGGTTTCCCACATTATATGTGATGTGGAGATTCAAAGAGAAGAGGATTTTATTGGATTGCGTCTGAAGAAAAGGACACATATTGGAAGATAGAAAATGGGGGCACATGGAAAGGTTGGTGGGACCTCCCCCACATGTACCTATTCTCCGTGATTTTTATTGCATTTTCTTCCCTCAAAGATTCGTGGTGATGATATTCCAATGTGTTTCCCATCACAACAAATTTGCTATATTATAACAGTTTGTCCTCATACGGCTTTAGATCAGTTTGGGATTCAAATTATTGTACTACCGGTTCTGTGAGTGTGGCTTGGTGAGCTAGACGTGGTAGGCATGGCAGGGGAAGGTTACTGCAAAATTCCATTCCCTCCCCAGTCCCTACTCCATTAACCTGCTTTCCAGCTCCGTCCTCCTGTACAGGGCAACAAAAGAAGACCCAGCCAATCAGCTGGGACTCGGGAGGCAGAGAATAGATGGGGATAGGACAGTCAGAGGTATTTTCTGGTTCTCTGAACTATTCAACCGCTACCGGTTCTCCAGAACTGGTCAGAACCTGCTGAATACCACCTCTGCTTTAGATCCTGAAATCTGTTGAATGTGTTACTGTGGTTGTGTGAGAGAACCTGATACAAATGTTTTCTCAGCCAGGAGATTAAAAATACACATTTATGAACAGAAAATAAAAATTGAGCTCTTTTTAACAGCTTACAGTAGGACAAGTGAATTAGTGTGAGTTCAGTTTATGGATACAGTAGTGAAAATCTCACATTTGCAAATAATGATTTGTCTTTTTTGCAGGGGAAACCCACCTCAAAAATGTAATGTTGAACAAATCCGGTGTTGAATATTCTGTAGTAAAATTGCTTTTTATTCGCCATTACTTTTTTGAAAGGGTAAAATGTATACTGGAAAGAAAGAAAAGAAAAAAAGAAAAAAAAGAAAAGAAAAGAAAAGAAAAGAAAGAAAGAAAGAAAAATAATTTTCCAGAGAAATGCTGAAAAAATGCATTTTATGAAGATTATTCACTTACTGATAAACATTTACTAAAAACCCAGAATCTGCACCTATGCTGAAAACATCTGGCGGATTGGGAACAAACTATTTCCTAATTAGGAAACAAAGCCTTTTAAAAGCCTGTTTTTGGAAGAGAGTAGAAAAGGTCAAGGGTTCCTTGCCTCAAACTCTACTCAACTGAGCCAAAAAGGGAAATAATATCCTTAAAGGGAGGGGGAAGAAGGGAATGCTGCATTTCTGTTAGAGCATGGGGAACTCCAAATAAAAACCATATTTAGTAACTTCCCAAGCTCAGGGAAAATCAGGGAAACCAAACATTTAAGGCAAGACTTTTAATGATAGCCAAGCAGTCATTTTCAGCTCTAGGAAAATCACAGTAACTGGCAGAGCCCAGAACTCAGCACTAAACCTGCAAACATACATTGTGTGTTATAAGGTCTGCAAATAATTGTTGTATTTATATACACAAAGTTAAGCACAATCCCAGCACTCCCGCAGCCATGGTATACAACAACAAACACAAACTCTATTATAAAGTCATTGATTGTCATCAATAGGATTACCAGATCTGAGCTGCAAACTTCTGAACTACAAAAAGCCAGAAAGTGATTAGAATTTTCTGTGCTTTTTAATTCCATCTTGTGGTTTCCTGATTTTTGGAAATCACATCTAATAATCTTAAGGCATTGCTTGCTTGGACTAATTACAACAATAACACAGCAACAATGCCACTTTCTAGCCAAGCAAGCTACATATGTCAGAACAAAATATGTGCTACATGATAGCAATATAACTGAAAATCTACAGTGAAGCAATTGAAAAACACACCAAACAAATCAGTTCAAGAATAAGGGGAATAATTCAAATTCCACTTTAATATCTGTATTAGTTTCCCTTTAAACAGATTAGTCTCCACTGGCCAAGAATTCTGCAAAAATGTGTAACCACGGGAAAGGTTCGGGGTTTTGTGTTACCTTGACTTAAATTGTGTTCATACAGTCTTCTAGACAATCAATCAATCAAAGTCATAGACCAACAGACTTCTAGACAATAAAACAACTTGTTTGCAGTGATGGTAAATCCAGGGTTATTATTTGTAAACCATGGCTCATTACTAACAATCCATTATTATCAAAAATACGACTTATCACAGCTTACAGATCTCAGGAGTGGAGTTCATGTGTTAAGCAAACCTGAAGCATACAAGCCAGGTTATGGCTTTACATTTTACCATGTGTGAAGTCAGTCTTTGAGAAATCGAAGTGGCAATGAACCCAAAGACAATGAAGAAAAGACGGTGTGCAGTGAACATCTGAATGTGCATAAATACCACCACTCTCTTGCTTCACTGAATCCTAATATTAGCTATTATTATGTATAATAATTTAATTAAAGTTAAAATAATGATGCTGAAAATAAAAATAGTATGCAACAGATATGCATAATTTACCAAAACATGTAAATTAAAATAGTAGGAAGTTATATTGTATCACTGAGACAAATGACATTTCTGTTCTTCATATATATTTGTGTCTGGATTAATAAGATATAGAGGAACAGAGTTCCATAGACCTCCACTGCAAATTCCTTCTCTCTCTCTCTCTCTCTCTCTCTCTCTCTCTCTCTCTCCCTCCCTCCCTCCCTCCCTCCCTCCCTCCCTCCCTCTCTCTCTCTCTTTCTCCCCTCCTCTCTCCCTTTCTTCCTCTGTTTCCAGTATGAGGGAAATTACCTTTTAATATCTACTAAAAGTAAATAGGAAAAGTGTCTGTCTTGAATCATGCCACACAAGAGACAGATAACAGACAATCAGAGTTGGAAGGGAACTTGTAGGTTATCTAGTCCAACCCCTGCCCCACCCAAGCGGGAGACCCTGCACCATTTCTGACAAATGGCAGAAATGGCAGACTTTTGGACTCGTTACAAGCCTATATTTGGTTGACACTTATAAGCATTCCCTTCAATTATTTTTTGCAGCATTTACTGCTCAGAATTAATCTTAGCTGTCATTGAAGTATTAATGGGGGGGATGGTATGTTTACTTCTAGTGAACTCTCACCTAAGAATAACCTCTATTCTTGTACTTAAAGAGCACAGCAGGCATTTCCATGCAAAATAAACATCAAGCAACACAGGTTGTTACTTACATAGGCCTTTGAGGCAACTGAAGTCAAAGTTAGCCACTGCCTTTTTGGTAATGCAGCTGTCAACTACTATATTTATTTATTTATTTTATTTTATTTTGTCAAGCAATTATAAGATAACAGGTATAAGTATAAACATAGTTATGGATACATGAAATGGATACATATAAGACAAATAAAAATAAAAATTAACAATAGGACAGAGATGGGAGGCACGTTGGTGCACTTATGCACATCCCCTACAGACCTCTTATATATCCTTAGATCCCAGGCTTCTGGTTTGTCTGAGATGTGAGAATTCAAATGAAGGTTTGAAAAAGACTGTACCAAAAATGAAAAACCTTTCTCAGCTCCGCAATGAAAAACTGACTTCATGGTTTGTAGTTACAGCTTCCAAAATGAAGCCTTGTATTATGGATCAGTTTGAACTGCATCAAGTCAAGAGCAGGGAACTGTCCACCACAAAAGATCATAGTACAGAAACAGATGGAAAGCTGTACAGCAAATTCAATTGTGCAAAACCTGTTAACCCTACTACTATTTTATCCCCGCAATTTTAAGGATGGAAAGAAAATATGAAAATGAGACAAATGCAGAAATCAAATGCAGTAAATCTTCTTTCAACCTCACTGATTTCAGCAGGAGAAAACCGTTTGCAGGATACTTAAATCTTTAAAGGAGTTAAAAATGCTTAACTATCCACACAATCCTATGTAGCTTCCATATTCACTCAGAAATGAGTTTCCCTCTATTAGATGCTTCACCCCGCAACAAAATGTCTAACGCAGGGGAATCATTTCTATGGAGTTCAGTTATAGTGTTACTTCCTGGTAAATCTGCAGAGCCTAGGGCTGTGGAGAAATGGTGCTTCTTTCTTCTGAACCCGAGAGCAAAATCCTATTAACTGTATTATGCAGCTGAGACAGAGATTGAAGAGCCTCCCCAATTCTTAACTCAGAAGACAGTTTCCACGTTCTTCCCTCTATCCTGGGTTTAATGCCACTTACCCTTCTCAGCTCAGGGCCTGCCGTCCTGGGATGGTGCACTGAAAAATGGCATATTCTCTGACTATATAGCCTGTCTCCTCCCACCAGCTCACCAAACAAGGAGCAAACCCAGTCTCCATCTCCATCTCTCTGTCAAACAGAACCATATAGGGGCTTCTCCGCAAATCCTTCAGTTCTGGGTGGCTGCTGGTTGCTCGGTCTCTTCCCCTCGGCATTCCTTCCTGCTGTTCACAAAGCAAGGAGAGAGAAAGTTTTGGCTGCCTGCTATATAAACACGACGAGAATCCAGGCTGGCTGCTACTGAAAGTTTCCTGGGGTGTTTTGGGGCATCAAGGACAGTTTCTGGCACGGAGTAGATGCTTTGGCAAGATCCACGTGTACATAGTAACTGTCAATGGAGCACAAGAGGAGTCATTAATCCTGCCGAGGCTCCATACTGGAAAGATCTCATTCACAGAGAAGGGATTGCGGGGGGGGTTGGATCAAACATTAGATCTGCCAGAAAGATTAATGTCTCCCGTTGTGCACAACAGGAAAGCAAAGCTGTGATATGATTTTAGTACTACGTGGCCGCCGAGAAAAGCAGTAATGCAGAGCAAATGCCTTATCAAACATATGACTAAGAGATATTCTGGGTTATAATAGTCAAAACAAAAGGAAAACTATGCTCATGATGTACCATATTAAAAAACATGGATTATTGCCATCCCAAAAGGGCTGCTTCCGAAAGGCAACTTTATTTTCTTGAGTTTTGTTTTGTTTTTTCCTTTGAAAATGTTTTACTTCTCACCCAAGAAGCTTCTCCAGTTCAAAAGCATCTTTAGGAGAACCATAACCTGAATGATTGAGAATCTCCATAGGCGTGGATTATTGTCTGTTTTATAGATTAAAAACCAGGAGAATTTTAGATTTACTCTGAAGTAAATCCCAGTGTTTGCCACTAACTTTAATTGAAATAAGCAACCCAACATCTCCATCAATGATATCTGTCATTGGTTTATAAGTTGTGGCCAATCTCTGTTCCTTTTTGAGCTGTGAGCGGTATGGCTGCTGGTATCTTAATATCTTTCCTCACACCCCTTAAAATCCAAGAGCCTCTTTAAAAATTTACTAAAGGTTTATAGCCAAATTTGCTGAACTGGATGGAATTTTCCCAGGCTCTCATATTAATTGTGGGATTAGTGTGTTCTTTACTTCAATTTAGCAATTGATATAGAAATAAACAAACTTGTATATGAAATACATGTTGTAGTAGCTCAAGTTACTAAAATTAATATTGTTGTGAATCAGGGATACATTATATAAACTGCCTCCAGTTCTTTGTGTAGTCACCAAGGAATAACAAATGTGTTTCAATCCAAAGCAATGTCCCTTCACACACAACTGGTTTTTTCCCCCATCAGCAGTTGTTACCTACAACTGCTTTTAGTAAGACTAGAGGTCAGGATGAGGGGACTTATAATCCAAACTATCTGGAAGGACCCAAATAAGCTGAAAAATGTGTAGAAGTCTGAATTCTTCAGCTCATTTCCTCAGAATTATCTGTTATTAAAGATCACATTTCAGGCGGATCTCATTAGAATAAAAAGCCTTTTCAATAAATTTGAAATACTGTCTGATTTAGCTTCCTTACAAAGCTGGATCCAAAACATTCCACTAGAAAAGGGCGGGTGGGGGTAAACCTAACACATGCTTTTGCTTTATAAGGCAAAGGAGTTGACTCGGGGCCTCTCGAGAATTACCTCCTAAAACTTGAGCAATCCTGCTAAAAAGTCTTTATCCTTTTTATTTAAAAATCATGTTTCTCTCTGCAGGCACACCAGTTTCTGACCGTGCAAGTACCATTCCTAAAAACCAACAGGAACCGATATCATTCACAGAAGAGAAAGAAAAGAATGATAAGAGAAAAAGAAATATTTGAATTTGTTGCAGCAATTACCTATATTCTTTAAGGTGGGGAACTCTGAGGTCCAATTTTAAGTGGAATTTTATGACTCTGTGAGGAGGCCTCTCAAGAAAAGACCCCACAGTAGATGTTACCAATAGAAAGCATCCTTCTGAGATCATAACCACTCAACTGAACACTTGTCCTTTCTTTTTTTTACACGGGTTGCACATATAAAGTAAGTGAGAATTTAACTGAATGAGTGCAGACCTTATTTTGATTATTTAGTCATTCCTCGGAGAAGTCCTTGAAGCCATCACTTGAAGACATGCAAAATACTGACGCTAAGAAGACATGATGGCAATTCTTTAATTTCCCAACATATAGACAGATTTAATCATAGTTTCAATTGAGAAAATGTGATGATCCTAGACCATGAATATCAAACTCGCCATGTCACGTCGCCATCACATGATGTACTGTGATGTTTTTTCCCTTCGTGGAGCTGGGGTGGGCATGGCCTGCGTGTGACACATCCGGCCCATGGGCTACCAGTTTGACACCCCTGTCCTAGACCAAGCCAAGTCTCATCTCTAATGATCTAATGACCTAATGACCTAAGTGCTAGAGCTCAGTGTAACTACGTAGCCAAAAAGGCGTTAAGAGTTGTTAACCTAATCTTACGTAGCTTTTTTTCAGGTAATATTACACTAATAACTAGAGCATACAAAACATTTGCTAGACCAATACTTGAATACAGCTCATCAGTCTGGAACCCACATTATGTATCTGATATTAACACAGTTGAGAAAGTCCAGAAATATTTCACAAGAAGAGTTCTCCACTCCTCTACTCATTGCAGAATACCTTATGCCGCCAGACTTGAAATTGCAGACCTAGAAAACTTAGAACTACACTGCCTTCAGTCCGATCTAAGTATAGTATAAAAATCATACATTGCAATGTCCTACCTGTCAATGAATACTTCAGCTTCAACCATAACAACACAAGAGCAAACAATAGATAAAAACTCAAGGTTAATTGCACCCAACTTGATTGTAGGAAATACAACTTCAGCAACAGAGTGGTCAATGTCTGAAATATTCTACCTGACTCTGTGGCTTCTTCCCCACACCCCAAAAACTTTAACCTTAGACTGTCTATTATTGACCTCACCCCTTTCCTAAGAGGTCTGTAGGGGGTGTGCATAAGCGCACCAACATGCCTACTATCCCTGTCCTATTGTTTCTTTTCTTTTTTTATTTTTCTTATATGTATCCATGTATTCATAACTATGTTTTTACTTATACCTATTATCTTGCAAGCAATTGACAAAAATAAAAAGACCCAAAACACCAGGGAATTTCTAGAAGTCTGGCATTCTGACAATTTAGCCATCAATAGACGCAAGACATTAACAACATATATAGACTATACAAAAGAGACAATCAGCCAAAAAGAAACAAAAAGAGACAAGCACCTGTTCACCAGCAATCAGCCTCCAAGGTTATCATCAGACCAACAATCAAATAAACAATACCCCAATCAAGAAACTGCCAAAAAAGTCAACAGAAAACACCCCAACCAAAGAATCTCTAAGGCCACTCCCAACAACTCTAACAAGGCAAGTCGCCAGAATATAAACTCTCAGCAAACCCCACTCCCTCAGAGCACTGAAGATGTTACCTGGTTTGGGTAATGAAATGTCTTCAAGAAAACAATCAAGCTCGGAGTGGATTAAGGGCCTCTCAGGCAAAGCACTAGACTGGGCTATCCCCCACTTTATTAAGGAGACCTTGGAAGCAGGCCTAGAAGTACAGATGCCTGGAAGTTGGTCTCTTGCTTGATTGCCTGCTGATTTCCCATTTATTTGTTTTTGTAATTAAGGGCAAGAAACTTGGCACACTTCAAGGAAGGGTCAATAAGCACATTATTGGGGAGGAGTTCTAGCTTGTAAAGGATAACATAATTTCTAATGTAGCCCTCTGACTGACTGAAGGAAAAGGAGAAAGCAGGAAGTGGGAATAAAAGGATTCACATCAGCCAACCAAAAACATTAGGTGAGCTGAATAAGTAACAAACTGAATAGAATTTTGGTCTTTCAGTGGAACAAGGGATGGTCTCTGTTAAGCAAATATTTCTAGTTTATAATGGTGTACCCAGGGGTGGGATTTTACCAGTTCGCACCTATTCACTGGAACTGTTTGTTAACATTCTAAGAAGTTCGGAGAACTGGTTGTTAGAAGAAATTACTCGCCTAATCCTGTAAGGAAGGCAGGAAGGAAACATTCTGGTGTTGCTTACAAAACTGCCTCTCCATTAACCCTTATTACATTCTTGGCAGGACTAGATTTCCTGTCTCAAGAATGTCTCTGGAGTTTTTTCCCTTCCTTTGCTAGTATTTTGCTTGTGTGGAGTGACCATTCAAAGTTACAATGGCACTGAAAAAAGTGACTTATGACCATTTTTCACACTTACGACTGTTGCAGCATCCCCACAGTCATGAGAGGCCAGGCGAGGTGATGCGTGCCTCGATGTGAGTGATGTTGAGTTGGCCATGCCCAGCCAGTCACATGACCACCAAGCCATGCCCACCAACTAAGCCACGCCCACAGAACCAGTTGTTACCCTTTAACAAGGGAACCATCTCACTCTGATGAGATTGGCCCATCCCATCCACACCAGCAGAGGGATCACATTGTGGATCCCATTAATCAGGAAATTTGGACTTAGCCATTACCCTTGTATTGTGTAATCATATTAATACTTGCGCAGTTTTATGAATCCATAATGTATCATGTTTAACCTTACATCTCGAGTTTTAAAATGTAATATAAATATATTTGATTTCACTTCCTTTCAACTATATTTGACTTTCCACCTAGGGCTTTAAAATATAGCATAAAGGGACCAATGTAAAGGACCATTTCATACATATTTGTGTCTATTTCTATGTATGTGGGACCAATGTCAAGGCTCAGGAGTGCAGGCGTTACCATTTTAAAGGCTGAATTTTGGTAGGATTCCCAGAAGATCAGATAAAGCACTCTACTCTGTTCTTGCTGATCACTGAAAAGAAGGAAATGAAAAAAAAATTATGTGGTCATTAAAGTCTCAGCAGCTGTAATACAACCGCTAAGCCAGTTGCAGTTCCTTAATGTAGTTAAGCTGTACTCCTCATGTTAATAAGCAGAAATAAATATAAATAAATAAGGAGCTGTCCATCTGTATTTGAAATGATGAAGGAAGGCATATATTCTAAATGACTAATTTTTAGTATTTTGGTGTCAGGCTTCTTTTGAAAGTCTGGGAAAAAATGAATCAGAATGAATAAATCATAGACCCTAAACTACAAAGTGGTATTTGAGTAATAGCACTCCAGTTTTGATTGTGCAAAACGACTTGGGGCACTCTGTGGTTTAAGAGGACCAACTTTTTACTTTCTCTCCCCACTCTGTCACCCATCCTGTAATGAATTTAGCAGATCAAAGTGCAGTTGAAATCCAAGCCTCATTTGTAGAATGGCAAAAATCCAAGCCTCATTTGTAGAAGAGTCATTTGTAGAATGGCAGTTGGATTTTTTTTTCCAATGAAAAGCCATTAGCTGGGGGCCTTTTTTTTTTTCCTCAAAGCAAATTAGGGCAGAGGGGTGTCTCTGCTGAGCCTCAAAATATGACCTTTTCAGTCCTGCCATCAACATCAAGAACAGCCTCCTCTGAAATGAGTTGCAAAGAGACTCATTATCACCAATGGGTTAACCGCTTGTGGTTCTGTCCCTTTAAGAATATTATTTAAGATGATTTTGCCTTCTGTGACTGTTTGGAGTAGTTGGATTGCTGCATGTTTATTATTATAATGATGGACATTTTAATTGTCTACTGTGTCTTTTTGTTGCTCTAGACAGTCGGGAGTCTGTAAGGATTTGGCAGCATACCAGTTCAATGAATAAAATACTGCCATCTTGTAAATACCCGGTTATCATTTTCCAAAAATGGTCCGGGGGGCCAAATTCACAGAAGGGATAAAAAGCTACATCTTGAAAGTCGGTTGGATTTCATTGGGCCACTTATACACTCTCTCTCTCTCTCTCTCTCTCTCTCTCTCTCTCTCTCTCTCTCTCTCTCTCTCTCTCTCTCTCCCCCCCACACACACACACACACCATACCACACAGGATTGTAGTTATGGGGAAAAAAGAGGAGGGAGAAAAACAGTTATTGTTCATCACCTTGTTTAATTTATAAATAAAAATACAGGTATAATAGATAGAGATGACAGAGATGACAGACACAGAGAAATATGGGGGTGGGAGGGGGAGGGCGGGAAGGAGTGAGTGAGGGAGAGAGAGAGATTTGATATATTCCAAAGGAGGTTGGTGAACTAAAAGATTTCCTTTTATATAGGAGCCCCTTCTTCCTTTCTTCCTCCCTTCCTCCCTGACTATTCCTTCCTTTATCTCTTCTTCCCCCTTCCTTCCTTCCTTCCTTCCTTCCTTCCTTCCTTCCTTCCTTCCTTCCTTCCTCCTTCCTTCCTTCCTTCCTTCCTTCCTTCCTTCCTTCCTTCCTTCCTGCCTGCCTTCCTTTGTTCATGAAATCTATCTTTTCAGCAACAAGCTAGTTTATCTATCCTGTGGACTACAAAGCTAACTTTCTACATAAAACTGCCATTTGCTGCTTTGAAAGTCAAGGCTAAAGAATCATTTGTAATGGGGGGCGGGGGCGGAGGAGATCACATTTCTATTAAGAGATTAACAAAAGTATTGGGGTGCACTGTAAAGCTCACGCCAAGTGGAAAAGCCTCAAGAATGAAATCCTGTGGCTTCAGCTAAAATTATAGGCAGCCCTTCTTCAAATGGCTGGCTAGGAATTAGGGAAAGGACCAGTTTGAGGGGAGTTACTCTACTCAGTGCATTCTGCATTAGAAATGCATTTACATTTATGGTTAACGTTGCAGTGATTGGCTGTGAGTTCATTCAGGCATCGAGCCAAATTACTATTCCATTTGGAAGGGAATGCTTAAGCTATGTGTGGAGAAAAGTTGGTTCCCCTTTAGACAATCAAGCTGATTTTGATATATGGCTATAAATGAAATAGGATAGGGAGAGATTTAAATAAGTTGTGCAAGAGACAGCCTTTGCACATTCTCTCCAGCGGAACAGTAACTTGCTTTGAGTCTAAGCACCTCACTTGACCCAAAAACACCAAATAAGGACAAAATTGTTCTTCAAGGTTTTTTAGCCATATTGATTTTATGCAGTGTTGGATAGATTGATTTATGGATCCACAAGGTATGGTTGTGGATTACAAGGACAGACTAAAACAGTTGTATGCATAAGCTTAGTGTATAGGTGGAACAGCCTGCCCTCGGAAGTTGTGGGAGCGCCATCACTTGAGACTTTCAAGAAGAGATTGGACTGCCATTTGTCAGAAATGGTGTAGGGTCTCCCGCTTGGACAGGAGGTTGGACTAGATGACCTATAAGGTCCCTTCCAACTCTGATTATCTGTTATCTGTTAGATAGTCCTTGACTTACAACCACAACTGAGTCCAACATTTCTCTTAAGTGAGACATATGAATTTTGCCCCATTTTATGACCGTTCCTTCCACAATTGTTAAGTGAATCACTGTAGTAACATGGTTGTAAAGTGAACTTTGCTTGCCAGAAGGTCGCAAAAGGGGATCACATTACCTTGGGATGTGATCGTAACTGTCATAAGTACATGCCAGTTGCTAAGCATCTGAATTTTGATCACATGACAGTGGGAAGGCTGCAACGGCTGTAAGTGTAAAAAATGGTCATAAGTTACTTTTTCCAGTGCTGTTGCAACAGTCGCTAAACAAATGATTGTAAGTCAAGGACTAAGTACGGTAAAAGTTTCCCTCGCACATATGTGCTAGTCGTTCCCGACTCTAGGGGGCGATGCTCATCTCTTTTACAAAGCTGAAGAGCTGGCGCTGTCTGAAGACGTCTCTGTGGTCATGTGGCCAGCATGACTAAACACCAAAGGTGTACAGAACACTGTTGCCATCAAAATGGTCCCTATTTTTCGATTTGCATTTTTTACTTGCTTTCGAACTGCTAGGTTGGCAGAAGCTGGGACAAGTAACAGAAGCTCACTCTGTTACACGGTGCTAAGGATTCAAACCACCGAACTGTCGACCTTTCTGATTGACAAGTTCAGCTTCTTAGCCACTGAGCCACTGCGTTAAGGACTACCTATATTTTAAACACTTGCATTTGTTCAGGCACGAATAATCATATAAGATGAAAAAGAGGCTATACCCTCACTATAGCCATGCCCTATTGCCAGGTTATTCCTTCCATTGTTCACATGGTAAAGGGAAGTACCGGGACTGGTCCATCACATTAAATCTCTACGATCTGGGATTTAGTCCTATGGTTTTTTTTTTTTCAAGTCTTCCATCTTCCGATTCATCCCCGTTTGCATGAACACTGAAATGAGAGGAATAAGATCATTAGAGCTCCCCGATTCTTGGAAATGCACACCACAGAACAAGCAGATAACAGATAATCAGAGTTGGAAGGGACCTTGTAGGTCATCTAGTCCAATCCCCCCCACCCAAGTGGAAGACCCTACATCATTTCTGACAAATGGCAGTCCAATCTCTTCTTGAAAGTCTCAAGTGATGGCGCTCCCACAACTTCTGAGGGCAAGCTGTTCCATTGATTGATTGTTCTCACTGTTAGAAAGTTTCTCCTTATTTCCAGGTTAAATCTCTCCTTATTCAGTTTCCATCCATTATTCCTTGTCTGGACTACAGGCGCTTTAGAAAATAGCTTGGACCCCTCAAATATTGGAAGACTGCTATCATGTCTCCTCTGGTCCTTCTCTTCACCAGACTAGCCAAGCCCAGTTCCTGTAACCGTTCTTTGTATGTTTTAGCCTCCAGTCCCCTAATCATCCCGGTTGTTCTTCTCTGTACTTTTTCCAGAGTCTCAACATCTTTTTTATAATGTGGTGACCAAAACTGGATGCAGTACTCTAGGTGTGGTCTTACTAAGGCTTTATAGAGTGGTATTAGTACCTCCCTTGATCTTGATTGTACCCCTCTGTTAATACAACTAATACAAGCACTAGCAGCTCATCCTTAATATCCCTCTAAAACAGAGGTGTCAAACTCAATTTCATTGAGGGCTGCATCAGGGTTGTATTTGACCTCGGGGGGGGCTGGGGGTGTGGCCAGGGGTCATGGCCAGCTCGATGTCACTCATTGAGACTCAGTTTTCAGCCACAACAGCCTCCTGAAGCCCTTTGCCAGCAAAAACGGAGCTCAGGAGGCTGCATGCAGCCCAGGTTCTGTTTGTACTGGCAGAGGCACTGCGGGCTGGTCTTTCTCTGTTTCCAGGGCAGGCTCATGGGCCAGATCTAAGCACCCCACAGGCCGGATGCAGCTTGCGGGCCTTGAGTTTGACACCCCTGCTCTAAAAGCAACACAAAGATGTATCACAAACCATTTTGAAAAGACAGGTCTTCAAGGCATTTCCTTTACTTCATGCTCACCTCTGTGGAGTTAGCTTCAATTTTATTCCAGTTGTTCCACTTTTGAATGGCTGTTTTCCTTCCTCTCCTGATGAGAGTCTTCTCTTGCACACAAGCCGTCACCTTTCATAGAAGATGCTAATGATTATGTGGTCAGGCCAAGGTTCTGTCCAATTCCCACGGGCCATTCTTGTAAAGGTAAAGATTTCCTCTTTCCAGTCATAGGGGGAGGTGCTTAACTCCCTTTCTTAACCAAAGGAGCCAGCGTTGTCCAAAGAAGTTTCTGTGGTCATGTGGCCAGCATGGCTATACGCTGAGATGCACAGAATGCCTTCCCACCAAAGTGGTACCTATTTATCTACTCGCAGTTGCATGCTTTCAAACTGCTAGGTAGGCAAAAGCCAGGACAACAATGGGAGCTTGCCACAGTCATATGATGCTCTGTCCCAAACCCAGGTTGTCACCTTTCCAGCTGACAAGCTCAGCATCTTTAACCTCTGAGCCACTGCACCATCCTAAGAAGCTGAAATTATGCTTCTTTCCATTCTGTTGCTGAGTGCCTGGATTTCAAGAGAAATCAAACACCTGGTTCAATAGATGGCACCTCCGTGAACCCGGACCAGTGTTTTTGAAATTGGACTCTCCCAGAAAATATTAAGTTCATGTTCAGAAATACCCTGATTCACATTGGGGGCATGAAGGAGAAAAGTGCACGCATTCTTCTCCTGTATCATCCCTCCACTAGGCTCTTCTTTGCAGGGGGTTTATCAGTCAGGCAGCATAGCCCAAAACAGGTTTCCAGAATGAAAATATTCTGCATTGCCAGCCTATGTGGGTATACGCTTAATGGTTATCTTTTGAGAGCTGGATGCAATGAAATTTCATATTAACGGGAGAACAGTAGAACGTGTCACCAGCTTCAAGTTCCTAGGGATCCACCTCTCTGAGGACTTGTCCAGGCAGATTAACACCCCTAGTCTGATTAAGAAAGCTCACCAGCACCTCTTCTTCCTGAGATTACTGAGGAAGAATCATCCCTCCTCAGCTATTCTGACTAATTTCTACTGCTGCACAGTTGAGAGCATCTTAACTAGCTGTATCTCAGTTTGGTATGGAAATTGCACTATAAAAGAAAAAAAGGCATTACAGAGGGTGGTGAAAAACGCCCAACACATTATAGAGATTCCACTTCCTGCCATTGTGGACATTCAGTGGAAATGATGTCTGCATAAAGCTCACAGCATCGTTAAGGACCCCTTCCATCCAGCCCACAAACTGTCTACTCTTCTTCCATCTGGGAGGAGGTTCAGGTGCCTGCAGTCTAAGACCAGCAGGCTAGCGAACAGCTTTTACCACACAGCGGTTTCCTTGCTGAACTCCCCAGTTCGTTTGTCCCCACACATATGCTGATGCTTCCCTTGATAATATATGATGTATTTTGTATAATTCTCTGTGCATCTGTATTTATATTCAATGTGTCCATAAACATTTTGTACAGTTGTATATGTTCATATATGTACAGTCACACTTATCTTTGTGTGCTCGTGTACATACATTTTGTTGTGTTTTCCATTGACGTATTCATAGATGCCTTGCATATTTGCATACATATTTGATTGTTACTTTGCACTTCTGGTTGGATGCTAACTGCATTTTGTTGCCTGTATCCATGGCAATGACAATAAAGTTGAATCTAATCTAATACTAATGCATGCTGATTAGTGTACATTTAAAGCAGGGGTGTCAAACTCGATTTCATTGAGGTCCTCATCAGGGTTGCATTTGACCTTGGGGGGGATGAGATGTGTGGCCAGGGTGGGCATGGCCAACTTGACATCACTCATGTTGGGGGACTGAGCACTCTGCCAGTGAAAATGGGCTCCCAAGCTCCGTTTTTGGTTACGACAGCTTTCTGCAACTCTCTGCTAGCAAAAATGGAACTCAGGAGGCTGCCCGCAGCTCTTGCAAGCTCCATTTTTGGCTGCAACAGCCTCCTGGGGCCCTCCCGAGCTCCGTTTTTGCTGACAGAGGCACCGCAGGCTACCTTTGCTATTTCCAGGACAGCCTCATGAGCCATATCTAAGCACCCCACAGGCCAGATACAGCTCCCAGGCTGTATTCCTTGCCCATGCAATCATTGGGCCTTTAACTAATTATTCTTTATACTTATTTGAACTGCCTGGGTTTTCTGATTTCTCTGGTGCTTGAGATTCCTTCTGTTATTCTCAGAATATGCTCACAACCCATCCCACCAATCAGTCTCTTTTATTAAATATATTTTCAAACTCTTCTTAACCTTAACAGTGGCTTATCAGATGTCCTCTTCTGATTCGGATTATTCTTGTTTGTGATCCAGCATGAACTTCCTGGTGAACAGACAAAAATGTTTTAGAAAGTAAATTTCAAGACCCACAAAGGGAGAATGAAGCTTTAGCTATAAGTCATAGTTTTGACCCTATTTGAGGGACACAGCTTGAGTCATTTAAATTCATACTGTATCTCTTTGCTGACAGAAGCAAAGGAGAAGTATGTTTCGTAAGAAGACTAAAGTCCATCCTCTCTGGCATTATCTGAATGAGATCACTGATCTTGACCTTAGCCTGAGTTTTACAAACTGAAAATATGGTGAGCCTGATTTAATAGCATTATCATTGTCGGCACAGAGGTGTTTCTGAAACACGCCAGTGTCAGTCTTTTAATTTCTTTCTTTTTTCTTTCCTTTCTCCCTTTCTTTTTTCCTTCTTTCCTCTTCTATCTTTCTCTTTCTTTCTTTTTCTCTCTCTTTCTTTCTGACTTTCTTTCTCCCTTACTTTCTCTTTCCCTCTTTCCCTCTTTTTCTTTCTCTCTCTCTCTTTCTCTCTCCTTTATTCCTTCCTTCTTTCCCTTCAAGCCAGTTTTTGACATTTGGCAACTGACCAGACGAGTCCCTGAAGTTTTCTTGGCAACCTTTTTCAGAAGTGATTTATTGTTTTCTCCCTCCCCAGGGCTGAGAGAGAGTGACTGGGCCAAGGTCACCCAGCTGGGGTTATGCTCAAGGCAGGACTAGAGCTTATTTTCGGCCTGGCACCTTAACCACACTACAAACTGGGTCTCTTTCTGTGGAATGTTTAAAATATATCTGCCCATTGGATGCTAACAATGACAAGCTGAGAATGATTCTTCACACCAGAGGTAGAATTTCATATTTGTCCCATTCTTAAGATATTTTTACTGAAATAGAGGCTCTCAAGCCTCTCTTAGTCCTGTGAAAATTGGAAAACCTACCCTCATTCAATTATAAATAAGTCTCCAAAAGACACATTCTGTTAACAACAACTAAGGCTGGGTCTAAATCTAGCTTTAAGTTATGAAACCATAAACACTGGGATTGTGTTCACAAAAGTTGCTAAGCCAAAACTAAGTCAATGATAATTCGGAGAACAGATTCCAAATCTGCTGGTTTTCTGTTCAAACTATTCAATTTAAAAGGTCGTTTTATTTTTTTATTTTATTTTTTGTTACATATTCATTTTGTGCAATGATGTTATATGGGCCTCTAGTGGCGTGATGCGGAACTGTAAAAATATCTCCCTTGTCTTGCATTTGTACTGTAAATCCCCTATTCGTCACCCACATTGTTCAGCTAAGCATGTTGTACAGTTCTCAGCCTTGCTGCTGAGTTTGCTAGTCTTTAGGTTGGAGGCTTATTCCCCGCTTCTCTGCCATCTTCCTAGCTCAACTTCTTTTTTGCCACACTCACCCACAAGATTGAATCCCGTGTCTCACCCGTGGTGAGTTTCAAATATTTTTATTACCGGGCGTGGCTTGGATTGCGTGGCTTGGCGAGTTTGGCAGGGGAAGGATACTGCAAAATCCCCATTCCTTCCCCACTCCTGGAGGAAGGTTACTGCCAAATCCCCATTCCCTCCTTATACCACTAACCTGCTTTCCAGCTCCGTTCTCCTGTGCAGGGCAACAAAAGAAGACCCAGCTGATCAGCTGGGACTTGGGAGGCAGAGAATAGATGGGGGTGGGGCCAGTCCGAGGTGGTATTTGCTGGTTCTCCAGACTACTCAAAATTTCCGCTACTGGTTCTCCAGAACTGGCCAGAACCTGCTAAATTCCACCTCTGGATGGGACACGTTCTCCTGTTAAGTAAGAGAGATCTCGGAGTCCTAGTGGACAACCATTTAAATATGAGCCAGCAATGTGCAGCAGCAGCCAAAAAAACCAACACAGTTCTAGGCTGCATAAACAGAGAGATAGAATCAAGATTACGTAAAGTGTTAATACCACTTTATAATGACTTGGTAAGGGCACACCTGGAATACTGCATTCAGTTTTGGTCGTCACAATGTAAAAAAGATGTTAAGACTCTAGAAAGTGTGCAGAGAAGAGCAACAAAGATGATTAGGGGACTGGAGGCTAAAACATATAAAGAACGGTTGCAGGATCTGGGTATGTCTAGCTTAATGAAAAGAAGGACTAAGGGAGAAATGATGGCAGTATTCCAATATCTCAGGGGCTGCCACAAGGAAGAGGCAGTCAAGCTATTCTCCAAAGCACCTGAGGGCAGGACAAGAAGCAATGGGTGGAAACTAATCAAGAAGAGAACAAACCAAGAACTGAAGAGTAATTTCTTGACAGTTAGAACAATTAATCAGTGGAATAATTTGCTTCCAGAAGTTGTGAATGCTCCAATACTGGAAATTTTTAAAAAAGATGTTAGATAACCATTTCTCTGAAGTGGTGTAGGGTTTCCTGCTTAGGCAGGGGGTTGGACTAGAAGACCCCCAAGGTCCCTTCCAACTCTATTATTCTATTCTATTCTATTCTATTCTATTCTATTCTATTCTATTCTATTCTATTCCATTCTACTCTACTCTATTCTATTTTTATTGCAACAAGTGTAATCACAGAAACTTGCAAGTCTGAATGTGCTTTTTACTAATGGTTCTGTGGGCGTGGCTTGGTTGGTGCCATGGCTTGGTGGGCATGGCAGGGGAAGATTACTATAAAATCTCCATTCCCGCTCCACTCAGGAGGAAGGTTACTGCAAAATCCCATTCCCTCCCCACCCCACTAACCTGCTTTCCAGCTCTGTTCTGCTGTGCAGGGCAAAAAAGAAGACCCAGCCAATCAGCTGGGACTCGGGAGGCAGAGAATAGATGGAGGCGGGGCCAGTCAGAGGTGATATTTGCTGTTTCTCTGAACTACTCTAACTTTCCGCTACCGGTTCTCCAGAACTGGTCAGAACCTGCTGAATACCATCTCTGATTTCTATTAAGATCTATCAATCTAATCTATAAAACCCCAAGTCCAAGTTACATTCTTTCCCACATCAAGCACGAAATTCAGAAACAATTTCCATGTGAAAACAAAAGTCAGAACAGTCAATTTTGCCATTTCAGCCAACGGAACAAAGGAATTCACCCATGTACCTAGCAAAGAAACCTGTTTTTGCTTAGGTACACGGGTGAATTCCTTTGTTTGCATTGATAGTACTGTTGGGCAGAATGGAATTTCCCTCTCCTAGAAGCACCGAAAAAAAGGAAGGTGTTGCCTTGTTGGTCTTCTACATCAATAACAACAAATGTTTCATTCTGGCAACACACTTCCTCGTTTTGCTTTCACTTTAGCTTAAGAGCTAGCCAGAAGACATGTTCCAGCTGCTGCTTTTCTTGATCATCTCCCCTGTAAGTATTTATCCATACGTAGAGCTTTTCTACCCAAAAGAGTTCACCTGAGGGGTATTCTTTTGGTAGCAGAAATTCAATTGCTCCTTTTGACATATCTGTCTGTGGAGTTTCTCTCAGGCACCCGGGTCACAGTTGTCTCAAAGGTGCTTTCCCTCCCCCCTTCTTCTTCTTCAAACAGCAACCTGACTATTCATTTGTTTTTTCTTGAGGGAGAAGAAGGAAATGTTTTGCTTCTCATCCAAGAAGCTTCATCAGTTCTGATCGCGGGTGGGGGGGGGGAATGGAAGGATAGGTATGGAAGGTTGAGACTGATTGATTGATTGATTGATTGATTGACTGGATGGTGGGGGCCTTGAAGGATAGGTTCTGACTGAATGGAGGGCGAGTTTACAATCTTTCCATTCCAGTCATAACTGTCAGTATCTATCCTTCTGTTCCCCTTGCCATCACCACTGACGAAGCTTCTCAGATGAGAAGTAAAACATTTTCTTTTTCTACCTCAGTGAACGAACAAACAAACAAACCAACCCAGTCCAGTTGCTTTTTGAAGGGGGGGGAAAGTATCTTTGAGATTTTGACCTATCATGTAGCTGAAATTATTCTATCTGTTGCTTTTAACAAGAGTGGTAACTTTATACACAAAAAAACATGTTGCATTTTTAAGTAGAAAAGAAAGGCGCTAAGAAGTCTCTATGTAACTCTCTATATGTTCAAGAAGAGGTAATTAAAGCTTTTTCTCTTTCAATTGTAGAAGTAGAAATTTACAGAGTGTCAGATATAGGCAATATATCAAATTGCCTTTATTACCTCAATTGCCAGCAAACTAAAATCATTTGACAATTTTTGATCCACCAGGAGGTTAAAACCTTGAAA
The DNA here is from genome assembly GCF_049901715.1 of Pseudonaja textilis. Lineage (NCBI taxonomy): Eukaryota > Metazoa > Chordata > Lepidosauria > Squamata > Elapidae > Pseudonaja > Pseudonaja textilis. The sequence continues at coordinate 24,253,472 of NC_141993.1, forward strand.
TATTTCAACTGCAATAACTTAAGATGCCATTCTAAGTTCATTCTCATAAACAGAAACTTTTTAAATTATCCTGCATCTCAGCAAAATATCTTTCAGAGGCATGACAATACTGAAGTTTCCTGTTCAAGGTGCTGCACGTTCTGTCTGCATAGGATATTCAAAGCTATAAAATTTTGAAGGTCTTTTTAATTGCTTACCATGCTAATTTCCTTTTTTTAAAATTAATTCTTTGGATAGGAAAGATATAAAAAAATATCACTACCAGTTCTGAGGATGTGCCGTTAAATTCAAGTTGACAAGAAAGGACCTCTTAATCTTTTTTGGTTCAGTGGTTCCCATTCTTGATCTTATTTTAGCTGTTTCTGGTCAACCAATTCTAATTTCAAATGTGAAACTTTTGACTGATCTTTCATGTGAAAAAGTCCCTGCAGTTTTAAACAAAGTAGCACACCTGGGAAGCTTTTTTGGATGAACTAGATTTTTATGAGAAAGGAGGTTTCTATTCGGAGGAGCAGTGTAGTATTCAGAAATGCATTTCTATCTAACCAACTTCTCCCTGCTTTGAAGTAATGTAGCCCTATACTAACGAATTACCTGACATTCTGTGGGAAGGAAAGCTCTTATACCTGAACAGTTCTCAGCTTAACTTCACCTTACATGAGAAAATAAAAGAGATCGTGTTTAAATGAATGAAAGAAAGAAAGAATTTTGTGTTAGCCTGTTGACTGAGGAATTAATGATGTCCATGATGGTGCTAGGAATAAGGAAAAAATGAGTGAGCTTCATCGCACTGCTATGGCCATTGTCTTCATACTTTAATCATATCCCCCAGGCCCAGACTTCCCAGAAGGATGAATTTGTACAGAATGTGCTGTGTACACTTACCTACCTCCAATACTGCTAGAATAAACACACAAAGATCTGAAAGGAGAATACGTGGGGGAATAAATACATGGCCAAAGGACACAGAATTTATGAAGAAGGACTGTGCAAGCCCTTGGGAAGAAATGTTTGGCATTTCTTTTCAAATAATTAAAACAGCCGGATTTTTTTTTCCAGGCTGTTGCTACTGGAAAACTGTTTCTGGGTGGAGTCGCGTGCATCTGAATGCAAAACCACTTCCTTTATATTCCTCCCCCCCACACACACACCCGAGTAATCTTTCAAAAGTCCAGAAATATTTCACAAGAAGAGTTCTCCACTCCTCTACTCATTGCAGAATACCTTATGCCACCAGACTTGAAATTCTAGATCTAGAAAACTTAGAACTACGCCACCTTTGGTCAGATCTAAGTATAGTATATAAAATCATACATTGCAATGTCCTACCTGTCAATGAATACTTCAGCTTCAACCATAACAATATAAGAGCACACAACAGATACAAACTCAAGGTAAACCGCACCAAACTTGATTGCAGGAAATACGACTTCAGCAACAGAGTGGTCAATGTCTGAAATACTCTACCTGACTCTGTGGTTTCTTCCCCAAATCCCAAAAATTTTAACCTTAGACTGTCTACTGTTGACCTCACCCCTTTCCTAAGAGGTCTGTAGGGAGCATGCACCAACGTGCCTACCATCCCTGTCCTATTGGGTTTTTTTCCCTGTGTATGTATCCATTTCATGTATTCATAACTATGTTTATTCTTATACCTGTTTTCTTAAAATCGCTTGACAAATAAAAATAAATAAATAAATAATCATGCATATGGAGATAGCGGAAGACTGTTATCCTGGGAAAAGATGCAATTACTTTAATGATCCAGAAACCAATTCTTTATATGTGCTCTACATATGTTGAAGCACTTTTTTTGTAAGGATATGCACAGCCATACTACTTAAGGACTAAAACTTGTCCTTGTTTATTATAAGGTTCATTATTGGTTTCCACAGTGAGCCATCTCAGAATATCCTAGAGCAGTGGTTGTCAACCAGTGGGCCAGGGACCACTGGTGGTCTGCAAGAAAATGTTGGTGGTCCGCAGAAAAATGTCACCCCCAAAGCACCCCCCAATTAAGAAAGACTTCTGCTGCTTTCCTTGCATGAAGCCAGAAGTCTCTCTCTCTCTCTCTCTCTCTCTCTCTCTCTCTCTCTCTCTCTCTCTCTCTCTCTCTCTCTCCCACCCTAAGAATGGAGCTGGAGACAGTATCCTGCAATCCCAAATAAAGAATGATCGATAGGTAGGAAAAGAGGGTGGGGAATTTTTCTGCAGACTTTTTGGGGGATTTTCCCAGGGTCTCTGCTGCTTTCTGCAGAGACCCTGGGAAAACATCAGTAAGCCACCATTAGTCAAAATGCATATTAGTGGTCCGCGGGATTTAAAATTATGAGTTTGGTGGCCCCTCAGCTCCAAAAGGTTGGCGACCCCTGTCCTAGAGACTGACTACCCTCATGTCAGGAGCTACCAGCCTGTCTGTTCCTTGGGCACTGATATACCAGATGACCACACTGGACCCAAGGGAGGGATCAAATGAATGAGTCTCAAGTCCCTCATGCGAACAGATCGAAGTCCAGCCCAGCTTGTATTCCATTGACTCTTATCAATTGCCAATTGGCTTTGACCATTAGTAGTTCAGATTTTTGTAGAAGGCATTAGCACACAAGAAACCTATATCCATTTGAACCGCCTGGACTCCTGATTTCCTGAGTTTGACACTTTTGGGGTACAATGTGTATGGCAAACCATGAAATGGCACAGCCAAATGCTGAAATTCACACACACACACACACACACACACACACACCAGTGCTATTATCTCACAAGGCAGGAAATTACAACGTGTTTATTCTTTACAGCAAAAAAGAGGTGTGCTCTCAGGATTACATCAGAAATTGAAAGTCCCCCCCAATACACAAATCAGTATTGCTTTTATGTATATTTGTATATATATTTTAACCTGGAAGTTCCCATTATCATGGAAAATGGTATTGAAGCATGTTTCTGTTCTTGGGATAGTTGTTATCTTATATCATGTTCTTTTAACTTGTGAAAGTGCCCAGAGCCATTTTGGAAATTAATAAATGAAATAATGCCATCAGAATCATTGTAGCCATCATCCTATTTCTATCAGTGTTCTTATCATCTGCTCATATCACTCATTTTTCTGTTTCTTATTAACTCTGCTAAGGAACTCCAAAATAACTTTAGAGATAGTTGACACAGAGTACAATTAGTAACACAGCACTAATCATCTCTAATAGTCTCTAAAACCAAAAACTGCAATGCAATAATACGTTGTTTTCCTCTCCGTTACAGATTCTTGATTTAACCGCTGCCAGATCCTTACACAATAGTTCTAACCAGAACTGTCACAGTGGGCAATATGAATTCAATGGTATCTGTTGTGATTTTTGTAAGCCTGGTAAGTATGATCAAAGAAAAATAGGGAAAAAAAAGATTAATGTCACTATGGAAAGGTGAGATGAAATCTGGATTTTGTGATTATTTTGCTATTAAGATATGCTCTTTTTAGGATGTCTCGGAGGTGCTTTTGAGAATGCATGAAATTAGTTGGAAGGCAGAGGTCACCAACAGCAATAGGTCTCCACTGCAAAGATGAACAGGCCAGTCTCTGATCCATTGATGCACCATTGTCCAGTTTGGTGTTCCTCAATATTGGCTCCATATTGTAGAAGTTGAAACCCAACATTTTCAAGTTGCCAGGTTTAAAGCTCGGGTCCTAGTGATGGGTTGCAAAATAACATGATGCATTCCACTTTCTGTGATTGCAGAAACTCTCCAGTTTTCAAGGTTGGTTGCAGAATTCAGGGGAGTTGAAATTTGTTGAGGTAATTCCCTGTTAGGAGAATGAGCGCATACAAGGAGGCGTATTTGAGAGAAGTGTTTGAATAATACACACACAGCACACAGATACACTATACAGTAAATGTGGGTTTTTACTTCCAGAAAGGTTTAAGCAAAGTTCAAAATACAGTCCAAAGTCACTCTCAGGTAAATCAGTCAGTTTTCAATCCAGGGATAATCCAATAACAAAGTCCAATGTCAAAAGCAGTTCGGTATCAGACTTACATCAAATCCATGAATATCAGTCAATTAGGAAAAATGGAGGAACGGCAATACTTTCCAACAGAAGGAAACAGAGATATACTCACACTCTCTTCTGAGACTAAAGCTAAGATAACCCAGGTTTCTGGCTCCATCTTATGGCCGTTTGAGAAACCACACCTAATTGCTCTTAAAGAGACAGTATTAAAATGTCTATCCTGGTTTATATATTTCTAACCCAAATACCTGTTAGGTGACTTATATTCCTAACAAAATCCACACTTCTTCAGGCAGCCAAGCTTGAGAAAAAACCAGTCTAGCTGAAGCAAAATCCTAATGAAACTATATTCCAATAGCATGCAGACTATAAAAGTCTTCTGAACATATTTTTCACCAAGTGCAAGAGTTAAACAGAAAAAATACACAGGGCGACTCCATATGGGCTGCTCATATGCATCCTCTGTGTACTTCTGCTTTGCTTTCTTAGTTTCAGATCATGACAGGATGGGTCTCAACAGTTGAAATGTGTTTCTGTTTAGTAGAATGGGAGTTAAAATTCCCTCCATGATCCATAATTACAAGGAATCTTCTATTTTCAGTCAACTAATGGAGTAGTGATTCCTTTTGCTGTTGTTTTCCTGCCAGCAAATAATATCTGGAGGCTCCCCTCATCACTTTCCTCAAGTTAATCCCTATTACTTCTCTAAGAGCAACACCCATTACCGACTTAGTCACTGAGGCAGGATAAGGTTTGGTCTAGCGAGCACAGCACAAAGTGTGTTGCAATATTTTTATATTGCTTCAGGGATTGGAAGAAAGTACATATTGACACAGCAATAAAGAAGCCGTGCTTTTTGACTTTTCTATAGTTTCAGGCAGCTCACACAAAAAGAAATCTTTTAAAATAATAACATAGCCTAAGTTACTTTAAGGACAAAAACTTGGAAATTCAATTTAGCCATAGCCAAGTTTCTAGCGAAGATCCTGGAGAGCATTTAGTGGTGTTGAGATGGCCCGAAAGCTGAACAGTACCACAATGGTGTACTTTGCACAATCAAAAGTCTGCTATGTGGTTTTCATTATATTAACTAGAAGACTGACCTTCTTTATAAAAAGAGCTATTTATTGCCGCTCTATCTTCTCATTCTTTCTCTCTTCTCACCAGAAGAGAAGCATCCCCTGCCAGCATTATCCTGGTTTATTTAATGACTATCAAGGTGTTTCCTCAGAGCATCAGAACATTTGACCATTCCAGAGAACTGCAGCAGCTCCATATCTGTCTTTCTCATGAGCTTTGACTGATATACTACAGGGGAAATGTGTCTCAAAATATTTAAGGTGGCTTACTCAGGGCTCTAATGCCACAACTTCCGTCTTTATTGTCTACCCCATCCCTCCCTCAGTGCTCATTTATGTTATTCATGCACACATGCAATCTCTCATTCTGACTGAAGACGGTGTGGCATTGCTTCAAAGGTAACCTGATCACCTATGTTTGTTTTTTCTTGGAGCAAACGTTTTGAGGAATCGCTCCTTAAGACAGTTCAAAGCTTTTCTCAAAACACTGAAACATTAATACACAACGTAAATATGTAGTGCTGTGAATGGAATGTAAAGATGGAGAGAGAAGCATGCTGGTGGCAGCATATTTTTCCTCTTCTGTTCTCCTGACAGGTCTATGACCATTTGCTGCAGCCAACTTGCCATGGCCAACTCACTATGGGGCAACTTAGAGCAGGACAAGAATTATGCTAATATCAAAGAAATGGTGGAATAGAATAATTCAAGAAAGGATGAAAAAGGAGGGACAGAATGAAATGTGAATGACAAAAATTAAAATAATTTTTATTTATTTTAAATAATTAAATTCAATTATTAAATTGTCCTATGGCACATTGTCCCATGGTGACTTGGCCATGGCAAGTTGTCTGTGTTGAGTTGGCCATGGTGAGTTGGCCACAGAGAGTGGTTGCAACAAGTTGTCACATTTCATCTCCTGACAAGGAAATGGGAATAGGAAGTAAATGAGAAGACCATCATACTCACTTTTCATCCTAGTGGATAAAGTGTCATTCCCACAATCTTCTTAAAAGAAAATATATAAGTAAATCTTCTTTTGCAAACTTAGTTTAAGTCATGTGGTCAAATAAGATACTAACAAGTAAGCTGTTTAAGCCCCATGTATTTAATAAGCCTTCTTCCAACAATGTATTCCATTAGATGATTGTGCATAGATCCAAGTGAGTCAGGAAATCCAAAATGGTCAAGAAGGGGACATTCTTGGACTTGTACTCTCACTTGAGGCTTGCAAAACTCCATTTTTCTACAGATATTATTTCTTTCAAATGCACATTCTTAAAATAATAAATGGGAAGCAAGCACTAAACAATGTATTAGTTTGAGGTATCATTTTCATTTTTCAGAATGCCTCTGGGTCTTAGATTAAACCCCAGTAGAGGTATGTTTAGAAAAGGAAAAACGTGGATATTTTTTTCTAAACAGAGCAGACCAGGAAATGAATGAATGAATTAATGAATGTTAACAGCCTGAATTCAGGGGTGGGATTCTACTGGTTCTGTCCACCTCTGTAGAACCGGTTGCTCTGAAGAGCAGCAGACAGAGAGCATACATCGAACCAGTTCTATGTCTGCTGCTGTTTTGGCCTGCCCACCTACCTGAGCTCTTACCTGACCTTTATTTCCTGCTTTTTCAACCGCAGCTGCTTTGCGTGACACAGCTGCAGTTGAAAAAGCAGGAAAAAAGGGCTTTTTCAACTGCTGCGCACCCGCATGCAGCACTGCTCATCTGTCCAGGTAGCTAGCTGATGACGATATACACGATATACATGAAGCATGCATGCACATGCAAAATGTAAAATCACCGAACTGATAGTTACACTGGTGGGATCCCACCCCTGCTTGAATTGCAAGATGAAGGCCACTGAAGGACTCAGTGATCATAGTCTACCATAGTCTACCATCCTAGTCTATTGCAAGTTGGTAGACATAGGTTTTTCAACTTCTGTCAATCTTTTGAGATAGTCCAGATAGGAAACTAATACTATGAGTACTAATACTACCTTTCTTTAAGGTTACTGTTAGGAATGATAGTCACCTAACAGTTGGGTTGGAAATAAATAAACCAGGATAGTAATTTAATGTTGTATCTTTAAGAGAATGCTGTAATTGTGATTGGCTGAGGTTCCTCGAACGGCCATAAGATGGAGCCCGAAACCTGGTTTCTTTCTTCTTGCATTTCCTGTTTTGCCATATTGCCTGATCGTCGTTCTACTTGGATTGCTGTGAGTCTTGCAACTGGTAGCAAACTCCATTTACTGAACTTTGTTTATGATACTTGACTTCGTTTTTGGATTATCCTTGGACTGATACTAACTGCTTTGACCGTGTATGATTTGGACTGTTCGTTAGACTTTGTTTACCTGTTTACTAGAAGTAAAACCTACATTTTACTATTTAGTGTATCTGTATGCTGGTTGTGTGTTATTCAACATCACTCTCACTACATTTCCCTGAGTGCACTCATTCTCCTAACGGGGAATACCTCAACAGTATCAGTATCAGCAGTATCTTGCAAATCTAAAACCGTATCTCTCTCACCTTGCCTTTACTTTCCAGAGAACTAGGGAAAGTCCCTTCTGAGGTGTTTTCCACGCCTCCATTCTTTCCATGGGGTGAGGTATTTCTAATTTAAGAATTGCCTTAATTGCAGCTGTTCCTCCCCATCTTTTGAAACTATACCCAAGGGCCATTGTAGCTTCTCAGTGCAAGGGTAAGAGAGGATGACTGTGCCAAAGTCACCTAGATAGTTTCTGTGCCTAAGGTCTTTCCCCACCTAGCTCTGCACCATTATACCTACACCATGGTGATTCAGACTGACTACTGCCCCAACTCCTTGGGTCATAAGGCAGAAGGCAGGGAAAACATAGGCAGAACTTACAAGACTCTGTAACCATAACCTATCTTGATAAAGAATAATGTACCCAAAGCTATTATATCAGTCATTTTGCTCATCTAATTTTCCTCATAGGGCTGAGACACATAATATGTAAACTGATAGTACAGAAGTCCTGTTGATAGACTGTTGGAACAGTCGCATCAATAATAGTACCTGTTAAGTTTGAGCAATGAGAGGCTGAACCAGAGCATGAGTGCAACAGTACTTTATTTACAAATAAAGGGCTGACCGTGCTTGCCAAGCCTGGAACTGGCTCGCAGCAATCAGCAGCCAGTTGGACCCCGCAGCCTGATTTTATAGCTGGCTGCTGGGGAGAACTGACCAATGGGAATGGGGGAAATAACGCCCACACAAGTGAGTGGACCTGAGTGAGAACTCCTTGAGTCCTCAGGACATAACACCCCTTCCTCCCAGATGCGAACACGCATAGTCCTTGAGGTAGATGGGGGGTTTGTGTTGGCGCCCGGAGCGGCGCAACTCGGGAACATTGTCTGACTGTTCGGCATCAGTCTGTGACGGTTGAGCTGGCATAGTGTCACCAACACTCTCTCTGGACTGGGCATCCTCGGAAACCACCGGGTTGGTTTCTGGAGTCAAACTCTCGTGGGTTGGATCCGGTTGATCAACTCTCTGGGCACTGTTGTCCGGGTTTGGGCTGACCGGAACGACTGCTGGCGCAGACTGGTCACTGGGTGCGATGTGGCTGGGTGGTGGATGGGACGGTTCCCCTTCGACTGGAGACTCTGGATCCTTGTTTGCGAGGTTGCTGAGGCGCCTTCTGAGTTGGTCTATGTGTCTCCTCCAGACGCGACCATCCTCCAGCCTGACTCTATATGATCTCGGCCCGGTGAAGGCGATGACTTCGCCCGGAATCCAAAGTGGGTCCCCAGCGAAATTCCTGGCGAATATCGGCTCCTGTAACATAAAATGTCTAACCCCCGAAGTGGAAGCGAGGGGAGAGTCAGGGCAGTATTGTGGGTGCAGTCTATCCAATACAGTCCTCAGGCGTCGGCCCATCAGAAGTTCCGCTGGGGACTTATTGGTGACTGCACAGGGGGTTGAGTGCTGGCTCATCAGGAACCGTGAGAGTTTGTGGTGCCAGTCATCTCTGCCAAACCTAGCGAGGGCCTCTTTGGTGGTCCTGACGGCCCTTTCAGCCAACCCATTACTCGCAGGGTGGAATGGGGCTGTTAAAATGTGGCGAATGCCTAGGTTGGCTGCAAAACGGCTGAATTCTACTGATGCGAACTGTGGGCCATTATCGGAGACCAAGGAGTCGGGTAGTCCATGGGTAACGAACAGGCGCGTTAACACGTTGGTGATTGCTAGTGTGGTTGTCGTGGATAGCTGCGCCACGTCTATCCACTTGGAATAAGCGTCCACGACCACTAGGAACATCTTTCCATGCACGGGGCCGGCCAGATCGATATGGATTCTAGACCAAGGGGCGCTGGCGCTCTCCCATCTGGTAGGGGTGGCGATGGGGGGAGCAGGACGGGATTCCTGGCAAATGCTGCAGGAACTTACCCAATTGACAATGTCCTCGTCTAGACCCGGCCACCATACGTAGCTGCGTGCCAACGCCTTCATTCTCACAATGCCGGGTGTCCTCGTGCAACGCCTCCAGGACTCGGGTACGCAGCGAGGTCGGAATGATCACTCGAGTGCCCCACAGTAGACAACCCTGCAAACTGGACAGCTCCTGCATGCGAGTCTTAAAGGGTGCGAATTTGTTATCAACATTGCCTCCCGGCCACCCCCTCCTCACCCAGTCGAGCACCTGGGCGAGTGTTTGGTCTGCCTTGGTTTTGGCGGCGATGTCAAGGGCGGTGATGGGCAGGTCCAACTGGGTGATTTCAAAAATGGCATTGACAGGAGCTGGGTCTTCAGCCGGAGCGGGTAAGGGGCAGCGACTGAGTGCGTCAGCGTGGGATAGAGTTTTGCCCGGGCGGTGGATAAGTTTGTATGAGTAGGCCGCTAGAAAAAGCGTCCACCGTGTCATCCGAGGGGAGAGGACTTGAGGTGTCTGTTTGTCGCCGGCCAATAGGCCCAGGAGGGGTTTATGGTCGGTGACCAGTTCGAAGAAGTGGCCAAAAAGGAATTCGTGAAACTTTTTCACGGCTGCAACAGCTGCTAGGGCTTCCTTGTCTATTTGGCTGTAATTTCGCTCCGTGGCCGAGAGCGTCCTGGAGAAAAAGGCGATGGGGGCCTCGGCGCCATTGGCGAGTCGGTGACTAAGGACCGCCCCAATTCCAAAGGGGATGCGTCTGCTGCCAGTACTAAAGGAAGGTTGGGGTCGAATTGGATGAGCACTGCCTCTGACGTAAGTAGTGATTTGACGGCGTTAAACGCCTGGTCTTCTTTGTGCCCCCAGTGCCACGGTGACTTTTTGTCTAGTAATCTGTGTAGGGGTTCGGCTACTGAGGCTTTATGGGGCAAGAAGGATGCATAAAAGTTTAGGAGTCCCAAGAAAGCTTGTAGCTCCGTTTTGGAGGTTGGTGTGGGAGCTTCGTGGATCGCCCTGACCTTGGACTCCAGGGGGTGAATGCCAGAGGCGTCAATTTTATAACCCAGAAAGTCCACCTGTCTAGTGGCAATGGCGCATTTTTCTTTTTTTAACTTGAGGCCATGCTGTCTGAACCTCTCTAACACTGCTCGCACTCTCTGGAAGAGTTGGGGTCTGTCCCTGGCCGAGACCAAGATGTCGTCGAAGTAGGGTACTACACCAGGGAGGCCCTGTAAAATCCGCTCCATGAGGGATTGAAAAATGCCCGGGGCAACACTTACGCCAAATTGGAGACGCTTGCATCGGAAGGCACCCCTGTGAGTGACGATGGTCTGAAGTTCCGCTGTTTGGTTATCAACAGGGAACTGTTGATATGCTTGAGACATGTCCAATTTAGCAAAAATACTGCCCGGTTCGAATGTATGCAATAAATGCTGAATGACGGGCACGGGATAGGCGCTAACTTGTAAATATTTATTGATTGTTGTCTTGTAGTCCGAGCAAATTCTCAGGCTACCATCTTTTTTTAGGGGTGTGACAATGGGCGTCTCCCACTTGGCGAAATCTGTTGGCTCAATGACCCCTTGTTTTAGTAGTTTATCCAATTCAGCGTCTAGTTTTGGTCGAATAGCAAATGGAACTCTACGTGGTTTTAATCTGATTGGGGCTGCCTGGGGGTCAATGGTGAACGAGATGGGGGTTCCATTATAACACCCCAGCTCCTCGCTGAACACATCTGCGTAGTCAGCGAATAAGGAGTCAGTGTCTGAGGTTGAGACAGCATGGACTCCTGTTAACCCTAGGCCGAGGTGGGGAAACCAATCGAGCCCCAATAAGGTGGGTAGGTTGCCGTTAACTACCACTAGAGGTAGGTGGCCTTTAAAAGCTCTAAAACTGACAAAGAACTTGCCTCTGCCGATCACGGGAATGGCCTTCCCTGGTAGTCCTTCAGACCGAACTGGCATCTCTGAAGCCGGGTAGTAGATAGGCTGGGGTGGAGTCTCTTGAGGGTGTTCCACGAGATTATTGAGAGCGCGGACCCTGTGTCAACCTCCATGTGGCACGGTTTACCTTCTAGGGAAACGGAGAGAGAAATTTTACTAACAGAGTGGCAAGTCGCCTGGCAAGGCGGTGCGTGCGACAGTTTAATACTTGCCTCTGTGGTCCCGAGTGCGAGGACGGGGGTCTTTGTGCAGCGCTTTGGGGGCTTGGCAGACTCTCGCAATGTGCCCCCTCTTATGGCAGTTGTTGCAAACGGCTCCTTTAAACTTGCAGGTGGCCCTTTGATGTGATCCCCCACAGGCTAGGCACAGGGTGATGTGCTTGGGTGGACCGGTGTATTCTTGTTTGGCCCCTACCTGCGACCGTCTGTCATTGGTGAGGCGATGGACATCGTTCTCATCGTTGTGGCCTTCCTCCGCTTCCACCTCTTCGGAATGGACTGGGAACGCTGCTAGCTTGGCGCTTGGGCCCTGAATTTCGGTGGCTGAGTTCGTAGCTAGCTCGGCTGCTAGGGCCTCCTCTACGCTTGCGCGAGGTTGAGGTCTTTCTTAGCTAGCAGTCGCCTCTGTAGGTTGAGATCCTTGACCCCACAAACCAATTGATCGAGGAGCATGTCCTCTAGGTATGTTCCAAACCCGCAGTGCAGGGCTGCTGTTCTGAGGGTGGCCATATATTGGTTGATGGTCTCCTTACTTGATTGCTTCCTCATTCGGAACGTGAACCTCCTGGCGATTTGTGAAGGTCTGGGAGCGTAGTGGTTTGTGAGGATCTCAAGCAACTCGGACCACGGAACATTTTTAATTCTCTCGGCGCCACGAGTGCTGCAGCGGTATCGTAAACGGTGGCTCCACAGTAGATTAGGAAATAGGATTTTTTCCGATGCTCTCCCGCATCCGACAGGCCGACCGCATCGATGTAATGATTGAAACGGTTCTTATACGATTCCCACTTCTCTTCGTCTGGTTTAAACGCCGGGAATACTGGATTGGAACTCATGGTGCTGGAACGGCTGGGCTACCTGCGGAGAAATCTCTCTGGGACTACGAACGCTCGTGAGTTACAAGTGATATCAGCTCTGGAGAGGTTTTTTGCTACCCTCTCTTTCTCTCTCTCTGGGTTACCACGTTGGCTGCTAGCCGTTGGAGGTGTCTTGATTCGCGCCAAAAAAGTGGGCGTTAGTGACTCTCTACAGCGCTGTGCTGTGATTCCTACTGGCCCGAAATTCAAATGACACCCGTTTGAATTTCGCACCAAATGCAGAGCGGCTGCGGCTCGCAGCGCTTCACTTTCCCCGTAGCGAGGCTAACAAGCGGCTACAGACGCTTCTAACTATTTGACTCAGACCGCTTTCCTGGCTGCGGATCTGCGTTTGCTCTTTTTGATCGCTCGTTTCGCTAGCTGACCGCTCTCTCTGGCTGCGGATCAGCGTTTCCCTTGTTGCCAACCGATCGCTCTCTCTGGGCTGTAGATCGGTGGCTAGTGACTCAGCGGTTGCAAGGTGCTTCTGGTAGCCATCCCATCCTCGTCGCCAGTGTTAAGTTTGAGCAATGAGAGGCTGAACCAGAGCATGAGTGCAACAGTACTTTATTTACAAATAAAGGGCTGACCGTGCTTGCCAAGCCTGGAACTGGCTCGCAGCAATCAGCAGCCAGTTGGACCCCGCAGCCTGCTTTTATAGCTGGCTGCTGGGGAGAACTGACCAATGGGAATGGGGGAAATAACGCCCACACAAGTGAGTGGACCTGAGTGAGAACTCCTTGAGTCCTCAGGACATAACAGTACCATTTGTAGTTACCTATGGATTTCACAGTAACTAATCTATGAAAATTCTTACAGGATGTTCTCCATGTTTCAAATGTCTCCCCAGGCCAAAATTTGCCGTGTTCCTAATCAGAAGGATTTTACTGGCCTTTTCTGAAGCATTTTCTTTTACAGGTTCTGTTGCCAAATCATCAGATTGCACAAGGAATCCTAAAACCAATTGCAAACTTTGCACTGAGGGTAAAGATTATATGGATAAAGACAATTATATGTCTACTTGCCTACGATGTAATTACTGTGATGCAGAACATGGTATGTATGATCAACAATATGTTATTTCGATCTCAATGTATTTCACACAAGAGAAAAGGATATTTAGTTCATTTGGCCCTCACAAGCTGCCAATATCTGTGAACACCAACAGCAAAATAGATTGTTCTGAATACAACTTAAAAACCTGTAAGCATGTTTGTGTCAGTGGTGGGATTCAAAATAATTTTATCACCGGTTCTGTAGGTGTGGCAGGGGAAGGATACTGCAAAATCCCCATTCCCTCCCTACCCCATTAACCTACTTTCCAGCTCCGTTCTCCTGTCTGGGGCAACAAAAGAAGACCCAGCCAATCATCTGGGACTCAGGAGGCAGAGAATAGATGGGGGCGGGGCCAGTCAGAGGTGGTATTTGCCGGTTCTCCAAACTATTCAAAATATCCACTACAGGTTCTCCAGAACTGGTCAGAACCTGCTGAATACCACCTCTGGTTTGTGTACTGATGTATGATAGCTGGAAAGAAATACAGTCTGATGTTTGGTGCAGACTTTAGCATTTTTTAAAAACCTGACAATCCCAGAATTGGAGACCAATTTGAAAACCACTTTGTTCAAGCCCTGGTTTGATGCAGGAAGTACAGAGTTAAAGGACCTTCATGAGATATTTTTCCAAACACACAGGCATGTTTTCAAGTCGAGATTGGCTTTGTGGATGACATGTTTTGGATTTAAGAGTTTCTCTGAATGTTCAGTCAAACATCTATTACATTTTACACAGCCAGTGGATGTGCAAAGAATAACCTTATGTCTTTTGTTTGAAATTCTTTCATGAATTTGAAGAAGAGTATTATTTTCCTTGAGAGGGTGCGTGGTCTTCAAAGCTTGGCAGGCATTTAAAAATGGTTTTTTTTAAAAAAAAATATTTGAATAACAAAATATTTCCATTTATTTTAGGGATGGAAACTGAAAAAAACTGTACCATCACCCAGAATGTACAATGTAGGTGTAGGATTGGTTTCTTTTGCAATTCTCCTAAGCCGTGCCGCCACTGTGAGAAATGTGATCAGTAAGTACACCTACGAAGTGTGACAAAACTAGATACTCATATATTTCAGTTCAGATGTGACAATTTATCTCTGTTCAACCTACCTGAAGGTTCACCTCTTGTTTTGCTTATTGCAAACAAGAAGTCCTAGAAAGATTTCTTATTGCAGAACTCAGAAATCAATCTGATAGATCACGGGTGTCAAACTCACCACGTCACGTATGATGACTTTTTTTCCCCTCTGGCAGAGCTGGGGTGGGTATGGCATGTGTGTGATACATCTGGCCTGTGTGCCACCAATTTGACACCCCGTGATAGATGGACATGTCACATCCACATAACACTCACACATATTCCATAATTGTGTGTCTCCCCCCAGGATTTAATCTCTAAACCATTTCTTTTCCCCTTTCTGAGTCAATGGAAATTTGGCTATTCTCTATCAGGCTTTGATATTGGGAAGAATCTGTTCAATCAGGTGAGGATAGTAAGGATCTTATTCAATCAGGAAGAGGTAGGTAGGAATACCAGAGGAAATCTATAAGCTTCCGAAGAGATGGAGATCTTCTTCATCCCTTGCATTTCTCAGGCTGAAGGAGGGAGGGCTATGAAACCTGAAAATATTTGGGAGGGAGGGGCAGGAAGCACCAGTAGACAAGGAAATGGAAATGTGGAGGATGACCTCTAGCTGCCTGTAATCATTAGAGGAAGAAAAGGGAAATAGTAAGGAAACTCAAGCAGATGCCTCAAAGATGCTTTTTCAAAAGGCACTGGGCGGTGTTTTTCTTTTCCTTTAGGAAGAAGATGTTTCGCTTCTCATCCAAGAAGCTTCATTGGTTCTGGCAAAATGGTGAGGGAAGGATTAGTTGGAATCTTCCTGGAACTGCTGAAAGGACTGTGTGGTAGACAGGAGATAGGTAGTGTTTTATGCCTTCTCCTGTTGAGAGAGGGCTGCTTCCAATCCTTCCAGCAGTTTCAAAAGATTCCACCCCCATTTGCACTCTGATATAAGTGACCTTGAGTGCACGGATAAATCCCCAAGTGGCCTCAAGAGCTCTCAGCTAATGTGTCAGTATTCCAGAAAAACTCCACTCTAACAGATAACTCCGAACCAGACATTTTCTCAAAGTTCCCTTTTATTAGAGTAATAAACTGGCACATCTGGGAAATCCCAAATCTGAAAGTCCCGGGTTTCCCTCCAATAAATAAAATATTACAAATCCACCCCCTGCATTCCTCATTGCATTCACATGCCCCAATCACCATCCTTCCCAACTTGAGACGTCCCTTCTACTACTCCTCAGCCAGGTGCAGGAACTACATGACCTTGATTCTAAAGAAGAATGCTATTATTGTATCTAACCACATACATTCCATGAAATTCCCCCCTCCCATCTTCCCACGCTCAAGAAGATGGCAGCGTGGAAGCTTCTGGTGCTAATATGCCTTCCAAAGCTGACATAATGACCAGATGACTGCAAAGAAACATGATCCTTCTAACTCCACCCCATCCATCCTTCCATCACCCCCACCATCGCGCCAGAACTGATGAAATTTCTTGGATGAGAAGCAAAACATTTTCTTTTTCCTCAAGGAAAAACACAGTCCAGTTGCCTTTTGAAAAAGCATCGTTGAGACAACTATGACCTGGATGACTGAGAATCTCCACAGACTGAAGCAGATGGGTGAGGGATTTTGATATCCACACATTTAGCACAATTATTCAGACTTCCAAAAAAGCTGAACAAGTATTTGTAGAACCAGGCCCCACACTTCTGGCCTTTGCAGTATTTCCATAGTCATATGATAAAAAAAAAATTATATCAAGAAATCAGAACTTGAACAAAATTAAATGTTTGAAGCATTAAGATGTACTTGCAAGTCATGAAAATTAAGCCATAGCCATATAAAAGTAACTTCCTATAATAATTATACTCTCAGATATATGTATTATCCACATGGGAAGATTGTAAGATAGGTAGATGGCCCTAGGTACTTTTTCTGACTAAGACCTTCTACTTCTATAGGCATTTCTGATAAGGTGAATAACTCGGTTTTCCTTCAGCATCTTCTATTACATTAGACTAGTGTACATGGTATAAAATAACCATCTAATACTCTCCGTATTGGAATTCTTCAACTCCACTGTATAACACTAGTGCCTCTCTCTCTCTCTCTCCCTCCCTCCCTCCCTCTCACTCTGTCTCTCTCATAACTACTGCTTTACTTTCTCTAAATCTTAAATGTTAATGTCTTTTCTAAATCCCCAAGAACAGTAGACTTTATGAGATTCTGTGAGATGCCTCCTTCAATCTGTCATTACCTCTGGGACAGAAGATGCACAATAACTTATCAAACACCAGGAGGCGCATTATGGTTGAGAATTAATCTCACTTTTGTGTCATGTATTTTACTATTTCAGGCGAGTCTGTGGTTTGGGGTTGTTGAATTGTTGTTTGAAAAAAGGTTATTTAGGTAGTTCTCACATATGGCCACAAATATGACTGAAACTTCTATTTCTAAGTGCTCACATTCAGCGAGTCATGCCTAGCTTATGACTTTTTTGCTGAAATACTTAAGCAAATCACAAAATTGTTAAGCAAATCACAAAATTGTTAAGCAAATCACAAAATTGTTAAGCAAATCCAGCTCCCCCCATTGACTTTGTCTGTTAGAAGCTTTCTGGGAAGATTGTAAAAGGAATTCATGTGACCTCAGGACATTGCAAATGCCCTAAATGCATGCTGGTTGCCAAATTTTGATTACATGACCATGGGGCACTGAACAGTCAAATTCAAGGACCAATCATAAATCAGTTTTTTCAGCACCTTTGTAACTTCCAAGGGATCATAAGGACTTCCCATATCTACAGCTGTGCAAATAGTTATGATGGAGATTAAAGTGCAAGACAACTTCATTAAAAAGAACCAGGTGATTGAACTGGAGAAAATTTATTCTAATTGATGGATTGAGTGAGACACCTCTGCACAGACACAAAGGCATATTTTCCTAAACCAAATCAGCAGTCAGAATCAAATCAAACCAATGTCATGTTTCAGTTTGAAGTTTTAAATCAAATTGGAATCAGTTTTCTGATTCATATTATTCAATGTACAAATTCAATTGTATCATTGTAAAATCTGACAAGATTTCCCATTGGCATAATCTGAATTTTCCTCTTTTCTTTTATCATGTGAAACCTGGAATGGTTCCATTTTGGGAAATTCCAGATATGTCACCTGATCTTATCCGTGACATAAAATCTGACTCTGGGTTGCGAAGAAGTTGCTCATCTCCATTTCTTAGCCAAAGGAGCCAGCATTTTTTGAAGAATGTCAGCGGTCCTGTGACCAGCATGATTATATGCTGATGGACATAGAATTTTGTTACTTTCCTACCAAAGTGATACCTATTTATCTACTTGCACTTCCATTCTTTCAAACCCACTAGGTGGGCAGGAGCTGGAGCAAGAAATGGGAATTCACTTCCATTTCTTATGCAGCACTCGGGTCTCAAATCCGGACTGTCAGCTTTCCAGCTGACAAGCTCAGCATCTTTAATAGTCATGGGTTATCACATGCCTCTTCTCTGAGTGTTGCAAGTTCCTTCTTGTAAATTTAAATGTAACATTTTTATGGCAAAGGCTCTGATGTAACTTTTATAAATAAACGTTACTTATCTATTTATTGAATTTATACACCACCAAATCTCTTGACTCATATCAGCAACTGACAGGATAAGCCAAATCCTAAGGTTGATTTTGGATGCTCAGAACCTTTTTTTTAAGCTGAGAAGGCAAACACAAGCAGAGTGTACAGTCTTCACTTTCTTTTCTTCATATATTCACATTGTGGGAGATTGTGGGAACCTTCCTTGTCAGCAGGCATTTCATTGTACCTCTCACCAATTTGATCCATCAAGACTGCAGAATACAGCAAAATTCAAGAAGGAAGCATTGGATCAGATGAAAAGCTTTCTCTGTTTGGACCTCTTCATTATTATTCACTTTTTTATTTGAAGGTGTGAAAACGGGATCATTGAAAAAGACTGCACCCCAACACAAAACACGGTTTGTGGAAAAAAAGATAGCGCAAAAGGTAACTTGATTTGATTAATGAACAATGTTTAATTAATGCTCCAGAAAGGAAGGGATATAAGGGGTAACTGAGGAGGTTGTGGCAGCACAACTACCATGACGGAAACCTCACCTCTTTTTGTGATTCATGTGATGGGTCTTTGATTAATGATTGTAACTTTCATCTTGAGTTTGTTTGATACTCCTCCCTGTTGAAGCCCATGGGAAAGAACCTAATTTGAACGTATGCAAGGCCATGTTTCAGCTCATTGAAACTCTTAACAGCTAGTCTGCCCAAAGCACTTTCTCTGCTGTTACTTCCTTTCAGTTCATCTACTTAGCAAGCAAAGGGGACCAGGAAAGTAATGGAGTCCAAAATCAGTTTGTCTCTAAAATTGAATAATATGGTTGGATCTAATCTTGTGCTGGATTAAACCTGGTGTTGGATAGACTTCTGCCAGTCTGAAGACAGGGATGCCTTCCAACATGGCTTCCCACTAAAGACCACTGGAATGACCAGGCAGTGAGGCGAAGGCAGAATTGATCAATTGTTGTGCTGCCTCTTCTCTTTGGATGGAAGCCTGGGTCCTTTATCAATCTTTCCCAGAAGGCATCAAACCCACTCTTCAATATCAGTAAGCGTTGAATAACACTTTGCATAAATAAATGTTTATTGAGGTTCAACCTCCATCTCACCTGCCTTTGATTCCTCTTCTGATCATTGACAATTGCAGAAATTTGGCCCCTCATTATTTTTGCTGAATATTCAGCCTGGGTGAATCGAATGGAAGCAAACAGTTTTGACCTAGTACTCATTTTTGAAACAATTTAAAATCTATTAAGAGTTAAATGACTCTTTCCATGACTCTTTCCATGGTTGTAAGTACGAGGGCTGGTCATAACTCACCTTTTTCAGTGCTATTGTAAGTTCGAACAGTCGCTTGTCAAGGTGATGAACGCCCAAATTTGGATTTCACTAAGTATCTGGATTTTGCAGATACTTGGCCAATTGTCAGAAGAATCACTGTCAAACTTGCTTCATCTTCCAAAGAGTTTGAGTATGTCTATAGAGTTTGAACAACATTATAACTATCTAGGATATGCCTATGAATCATCAAAAATTAGTTCAAGTCAAAAGAGATCTTACCTATAGAACAGGAGTGTCAAAATCAAGGCCTGGGGGCTGGAACCAGCCCTTGGGTTGCTTAGGTCTGGCCTGCAAGCAGTGAAGGATTGGCCCACGGTGCCTCTGCCAGTGAAAATGGAGCTCGGAAGGGCCACTGTTGCAGCCAAAAATGGAGCTTGGGAACCCATTTTCTCTGGAAGAGCACTCAGGCCACCACAAGTACCCCCAACATAAGTGACGTCGAGCTGGCCATGCCCACCCTGACCATGCCCACCCCAGCTCCCTGAGGTCAAACACAACCCTAGATGAAATCAAGTTTGACACCCCTGCTATAGAATGTATACTATCACTACTATATGTCTGTTCAGCACATAATTGGACATCAGCATGGGATTAGCAAATGCTCATGGTTTGAAATGGTAGTATAAATGGGTAATTAATTATACCATTAGTCCTTGACTTAGAACCTTGACAAGTGGCTGTTCGAACTTACAATAGCACCGAAAAAGGTGAGTTATGACCAGTCCTCGTACTTACAACCAGCATAACATGCCCACAGTCACATGATCAAAATTTGGGCACTTGGCAGCAGCCTCTCAGATTCATATGACTGCCATTTGTGACTCTCCCAGATGGCTTCTGACAAGCAAAGTCAATGGGCAAAACCAGCTTTGCTTAACGTCTACATGATTCCTTTAACAACTTCAGTGTTTTGCTTAATGCAAAACTGATCAATTCATTTTACAACCCCCTTGCTTAGCAACAGAAATTCTGGCCCCAAATTCTCTCTGTAAGTCAAGGGCTACCTGTATTCTGTTTCATTCAAAGGAATGTTGACAATTCTGCCAGGTGTGGTTTCTGTTTCCATTTTTAGCACTGCATTTGTTGCTTTGTTTAACAGAACAGATTCAAAAACCTGCACATTGACCCATATGGATTGGAAAATGTGATGTTATTCAATATTCTTCTTCACAGACGATTTGCGATGGCTTTGGTTAATTCTGCTTCTTGCAGTGATTGTGGGACTGATTTTATGGTGGTGCTGTTGTAAGTGGATATCACTTTCCTTTAAAAAATGCAATATAAATTTTATTATTATTTTAAGTCAGCAAATATGCAGAGGAACAACTATCTCCCAAAGCTTTCATCCTACATTTAAAATCCAATTGTTTCAACAATTTTGGAAGTCAAGGTTCTTCTTTAAGGTAGAGAAAAAATTCTTATCTTGGACAGCAAATTGAAGGGAATCCAAGAATATTGTCTACTCGCTTTATCCTATCCTTTGGCATCACCTGATTTAAAAGTATGGTCCCTTATGGAATGAATAGAAGATTTATCATGGCAGCATTTGAATCAACTGTCAGATCTGCCTGCACTTTATCCTCTAAATAGAAATGATCCTTGGCTCCATTTGTTGAGAAAGATTTTAATTTTATTAGTAGTCAAGTGTATTGCAGTATGCCAGAACTGAGAATTGCATGCCCAAATCCCGAAGTTCAACATTTCCTTCCCTTAACTGTCTCCTATCGCTGATCCACCCCGTAACCAATCAGGTTCAACCACTTCAAGCATAAGTTGGTATTCAGCTGCCTTCTTCTCCCAGCCCGGTGACTTTGAAGCAGTGTCTCAGGCAGATACAGCAGTTACTTTCTCTTTCCCTCAAGAATTCTCCTTCCCATCCACCCTCGCCAAAGCTCATGGCAGACTGTCACTGCCTGGTAACAAAGTATACCAGCACCCATATGTGGCAGCAGATATTTGCTTGAAGGCAAAATTTGGGTCAGATACTTGTTGCTCCTATTCTACCAGCTCTCATGTTTGTATACCTTTATTGTGTCAAGACTACACCAACCAGATTTTGTAGCTTGTGCATTAAATAAAAGATGGAATTAGATACAGACAACATCCCTAAAAAATAGGAGTCAACCATAAGCTCCTTGTCAGGCACTGGCAACTTGAGATCCCAGTGCCATATACACCATCTCAGTTCTATGTTTGGGTGCCTCTTCCAACATCCTTTTTGAGCATCCTGCCATTTTAAGGTGTCAAATAGAAGTAAATTAAAAGTAAGTTTAAGAAATCCAGTCATCATAAATTCCAGAAATTTCACATGAAATTACTGCATTTCATACTTAATATAAGCACATTCCTAATATGCCATTTCTGGTTATTTGAGGACTGTCTAGAAAATAATTCTTTGTGTTCCTTTGTAGGTCCAGGGTACAGAATTCAAAGGAAGCGAAATCAAAAGGGCCCTAACGATGAATCATATGTGAGTCTCCTTTTTTGAAGTAATCCAGAGAACTAAGAAGGGTGATAGAGACTAACCCAAGGCATTGAACCAACAAGTACATAAAAGTTTCTGTCGAGCTCCTAATGATAGTAATAGTGTTTTTCCACTGCTAATGCTTCCTTGTGGTTCTTATCTTTAAATTGCCCAGTGGTTTGGGGAGGAGGTTTCCTCCAGATATCCTTACTAATCCTTGAGGTAAGGTATGAGACCCGCTTAGTAGAAATGATCATCTGTGCAGGGACATCTACTGAAGGGTCAAAAAGTCAAAATCATTGCTATGACCATGCTATCTAAGTGCCCCATAAAAATAACATGGGTCTCCATACACATCCCAAAACTGTAATACCCTTTTCTTTGTCAAGAAAAGAATGGGTTCTGTCAGACATTGAGAAAATTTTGAACTACATACTGTACCTACTATGCCTGTATGCCTGTATGTATGTATGTATATGTATGTATGTATGTATTTGTTTTTTATTTGTGTGTTTATTTATGTATTTAAGCAATGAGTTTGTTTTTTTAACTTTGCTGCTTGTTTTGTTCAATGATGTGACATTTTAAGGCCATAGTTATTATTTTGAATTTTGTTTCTCATTTACTTGTGCATTAGTAACCTCATTTACTTATGGGTAAGAGATGTGTGCATGCATAAAATAGGATGCCAGAAAACAAAATAGAGACCTTAACTTCAGACATTTTGTCTCTGCTGGGACAGTCCTGACTTAAAATTATTCCTGAATGTAAACTAGTACTTGTTTCAATAAACTGTTCCCGTCTGTAGAGATTCTTGTTGCTTATTTACTTTCCTCGCCACAAATTGAAAATTAATTTGATTAAAAAGAGAAGTCATCAGTTGAACATAATGGGTACAGGCCAATAAACACACATGTGGAAATCTGATGAAATGGATGGG
This sequence comes from Pseudonaja textilis, assembly GCF_049901715.1. Taxonomy (NCBI): domain Eukaryota; kingdom Metazoa; phylum Chordata; class Lepidosauria; order Squamata; family Elapidae; genus Pseudonaja; species Pseudonaja textilis. The sequence continues at coordinate 24,276,445 of NC_141993.1, forward strand.
AATGAAGTATAATTGTTAAATGTTTTCAATTTCCTGTGAATTCAAAGCCATCCCTTATTTGATAATGTTTGGTTACATCAGGACCCATCTCCTTTATTACAAAGAATAAAATCAAATTCAATCCATATATGCTGCTTTTGCTGAAGTGTTCTTTAGATATGATAAGAAGCTTCACCGTTTGGGAGCAAAAGGTATATTTTGCCTCGTGTTAATAAAAAGTGCCATTTGCTTTACAGAATTTGCACTAAGGAATATTGGAAGATGCTTCTTCATATTCTTTCTTGTCTGTTTTTCTTTAACCTTTTTCCTTTTCTTGCACCTTTCCCCTTTTCTTTGATTTCTTCTTCCTGACTTTCTATTAATTTATGTTAGCTTCAATTTTCTGGTTTAAAAGTTTTAATAAAAATTAAATATTGAAAAAAAAAGAAAGCAAAGCTTGGTGGTGTGAATTTGGTTCATCTTTTTTTAATTGTTTCCTTTTAGGAACTTAAGAAAATTGAGTATCCAGGTACGTAAAAAACTAAAACACAATCGTTGCATTATATATATATATATATATATTTATATGCTTCTCTGCTTGGGCTTTATTGGGCTATAGTAACAGCTCAGTTATGTCATTCTACCTGTTGTTTTGCATGCACAGTGAGAGTTTCTACACAAGAGACAAATCCTTGTGTGTCCAATCACACTTAGGCAAATAAAGTATTATATTGTATCATATTGTATTATACTGTACAGAGTGGCATTCTACTCTACTTCTATTCTATTCTGTTAACATTTGCTCTGTACTGAATGGTCTTTCATTGATGCAAAATGTAGTAATTGGGTTGTTCGTCCCACTTAACTTGACTAGGGCTAAAGGTCTAGTAATGCTTTGCTAGAATCTCACGATTCTATTGATTTTTTCCAATCCAAGTTTGCTATTCTAGCTTGATAGAGGCAAATAACTCTAGCATTAATTGGTTTCCACTTTCTTTCCAAGTTCAATTAATACATGGCTTGTGGTGACCTTCTAATATAATTTACAACTTGGGACCAGATGAACCCAAGGGAGAAGTCCTTCCGAGCCCTAAATGAATTGGCTGGCTTGCTAAATTTGACATTGCAGTTCTTCCATGGACATGGCTACTCTTCTTGGTATTCTTAATGTTCTAGGCTCTAGAATTTGCTCCAGATAAAGCATTTGCTTCCTCTCAACTATCCCACTGAGCAAAGTATGAACCACATGCAGCATCTAATACCCATTTTGCAGCTCAGCAAAGATTATCAAAATTTTCTCTCCTTTCACTGACATTGTCTTGCTAAATGCCATTCTCATTTCCAGATCAGATCTAGAAAGAAAGCTGCACAGAAAGTCGCATCCAATATAGCTTTCAAGTTTGTAATCTTGCACAATGTTATTTATTGAACACATGGGAATGCTATATCTAGGCCTTTGCTGCAAATATTCTATTATTCAGTTGCCTCTGATACTTCATTAGCTGATAAACATTATTTCAAAAGTATTTCTGTCAGAGACTGCTTTGAATTCTTTTAAGCTCATTCTTCAGCCGTCAGTGACAGTATCTAGCTACTGTCCTTTATTGGGTATTTTAAAAACTGCTGTTGGGTCTTCTCTAATAATTATTAGCTTGCATTGGGTTTTTGGAAAATATTTAAGCTTTTGTTTTATAGCTTTATTACCCATTTTCTCCAGCATTAGCTTTGTTGCTGCTACTATTGTTCATCTTTCCTCATGGTCTAGTTTCAACAGCTATATGTTACATTTGCAAAAATCATGGCCTTAACAATACATTCTTCTTCCCTGCCCCAAAAGTGTTTGTTATCTATACAAGTTTTAATATTAATTAATGTTAACATCTCCACTGTATTTATACTCTATGTCACAGGTGTCAAACTCTTGGTGTCACATGATGTATCACAACATTTTTTCCCCTCTGCAGAGCCGGGGTGGACGTGGCCTGCATGTGAAATGTCTGGCCCGCAGCCTGCCAGTTTGACACCCGTGCTTTTGTTCTCATTCTCTCTCTCTCTCTGTGATAATAAAAAGAAAAATAGACTAATGGAGCAAATTTAACAAGGATTAAAATACCACAAGTAGAGAAAGAGAAAAGAAGAACATTAAAAAAAACCTGAATAGTTTTCTAACTTCTCCTTTTTCTATGTCTGCTAATTTGCAATATTTGTAGACATTTAGAACCCCTTAGAAGCTAAACTGTAAGAGATTATATTGGCTATGCTGTGTGATACATTCTATGTTTGGGAACCATTTTTGTTTAAATTTAGCTAAATATATAGCCATAAATACCTTGGTTGTTAGAGTGATGTCTTTTCACTTCCTTATGTCTATGGATCACACTTAAAATTGATTGAAGACAATGTTTTTACTCATTTGTACATCATTGATTATCATAATTGCATGCTGTTCTTATTTTCCTTTGCAGATATTAACTGGAAGCCTCACATTCCTGAAATTGTATGTAATATGGAAGTGAACCAAGTCAGAAAGCTTGTTCGGAAATTGGGTATTTGTACAGCTCAAATCGATGAGATCTCCCATGACAATGTACACGATTCTTCTGAACAAAAAATAAAATTACTGGAACGTTGGCACGAAATGCATGGGATAAAAGGTTCTCTTCAGACTTTAACCACCAGTCTGAAAGAACTTAAATATTATGATGCAGTTGATAAAATTAATGAACTAATTGAGAGAAAATTGAGCCATCCAGAAGATTAAAAGAGGTAATCTTTAAAATGCTTATCAAAATGTAAGGCTTTTCAGATAAAAGCCACAGTTGTGTTAATTTTTTTAATTATTAAATTTATATGCTACCCATTTCATGATCAAGCAACTCTGCTACTCTTATGTAGTAGGACTGATTCAACAGATGGTTCTTTGGGGAATGGACCTCACATTCCCATTTTTTTCAGTCCTCTATCTGAAAAGAAAAACTTTTGTTTTGTTTTCCAGATGACACTATGTGATCAGATTGGACTGTTTATGTTGACATGGCATATTTCGGCATGCATAACATCAGCAACAGGACTAGTTGATACAGCGGACAAACGTCCTTCAAAAATTACACTTTGCTACCTCAGGCGTTCTTTGTCAATTGCAATATCACTGCTTTACCAGAACATAAGACATTACACAATTCACAAAGGACTTCTTCTAATTGAAGTATGATAGTGTGGTGTGTAGGCAAACAAAATAACCTCCACAAAACTTTTGCTGGTGGCACATTGATCATGTTTCAGCAGGGGGCAGTGTCTGATTACAGGATCGTGTCTGGGCTCAGAATCTATGTACAAAGATGGAAGATCTCCAGTGATGTAGACCAGGGGTCAGCAATCTTAAATACTCAGAGCCATTTGGAGCTGTTTCCCACAGAAAACACCAGGAGTCACAAAACCCTTCCCATGCTTGACTATTTCCTGAGTGGCCACAAAACTAGCATCTGTACTTGAATTAAACATTCTGTTTTCTTCTGAAGCTTTTATTTTCTTGGATTTATTCATGGTTGGCCTACTGGGGTCAAAAAGCTCAATAAATCATGCGCCGGCAGGTGTCATACATTGGCAGTTGTGACACACATTTTGAGTGATGGAGCTGCAGCTGAGGGATGAAAGAGCCACATGTGGCTCCAGAGCTGTGGGTTGCTGACCCCTGAGGTAGACCATGGTTGTCAACCATTTCTTCATCACAGAGCCCCTTTAAATAGCTTTTGTGTCCATGGACCATGGCCAGGACCCCCAAAACTTAACTCAAGATTTAAATCATAATATTTCCTCAAGCCTTCTCAGACCCCCTACGATGAAGTCAAGAGAGGTCCACGGTCTACAACTTAAGAACCACTGATGTAAACTAAACTAGGAAGTTTTTAAAATCCAGCAAAAGGGCAATTGTAAACTGCTTTTGTACTGTTGCTAAGCATATGCTACATGGTTATGTTCATGAATTCAACAACAGTTGAGCTAACTTGAAAAAGCCTAGCTTATTCCCTTATAAAATGCTTTCTCTGCAAATAGTACCATTTCTGGTATTATCCATATACTTCATGAATTTTAAATATCTGGTTTTAAAAAAGAAAATCATCTTTAGTTCCAGTTCCTGCTGTTGAAATGTTTATTTTTGTATAGTTTTGTTTGGTGTCATGGTAGGCTTTGCACAGAAAGGATTCTATAACTGAGTAGATATTAACAAAAATGAATGAATGTAGAGCTGTAGTGGCACAGTGGTTAGAATGCATTATTGCAGTCTAATTCTGCCAACTGTCAGAATTTCGATTCTCACCAGCTCAAGGTTGACTCAGCCACGCAAGGAGTCTAAACTCGCAAGTCTTTTCACTCCTCTCTTCACTGGAGCTGGAGATTCCATAATACTTTAGGATTAATTTATCTGTGGAAAATAAATTTTGGTATATATATTATTGGCGTATAAAATTAAATATTTCTCATAGGATGTCAGCACTTCAAAATAGTCCAGATAGAAGCCAAATTTATGATGCAATTTTATTACTAATGCAATTTTATCATAAGTTGTACTATGCACAACTAAGTTGTACTATGTACAACTAAGTACAATATACATAGTTACAATAACAGAAT